>NC_136268.1:126388042-126773042 GCF_964187855.1 Myxine glutinosa
TTGAGTTATATGCTGCACATTCATTTTTACAAAATGGTTACTGGCAAGTCATCAGATCCAGAAATGGTGTGAATTTAGTTATTTCACATAATATGTGATCCCTCACTCCTCTCCACCTGACACTCTCCTGTCTCCACCTGACACTCTCCTGTCTCCACCTGACACTCTCCTCTCTCCACCTAGCACTCCTCTCCTCTCCAAACCCTCACATCCCTCTCCTTTCCAATCCCTCACCTCTCCAATCCCTCACACTCCTCTCCTCTGCAATCCTTCACACGCCTCTCCAATCGCGCCTCACACTCCTCTCCAATCGCGCCTCACACTCCTCTCCAATCGCGCCTCACACTCCTCTCCAATCGTGCCTCACACTCCTCTCCAATCGTGCCTCACACTCCCCTCCAATCACTCCTCTCCAATCGTGCCTCACACTCCTCTCCAATCACGCCTCACACTCCTCTCCAATCGTGCCTCACACTCCTCTCCAATCGCGCCTCACACTCCTCTCCAATCGCGCCTCACTCGCCTCTCCAATCGGCTTTCCCCGTCTCGTTTCTCTCCTTTTTCTCCCGTCTCGTTCTTTTTCTTGCTCCAAATCGGCCCGTCGGAATCGGAAATCGGCCCGTCTCGCCCGTCGGCCCGTCGGAATCGGAAATCGGCCCGTCTTGCTTTTGTGCTTGTGCGTAAATAAATTGTGTTCATGACACCATTTCTGGTGTTGGGCTAGCGGCTAGGGTGCCGGCTTAGGATCCTGGGTTCGAATCTCGGTCGATCGCCGAATTAATGCCAGGGGGGTTGACTCAGCCTGTCATCCTTCCGAGGTCGGCTAATTGAGTACCAGTTCACTGGTAATTCCCTGTTTGTCGTTGAAGGCGGCAAAAAGGGTTGGCGTCAGGAAGGGCATCCGGCCGTAAAACATTGCTTCAAAAAGGGGACAAAAAAACAACAACTACCACGGTCCCCGAAAAGGCCAACCCCCGCTTTGCGGGGAAAAATGGCCTCTAAACGGTGGTTTTTACACCATTTCTGGATCTGATGACTTGCCAGTAACCATTTTGTAAAAATGAATGTGCAGCATCTAACTCAATATGTCGAAATGTCACACACATCCATGCCCGTGGGATTCCCACGGGTGACCCCGCAAGTTTGCATTGACGTTCGTCGATGGACTCGTTCGCCCGTCTCATTCGTTTTCTTGCTGCATCCTGTTCAAGTCTGCGTTCTTCATCGATCGTCTCATTCATTTTGGAAATAGAAGTTTCCACGCAGCGCATGAATTGTCACGAACCTCAAGAGGAATTTGTCTCGTAATCATCAAATGATAAATGGCAAGTAAATTATATTGTGGAAAATTAAAGATTTCAAATAAACCTATTTAAAGTGTATTCGCACATAACTAATTTTAAAAAACGAAGAAATATCTCTCGGTAATTTCCTGAAACATATTTTACTTCCGGCTAATAATGTTGAATTAAATAAAAACGAAGAAATATATGTCGGCATCATTGTTGACGTTTTTGTGACGACTGTCATCAAACGAAAAAGTAATATATCTTAACGGAAAAGCAAAAGCGAATTTTTAATATATATCGACACGTTGCCGTCGGTGTCATGTTGGGCGGTGTATGATACACCATGACGCGATTTTTAAAAATATATCTCTGCATTTTCCCGCGTGTGTGGAATGTCCTCAATTATTGCTGACACCGAGTCCAAAACCATCGATAAAAATGAAATCATATGGTGAGTTAGATTGGAGATAAAGGCGTGAGAGAGACTCAATGGCCTTGAAGTTGAAGTTACAGGCGTTTGAGAATTCATTTCGTTCTATAAACGGCAACTTTCATTGGATTTCCTTCCCGTTTTTTTTCAACCGAGTCGAAAACTATGTTAGCGACTGTGAAAAATGAAATGATATATCGAATTTTTAATATGTATCGACACGTTGCCGTCGGTGTCATGTTAGGCGGTGTATGATACACCATGACGCGATTTTAAAAAATATATCTGCATTTTCCCGCGTGTGTGGAATGTTCTCAATTATTGCTGACACCGACTCTAAAACCATCGATAAAAATGAAATCATATGGTGAGTTAGATTGGAGATAAAGGCGTGAGAGAGACTCAATGGCCTTGAAGTTACAGGCATTTGAGAATTCATTTCGTTCTATAAACGGCAACTTTCATCGGATTTTCTTCTCGTTTTTTTTCAACCGAGTCTAAAACTATGTTAGCGACTGTGAAAAATGAAATGATATATCGAATTTAAAATAGATATCGACACATTGCCGTCGGTGTCATGTTGGGCGGTGTATGATACACCATGACGCGATTTTAAAAAATATATCTCTGCATTTTCCCGCGTGTGTGGAATGTTTGTGGAAAATTAAAGATTTCAAATAAACCTATTTAAAGTGTATGCGCACATAACTAATAAAAAAAACGAAGAAATATCTCTCGGTAATTTCCTGAAACATATTTTACTTCCGGCTAATATGTTGAATGAAATAAAAACGAAGAAATATATGTCGGCATCATTGTTGACGTTTTTGTGACGACTATCATCAAACGAAATAGTAATATATCATAACGGAAAAGCAAAAGCGAATTTTTAATATATATCGACACATTGCCGGCGGTGTCATGTTGGGCGGTGTATGATACACCATGACGCGATTTTAAAAAATATATCTCTGCATTTTCCCGCGTGTGTGGATTGTTCTCAATTATTGCTGACACCGAGTCTAAAAGTAAAACCATCGATAAAAATGAAATCATATGGTGAGTTAGATTGGAGATAAAGGCGTGAGAGAGACTCAATGGCCTTGAAGTTACAGGCCTTTGAGAATTCATTGAGAATCTATAAACGGCAACTTTCATCGGATTTTCTTCCCGTTTTTTTTCAACCGAGTCTAAAACTATGTTAGCGACTGTGAAAAATGAAATGATTTATCGAATTTGATTTGAAATAAAACTGGGGGAGAGCAAGACACCACGGGCCTACAAAACAGGACTCAAAGCTATGCGAGTTAATAAAATGGTGGATATTTGTTTATAGCCACTCCCAGAATGGGTGGAGCTATGGGTGGAGCTACTCTGCAAACCGAGTAAGCCACACCCCGGACAGACACCCAACAGATAGACAGACAGACAGACAGAATCATCTACGGCTATTATAATATAGAATATTTTCATTATTAATCATTTATTTATTTTCTTTCTCATTTGGCCAATATCTCAGGCACCTTTTGAGCTCAGAAGCTAATATTTGGACATGGGTGACCAAGTGATGTGGCTATCAAGGATATTTTTGATTTATTGATGAATCAATTAATCGATTAATTATTTAATTATTCGATTAATTAATAAAAAATAATAATAATAATTTCAGTTACAGATTCTGATGAAATGGTGGTGGTTTATGTGTTCTGTGACCGAATTGATTAATAATTTAATTTTTTAATGATTATTATTTATTTATTTTCATTATTAATCATTTATTTATTTTGTTTCTCATTTGGCCAATATCTCAGGCACCTTTTGAGCTGGGAAGCTAATATTTGGACATGACAGTGACCAAGTGATGTGGCTATCAAGGATATTTTTTATTTATTGATTAATCATTTAATCGATTAATTATTTATTGATTAATCGATTAATTATTTATTTATTAATCAATTAATTATTTAATTTTTTATTAATGACTTATTTAATTAAATTTCTAAAAGATACATCTTCGGATGAAGGCACTAGTGGTTTAGTTATGCTATAAGCGAATTGATTATGAAAATATTTTGTGATAATCTTTTATTGATTTTAATTATACAATTAATCAATCAATTAGCGTACACCTCTCCCTTCCAATGCAGCCTCAATGAGCCGCACTGCAGTATTGCCGGGTGCCGGAGGCGCCCCGGCAATGCCGCGCTGTAGGATATTTAATTATTTGGCATGGGGGCGGTGTACTTTGAATGTATCTGTACTTGTTGTACACCGCACCTTTCCTATGCCATCTCCAGGCATTGCAAATCGTCATTGCTGTGCACCGAAGGGGGCTCGGCAGTGACGCACGCTGAAAGAGAGTACTCAGTTTTCACTCTGGTTGTTGTACACCGCTCCTTTCCTATGCCATCTCCAGGCATTGCAAATCGTCATTGCCGGGCACCAAAGGGGGCTCGGCAGTGACGCACGCTGAAAGAGAGTACTCAGTTTTCACTCTGGTTTCTTGCTTTCTTTCTTGTTTTCTTTCTTGTTTGTTTGTCCGAGCGATATCTCAGCCATCCTTTGAGCTAGGAAGCTGAAATTTCGGCACAATAGTGAGCAAGTCCTTTGTCAAAAACGGGATTTTTTTTTTTGATTAATCAATAAATTGAGGAGTTATTTAATTATTAGCGATTAATTAAGTACTTATTTAATTAATCAAATTTCCTTTCTCTTCTGACCATTAACTCAGGCACCTTTTGAGTTAGGAAGCTGATATTTGGACATGCCAATGACCAGGTGATTTGGCTGCAAAGGATATTTTTGATTTATTAATTAATCAATTAATCGATTAATTATTTAATTATTCGATTAATGACCAAAATTTTTTTGTATTTAAAGTTACAGATTCTGATGAAATAGTGGTAGTTTATGTGTTCTCTGACCAAATTGATTAATAATTTAATTTTTTATGATTATTATTTATTTATTTTCATTATTAATCATTTATTTATTTTCTTTCTCATTTGGCCAATATCTCAGGCACCTTTTGAGCTGGGAAGCTAATATTTGGACATGAGTGACCAAGTGATGTGGCTATCAAGGATATTTTTGATTTATTGATTAATCATTTCATCTATTAATTATTTATTGATTAATCGATTAATTATTTATTGAGTAATCAATTAATTATTTAATTTTTTATAAATGACTTATTTAATAAAATTTCTAGAAGATACATCTTCGGATGAAGCACGAGTGGTTTAGTTATGCGATTAGCCAATTGATTATGAAAATATTTTGTGATAATCTTTTATTGATTTTAATTATACAATTAATCAATCAATTAGTGTGCACCTCTCCCTCCCAATGCAGCCTCAATGAGCTGCACTGCGGTATATTTAATTATTTGGCATGGGGCTGTGTACTTTGAATGTATGTGTACTTGTTGTACACCGCTCCTTTCCTATGCCATCTCCAGGCATTGCAAATCGTCATTGCCGGGCACCAAAGGGGGCTCGGCAGTGACGCACGCTGAAAGAGAGTACTCAGTTTTCACTCTGGTTTCTTGGTTTCTTGTTTTCTTGTTTGTTTTCTTTCTTGTTTGTTTGTCCGGACGATATCTCAGCCATCCTTTGAGCTAGGAAGCTGAAATTTCGGCACAATAGTGAGCAAGTCCTTTATCAAAAACGGTATTTTTTTTTTGATTAATCAATAAATTGAGGAGTTATTTAATTATTAGCGATTAATAAAGTACTTATTTAATTAATCAAATTTCCTTTCTCTTCTGACCATTAACTCAGGCACCTTTTGAGTTAGGAAGCTGATATTTGGACATGCCAATGACCAGGTGATTTGGCTGCAAAGGATATTTTTGATTTATTAATTAATCAATTAATCGATTAATTATTTAATTATTCGATTAATGACAAAAAAATTTTTTTTTTTAAAGTTACAGATTCTGATGAAATAGTGGTAGTTTATGTGTTCTCTGACCAAATTGATTAATAATTTAATTTTTTTATGATTATTATTTATTTATTTTCATTATTAATCATTTATTTATTTTCTTTCTCATTTGGCCAATATCTCAGGCACCTTTTGAGCTGGGAAGCTAATATTTGGACATGAGTGACCAAGTGATGTGGCTATCAAGGATATTTTTGATTTATTGATTAATCATTTCATCGATTAATTATTTATTGATTAATCGATTAATTATTTATTGAGTAATCAATTAATTATTTAATTTTTTATAAATGACTTATTTAATTAAATTTCTAAAAGATACATCTTCGGATGAAGCACTAGTGGTTTAGTTATGCGATTAGCCAATTGATTATGAAAATATTTTGTGATAATCTTTTATTGATTTTAATTATACAATTAATCAATCAATTAGTGTACACCTCTCCCTCCCAATGCAGCCTCAATGAGCTGCACTGCGGTATTGCCGGGCGCCGGAGGCGCCCCGGCAATGTCGCGCTACAGCATATTTAATTATTTGGCATGGGGCGGTGTACTTTGAATGTATGTGTACTTGTTTGTTTTCTTGTTTTCTTGCTTTCTTGTTTGTTTGTCCGGGCGATATCTCAGCCATCCTTTGAGCTAGGAAGCTGAAATTTCGGCACAGTAGTGAGCAAGTCCTTTCTCAAAAACGATATTTTTTGTTTTTTGATTAATCAAATAATTGAGGAGTTATTTAATTATTAGAGATTAATTAAGTACTTATTTAATTAATCACATTTCCTTTCTCTTCTGACCATTAACTCAGGCACCTTTTGAGTTAGGAAGCTGATATTTGGACATGCCAATGACCAGGTGATTTGGCTGCAAAGGCTATTTTTGATTTATTAATTAATCAATTAATCAATTAATCGTTTATTTATTTAATTATTCGATTAATGACTAAAAAAATTTTTTTATTAAGTTACAGAATGTGATAAAATGGTGGTGGTTTATGTGTTCTCTGACCGAATTGATTAATAATTTAATTTTTTATGATTATTATTTATTTATTTTCATTATTAATCATTTATTTATTTTCTTTCTCATTTGGCCAATATCTCAGGCACCTTTTGAGCTTGGAAGCTAATATTTGGACATGAGTGACCAAGTGATGTGGCTATCAAGGATATTTTTTATTTATTGATTAATCAATTAATCAATTAATCGATTCATTATTTAATTATTCGATTAATTACTAAAAAAAAAAGTTTTTTTTTCAGTTACAGATTCTGATGAAATGGTGGTGGTTTATGTGTTCTGTGACCGAATTGATTCATAATTTAATTTTTTAATGATTTATTTATTTATTTTCATTATTAATCATTTATTTATTTTCTTTCTCATTTGGCCAATATATCAGGCACGTTTTGAGCTGGGAAGCTAATATTTGGACATGACAGTGACAAAGTGATGTGGCTATCAAGGATATTTTTGATTTATCGATTAATCATTTAATCGATTAATTATTTATTGATTAATGGATTAATTATTTATTGATTAATCAATTAATAATTTAATTTTTTATTAATGACTTATTTAATTCAATTTCTAAAAGATACATCTTTGGATGAAGCACTAGTGGTTTCGTTATGCTATTAGCCAATAATTGATTAAGAAAATATTTTGTGATAATCTTTTATTGATTTTAATTATACAATTAATCAATCAATTAGTGCACACCTCTCCCTCCCAATGCAGTCTCTATGAGCTCCACTGCGGTATTGCCGGGCGCCAGAGGCGCCCCGGCAATGCCGCGCGCCAGAGGCGCCCCGGCAATGCCGCGCTGTCGAATATTTAATTATTTGGCCCTGGGGCAGTGTACTTTGAATGTATCTGTACTTGATTGTTTTCTTGTTTGTTTGTCCGGCCAATATCTCAGCCATCCTATGAGCTAGGAAGCTGAAATTTCGGTACAGTAGAGAGCAAGTCCTTTGTCAAAAATGATATTTTTTGTTTTTTGAATAATCAATTAATTGAGGAGTTATATATTTATTAGCGATTAATTAAGTACTTATTTAATTAATTAAATTTCCTTTCTCTTCTGACCATTAACTCAGGCACCTTTTGAGTTAGGAAGCTGATATTTGGACATGCCAATGACCAGGTGATTTGGCTGCAAAGGCTATTTTTGATTTATTAATTAATCAATCAATTAATCGATTAATTATTCGATTAATGACTAAATTTTTTTTTTTTTTAAAGTTACAGATTCTGATGAAATGGTGGTGGTTTATGTGTTCTCTGACCGAATTGATTAATAATTAAAAAAAAAAATGATTTTTATTTATATCTTTGCATTAATAATCATTTATTTATTTTCTTTCTCATTTGGCCAATATCTCAGGCACCTTTTGAGCTCGGAAGCTAATATTTGGACATGAGTGACCAAGTGATGTGGCTATCAAGGATATTTTTGATTTATTGATTAATCAATTAATCGATTAATTATTTAATTATTCGATTAATTACTTCTTTTTTTTTATTTTAAGTTACAGATTCTGATGAAATGGTGGTGGTTTATGTGTTCTCTGACCGAATTGATTCATAATTTAATTTTTTTTTGATTATTTTTTATTTATTTTCATTATTAATCATAAATTTATTTTCTTTCTCATTTGGCCAATATCTCAGGCACCTTTTGAGCTGGGAAGCTAATATTTGGACATGACAGTGACCAAGTGATGTGACTCTAAAATATAAATAACCACCTTTAGAGGCCATTTTTCCCTGCAAGCGGGGGTTGGCATTTTTCGGGAACCGTGGTTGTTTTTGTTTTTTGGTCCCCTTTTTGAAGCAATGTTTTATGGCCGGATGCCCTTCCTGACGCCAACCCTTTTTGCCGCCTTTAACGACAAACAGGGAATTACCAGTGAACTGGTACTCAATTAGCCGACCTCGGAAGGATGACAGGCTGAGTCAACCCCCCTGGCGTTAATTCAGCGATCGACCGGGATTTCGAACCCAGGATCCTAGGATCCTAAGCCGGCACCCTAACCGCTAGCCCAACACCAGGGTGACTATCAAGGATATTTTTGATTTATTGATTAATCATTTAATCGATTAATTATTTATTGATTAATCGATTAATTATTTATTGATTAATCAATTAATTCTTCAATTTTTTATTAATGAGTTATTTAATTAAATTTCTAAAAGATACATCTTCGGATGAAGCACTAGTGGTTTAGTTATGCTATTAGCCAATTGATTAAGAAAATATTTTGTGATAATCTTTTATTGATTTTAATTATACAATTAATCAATCAATTAGTGTACACCTCTCCCTCCCAATGCAGCCTCTATGAGCTGCACTGCGGTATTGCCGGGCGCCGGAGGCGCCCCGGCAATGCCGCGCTGTAGGATATTTAATTATTTGGCATGGGGGCGGTGTACTTTGAATGTATCTGCACTTGTTATTATAATATTTGAGTAGATGATGTTCTACGACTGATTTACAAATGTTGTGGTACAATCTTTATAGACGTGCTCACCAGTGGCGTACTGAGGGTGTCTGGCATAATTTATTATTTTTTTAAAATAACATAATTGTGCCCCCTCCACCCCCTGCTTCCACCTCCCTCTCCTAAATCCCCAACCCCAGTAGCCATCGGTAATACTAATAGGGCATAGACATAAGGAAACTATGATCTTTATATTTAAATATTAATTAATTGACCATTGACCACTCCAGGCGATGCATTATGCCAAAACAAAGATGAAAGGATCACTTAATGTCAGTTTAAATATTTATTAAACTAGGGGGCCCGTTGGTCCATTGGACCAAATTTTAATTGAGGCATTTTGGATCGTCGGGGACTTTTGGGTCTTTGGGGACTTTTGGGTGTTCGGTGACTTTGAGTCATAAGGGTCATCTGGGTCTTTTTGGTCCTCGGGGACTTTTGGGTCATCTGCGTTTTTTGGATACTCGGGGACTTTTGGGTCCTCGTGGACTTTTGGGTGATCTGGGTGTTTTGGGTCCTCAGGGACTTTTGGATCATGTGGGTCTTTTCGGTCATCAGGGACTTTTGGGTCCTTGGGGACTTTTGGGTGATTTTGGTCATCGGGGATTTTTGGGTGATTTGGGTCCTCGGGGACTTTTGGTTCATCTGGATCTTTTGGGTCCTCAGGGGTCTTTTGGGACAAATGTTAAAGGGTCTTCCAAGGTCGAAGGGGTCTCAGCAGTCTGAAGGGTTAAAAGGCACATTCAAATAGAACGTAATTAATTAATAGACGTGAAAAGTATGACACACATACACACACAGACACACACACACACACACATGCACACACACAGGCACAAACATGCACAAACATGCACACACATACACACACACATACACACACACACACACACACACACACACACACACACACACACACACACACACACACCTCCATTTATAGTAGATTCAATTCCCGTGGATTCCTTGTTCAGGCCGTTTATACGACGTGATCAGTGATGCACTGACGTAGCGAATCTGGCGCCGAGAAACCGTGACTCGAGAAGATTTATTGATCAGGTGGTTTGCTTTTACCTTGACCCGTGACTGGAGGGTTCGTGATCACGTGTCCCGTGTGCGGTGTATAGCACTCGCACCGCGCTATTATTGGCGCTGAGGAAGCGCCTTTAGCGATCGACTTCCAGCCAGTGTAACGCTAATTCCTGTCACAGGAATTCTGAGATCATATAAGTGGGCGTGGCAGTTCCTGATTGGTTCGTGTTGGGGAACGCCTTCTCGCTGCCGACGTGACGTAAATTCGCGCACGCGCACTGGTGATTGGCGCTGAGGAAGCGCCTCTAGCGAATGACTTCCAGCCAGTGTAACGCTCATTCCTGTCACAGGAATTCTGAGATCATATAAGTGGGCGTGGCAGTTCCTGATTGGTTCGTGTTGGGGAACGCCTTCTCGCTGCCGACGTGACGTAAATTCGCGCACGCGCACTGGTGAAGCTTACTCGATCTTACTCGATCCCATATTACATGTACTTTCATTGCATACAAATTATACTTCCTCCTAGAAATTCCATGCCCGAACCTCAGCGCAATCCAAGAGGATTCACTTGTTTTATTTTCATAAATGTAACAATGAAAAACAAGTCATTTCCCGAGACATGATATTTCTGCCGATATTATTTTATGCCACACAACATTATCACGCATAACGCCGACACTGAGGCAAATGTGTCTAGTGGCTCCGCCCCCATTAAGCTGATTCACAGTCATAGCCACGCTTACCCCAGTCCCATTCTTTTACATAGGAATGTCGTTTTCCGTCCATTTTGAGGAATCTTTACAAGCCACGAGAATTATAATACCAAAGGATGTTGCAGGAAGTAAAACTCTATCGAATGGTAGCAGAATCATTGCCATTGATAGAGGCTGATCGGAAATATGCCGTTTGAAGAAGATTATTATTTTTATTATTGTACACCGCTCCTTTCCTATGCCACCTCCAGGCATTGCAAATCGTCATTGCCGGGCACCGAAGGGGGCTCGGCAGTGACGCACGCTGAAAGAGAGTACTCAGTTTTCACTCTGGTTTCTTGTTTGTTTTCTTGTTTGTTTTCTTGTTTTCTTGGTTGTCCGGACGATATCTCAGCCATCCTTTGAGCTAGGAAGCTGAAATTTCGGCACAGTAGTGAGCAAGTCCTTTGTCAAATACGGTATTTTTTGTTTTTTGAATAATCAATTAATTGAGGAGTTATTTAATTATTAGCGTTTAATTAAGTACTTATTTAATTAATTAAATTTCATTTATCTTCTGACCATTATTAACTCAGGCACCTTTTGAGTTAGGAAGCTGATATTTGGACATGCCAATGACCAGGTGATTTGGCTGCAAAGGATATTTTTGATTTATTAATTAATCAATTAATCGATTAATTATTTAATTATTCGATTAATGACAAAAAATTTTTTTTTTTTTAAGTTACAGATTCTGATGAAATAGTGGTAGTTTATGTGTTCTCTGACCAAATTGATTAATAATTTAATTTTTTTATGATTATTATTTATTTATTTTCATTATTAATCATTTATTTATTTTCTTTCTCATTTGGCCAATATCTCAGGCACCTTTTGAGCTGGGAAGCTAATATTTGGACATGAGTGACCAAGTGATGTGGCTATCAAGGATATTTTTGATTTATTGATTAATCATTTCATCTATTAAGTATTTATTGATTAATCGATTAATTATTTATTGAGTAATCAATTAATTATTTAATTTTTTATAAATGACTTATTTAATTAAATTTCTAAAAGATACATCTTCGGATGAAGCACTACTGGTTTAGTTATGCGATTAGCCAATTGATTATGAAAATATTTTGTGATAATCTTTTATTGATTTTAATTATACAATTAATCAATCAATTAGTGTACACCTCTCCCTCCCAATGCAGCCTCAATGAGCTGCACTGCGGTATTGCCGGGCGCCGGAGGCGCCCCGGCAATGCCGCGCTGCAGCATATTTAATTATTTGGCATGGGGCGGTGTACTTTGAATGTATGTGTACTTGTTATTATTATGAACAAGAATATGAAATCCCGTTTTTCGCTTTATTTTGCTTTTGCCTTGGTGTGGAGAACTGAAAAGTGATCCCTACCTCGACAATCAGTTGAACAGACCGGGTGGGCTCTCATATGTAGCCTAAGCGAATTTTTAAAGAAGATAATCCAACTTTAGTTTTGCATGTAGCAGAAGGGACCGAGGGCGTCGCATGGCGTAATGTGCCGTGCTGACAGAAGTGCCATCTACATTTATTTTTATAGGCACCGTCACCATGGGCAGAATGGCCAAAGCACGGAACTCTGCCCAAGAGGAGAGAGATCGAGAGAGACCTCGCTTGAGGAAGGAGGGATCTGGAGAAACCAAGTGACAACGAAGAAAATGCCTCGTTGTTGAGGTTGATCGCAGAAAGCCTTGTTTGAAGGGACAGGCAAAACTGTTGGGAGTGGACGAAGTTTGGCTTTGTGTTTGATTGACCCAAACTGGGTTGGTGGAGGAAGAGGACCATAGGAACCCCAAGGAGGCCTTGTTTAAAAGACAGAGGTCACGAGGCCTGGTGGAGGAGGTGGATCATCGCTGGCATTTGACCCCAAGCACAGTCTTCATTGTACTCTTGTTGGCTTCTGAATCGTCCAACACCTGGTCCCTGACGTGATCTGTTTTGATCACACACTCCAAAGGATGTGTATGTAGTATATCTTTCCCTTCCCTCTCTCCTAAACTCACCTCTCCCTCCCTCCCCCTTCCATTCCGTAAGGAAACAATTCCTAACCCACTAGGCACCACAGATCACACTTGTGCAACAAAAGGGGAGGGAGGGGGAGAGGGGAAGGAGAGGAGGAGGAAGGGGAAGGGGGGGTGGGAGAGGGCAGGGGGTAGGGGGGAGGGGGAGGATGGGGGGAAGGCAGGAGAGGAAGGAGAGGAAGGGGGTTCATCACCTTTTCATTGAATATATGCTGGTGAATGTGGCGTTCATACCGTTTCTGCGATAAGTGTGATGTGGAGCAGCAAGAAGAAGAAGAAGCCGTAGTACCAAATTCGTATACTTCCGGAATTGCTTGATTATTTGTGTTCAAATGTCTGGTGATTGTTTAGTATTTATTCATGCGAATGTGTACTTGTATATAACTGTCATTAATCAAAAAGGCTTAGGCACGAAAGAGCGTTTTTTTGTTTTGTTTTTATCGAAAAAAAACAAACTTTTTTTTGTTTGTTTTTTCCTAAAACACTCCCAGGCACTCACTGATTAACCTCTGAAAGTTTGACGAAGATCCGTTCAGCCATCTCTGAGAAAAATGGTGACAGACTATCGGCTCTCATATCACAGAAGATCGATTGTACATAAGTTAGAACATCTCCATTCAGCTCTTTGTGTCCATTTGACTCACGTGGTTCGTTCCGTTTTTGTTTATAGCGTTCCTGTTAACCTTTTGCCTGTTTATTTTACAAAATACCCTTTAAATGGTAAGAAAACATGTTTCAGATATCTGCTTCCATGTCTGTTTGCCACCATTATTTCGGCTCAATTGAAGCTCCTTGGTGAAAAGTAAAGTGTTAGATTTAATTAAATAAACGCAGTAAAATAAAAAAGAATTCGGCCATCTCCCGAGTCTAACTCATTACGAAGGTTTCTCTTTTAATGGGAGCGTCAGACGTGGCAATATCTTTTTAAATAACACTACAAGACTAGACAAATAAACACAGTATGTAGATATTTGGGATAATGAGCTACAGTCATGTGAAAAAGTAAGTACACCCCATGTAAAGTTTGACTTTTTCAACATATTTCAACAATATTGATAGATAAAGGTGATATAATATAACAAATATCAAGAAACATTTACATTTTGTAGTCCATTGTATAATTTAAATAAACATAAATGCAAATTTCACATGAGGAAAAAGTAAGTACATCTCATGAAATGTTTTTTTAATCCTTTTAACATATGTGGACATATCAATATTTGATCTTCATTTAAACAGTATCTATAGATAAAGGTGATCTAATTGAACAAAAAAACAATGAAAATTGACTTTGCAATAATTTATTCAACAAAAAATTAACAGAGATGCCATTTCCTTCTGTGGAAAAAGTAAGTACACCCTTGGCTCGAAGAGGTGGGTTTCCCCCTTTGGCAGAAACAACATCAAGTAGGCGTTTCTTATAACTGTCTACCAGTCCCACTCCTCCATGCAGAATTCTTTCAGCTGTGCGATGTTTGAGGGGTTTCTTGCATGCACAGCTCGTTTCAAATCCCCCCACAACATCTCGATGGGATTTAGATCCGGGCTTTGACTTGGCCATTCCAGAACCCTCCATTTCTTTCTTTTCAGCCATTCCTTGGTGGATTTACTGGTATGTTTAGGGTCATTGTCATGTTGCAAGGTCCACCTTCGGCTGAGCTTCAACTTTCCGACAGATGGCCTCACATTATCCTCAAGCACACTCTGGTACAATGAAGAATTCATAGTGGATTCTATGATGGTGAGCTGCCCAGGCCCTGATGCAGCAAAGCTGCCCCAAACCATAATATTTCCACCACCATGCTTTACAGTTGGTATCAGGTTCTTGTGGTCAAATGCTGTCTTTGGTTTTCGCCAAACATGTCTTCTGGTACTGTGGCCAATTAGCTCTACCTTTGACTCATCTGTCCGGAGCACATTGTTCCAGAAGTGCTGGTCTTTGCCGAGGTGTTCATTGGCAAACTTTATTCTTGCCCTGATGTTCTTTCTGGACAGCAAAGGTTTCCTCCTGGCACACCTCCATGTAGATCAAATTTGTTCAGCCTCTTTCTAATGGTAGACTCGTGCACTTTGACATCAACAGTGGCAAGAGCTACCTGTAGGTCCCGTGATGACATTCTGGGGTTCTTTGAGACTTCTTTCAGCATCTTGCGGTCTGCTCTCGGGCTGAACTTGCTGGGGCGGCCTGGCCTGAACAAGTTGGCAGTTGTTTGGAATCTTCTCCACTTTTAGATGATCTTCCGGACAGTCGAATGATTGATTTCAAATTGTTTGGAGATTTTTTTTAAATCCCTTCCCAGACTCGTAGGCATCGATAACCTTCTTTCTGAAGGCCTCAGAGAGCTCTTTTGATCTAGGCATCGTGACGCCGCACACTTCAACAATAAAGAGCAAACCAAACTAAATGTCTGAGGCTTAAATAAGACAGGTTCCTCCAAGATCCTCTCTAACGATGTTCTCATCCTTTGCACCTGAGCTTGTGCACCTGATTCTAATTTTAGGTATTTGAAGTAGTGATAAATGTAAGGGTGTACTTACTTTTTCCACATGCGAAATTTGCATCAATGTTTATTTAAATTATACAATGGACTATAAAATGTAAATGTTTCATGATATTTGTTATATTATATCACCTTTATCTATCAATATTGTTGAAATGAAGATCAAATAGCTGCATGTGAAAATATGTTGAAAAAGTCAAAACTTTACATGGGGTGTACTTACTTTTTCACGTGACTGTATTTGTACAGTCGAGTATTCCAAACTCTTCCAATTTTTACCTGCCTTTTACCTGACCATTTACCTGTACTGGTTTCCAATCCCACCAATCTGGTTTCACCCCAAACAGGTATACAATGGATGCTACACTAGCCCTCCGTATTCTTGCAGAACTTTAGCGGGAATCTCAGCATATTGGGTCACTGAATTAGTTCACCAATCAAACGCTACAAGCAGATTGTCTTTTTTTTTTTAACATCGAAAGGTCAAAGGTCAAGGTTGCGTAAAATCACCAATTTTCACCCAATTGACCTGAAATTTAAAGAATTTGCATATACATGTAGGGTCACTGAATTGGTTCACTAATCAAAAGGTAGGAGTCAATAATTGTTTGTTTGTTTTTAGATCAAAAGATGAAGGCTGCATAAAATCATCAATTTTCATTTTGTATTTCTTTTTCAAACTGTCTGTTATTTTGAGCATATGGAAGAAGAAGAAGACGTCTGAAAACAAACAGACGCGGACGGGCCTTACATTTTCAGATGCTTTCTAGTTTTTTTTATGGGTTTCATCACAATACTGGTTTAAATGTGTAAAATAATAGAAGTCGAAGAAAGTAAAACTTTGAACAGATTAAAAAGAAGGTGAATAAAGTGAAGGGTTTTGTACAGGAAATAGTTCAAAAAAGAGGAGCAGAACTTTACATTATATAACTATATTATAATAAGAACTTTGATGTACTGATTGAGAAAAAATTCGACCTATTATTCCTGCAGCACACCTGAACCTGGACATTTAAAATGCATTATTAAAGTTGTGCAGAAATAAATTTGATCATCTTTTTAATCAAAATTCCCATGCTTTATACCCAAGGCATGGTTGAAAAGGCTTTTTTATCCAACAATGACCACATAAAATGAGATTTTGAGAATGGGCTTTGTACATCTTCAATATGGTTGAGAAAGGAAGTTAATCATCATTTTTGATTAAAATCCCATGCATGTTATTCAAGTATTCGTTGAAAAGGTTGTTTTAAACTCACTTTTAGGATAGTGACCCAATTCAAATGTGATTTTGGAGATGGCTTTATAGGCCCAAAGTTGAGACCATTTATCGTTCGGTTTCCGTTGCGAGGACAGGTCTACTATGTTAACTAGAAAGCATCTGAAAAATGCAAAGCCCGTCCATGTTTGATTTGTATACACATGTATTATTCTTCCGTATGCTAAACATGGCAAAAACACCAAAAAAAATACAAATTGAAAATTGACAATTTTATGCAGCCTTGACCTTTGACCTTTTGATCTAAAATATGAGTTTCTAGATTTCGATTGGTGAACCAATTCAGTGTAATTTTATTAATTACATACAAATTCTTAAAATTTCAGGTCAATCGGATGAAAATTGACGATTTTATGTACTACTGACCTTTGACTTTTTAAACAAATTATTAATTTGACCTTTTGACCAAAAAAACAACATACAAATTCTTTAAATTTCAGGTCAATTGGATGAAAATTGACGATTTTATGTGATACTGAACTTTGACCTTTTGACCAAATTATTAATTTATCTTTTCCATATTTTCATAAAACTTTGCTGAAAATGTAGTGACAAAATCTCAAATGGTAAAAAAAATTATGGCCCGGACACACACACAGACGTGATTGCAAAAACCCTCTCTCACTGCGCTAAAGGATGGGATGGGAGAGCACGTGCTAACTACCAATGGTAATCAGATAACAACATAAGATCTAGCATATACCGGTAAACTTAACTCAATTTATGCTAGTTTAGAAATTGTATATCATATTCAGTCAGACGATTTCATCGACTGAAAATACAAGCAGAAATTACTCATTTTGAATGTTCACCAATCAGACTTCTTGTCTGCGTCACATGACATGAAAACTGTCAGTGCCCATGCTCAACAATTGGAAATTCCATACAGTGCCCATACTGTTCTCCCCTCTGGGCCGGTGCTCCTCCTCACACCGAGCTCGGCTTCACGCTGTTGAAACCAAAGCTGTCAGAATCATTGGAATTCCAAAGGCCTTTCACATACTCACCGCAGGCAGGTTGGTTGTCTTTCTGTCTTCTACCGAGTCCTCTCTGGCCTTGCTCCCCCAGCTCTCTCTGGGCTTTGTCCCCCAAATATTCCTACAGGTCGCACAAGATCTGCCTGCAACCCTCTTTTGGTTAAACTGCCAAAATCAAGACTCTCTGCTCACCTTCACTCCTGTCGCACGGGCCCTTCCGGTTAAGACCAGGGACCGCGGATGGACCAAAACGGACTTACTTGAGGCGACGACCAAACACGGATTGTGTTATCAAACGCGGGAAGAGAAGAAGGGAAGAGGAAGAAGCGGGAGCGCGTAACTGTGGAAAGGGGAACGAACTCAAATGGCACAAGATTTGCAGGGAATGGAAAATAATACAAGGGTTTATTAAAATATAAGGTAGGGACAGGTAAACGCGATACTAATTCTCATTCTAAATTGGGATCCCACACACCAGACTGCAGATACGAGATGAGGGAATGAGTTACCAAAGAAACACGTTTGTCGTGTATTTGTGAAATGGTGCGTCCTTATCTGTCTTGTCGTCTTGCGTCCGTCGACTAACGCAGCTGGTGTCTGCCGCCCCCCTCCCCCCCCCCCCCCGGCTCGTGCGCCACCAGGCTTCGAGTGATCCGCTCGCCCCGGCCTCATCTGTTCAGCGGCACACCACGAGGTCCCTCGCTCCAAGCTCCAAAGCACCGAGCACCAAGCACCGCTCCAAGCACCACGCGTCGAACGCCCTAAAAGCACCACGCGGCCCAAAACACTGCCAGCTATCTCCACAAGAGGTCCACCACGAGGAGAGACAGGAGAGAGAACAGCGTCTTGACGAGGAAAGCCACAGGGAGGAATGCGACTGCACCACTAAGAGCCAAGTCCAAGAGAGCTGCTGCTCCGAGCCAAGCGCATCCTTTTTATAACCTTCCCAGTGACGTCAATCTTGGCGCGCTCCCCAATCAGTGTCGCGTAGCTTCCCGCCAGCCACCGAACCTTCCAGCGACTTCCCTCCAATGAACAACCGCCTTCTTAGTTGCATCTTCGTGCCTCCCGCACTGGTTGGCTGGAGGTTCGCGCCTACCGCGCTGACCAATCACAGGCCTCCTGGGCATGTTGCTATGCAAGTTAGTGATGCGACTGGCGGCAGCCATCATCGGCGGTGTCCTGGCCTGGTTTCCTGTTCGTTTTCTTCCGAAGTCCTTGTCAGGGAAGGGAATTTAATTACTGTGTGCAAAAATGGGCATATCTAAGTGTTTACAGGTGTGCGTTGCCATAAGGGACAAAGGTTTGATCACCAGGTTTGACACACAAGGGTTTATCATAATCCCTGCACTATCTAACACACGAACATCCTGGTATGTTAACAGGTATGCTCCTTAACCGACAAACCGGACTAAACACACAGAACTTATTACAAGGTAGATTCCCTATCGCGACAGACAAAGCGTGTTACCTATTCAGATCTACCTGACTCTAGATATTGCTTTACCCTACCGACATAACACTCCTTCATTCCTCTTTTCTCCCGCCTCTGGGAGAAACTCCCTCACTCTCTTCAATCCCACTCCTCCCTCCAGGTCTTTAAAACAGCTGTTCACCACCATCTCTTATTTTCCCCCATCCAAAACCTTGATCTTTTCTACCCCCGCTAATTTCACCCCAGATCCACTTTTTTGAAATACCAACTTCTTTCCTGGAAGTTCACACGGCATCGATCTCTTCGATCTCTTCGATCTCTCCACGGCATCAAAGTTTGAGTGTTTTCCCGTTCGTTTCTTTGTCAAATTTCCGCTGCGTATTTTGTTGTGTATGTGTTATTGTGTGTTTCTATTTGGTTTTGGTTTTGTAGGTGTTGCAAATTTGTGTGTAATTAGTCGTTTCTTTGTTCGCGCCTCGTGCGGCCTGGCGTCTCGTGCGGCCTCCTCGTCTCGACTTGTGCCCCGCCCCCTGTATCTCGTTTGTTCTTTCACCTCTGCTCCTGCTTTCTCAAATCCACGTTCTCACTTAGAGACTTTTCCCAGATTGTTTTTCATGGTTTTGTTTAAATATTTATTTAAATACGTTTAAACGGCAGCCGTGGTGCTGACACCGCCCCCCGCACCCCCCAGAATTTCCATGTTTTAAACGTTTCCCAGTGTGTACCCTGGATAAGAATAGGTACGCCGTATCCCTGCGTGTCGTAAGAGGCGACTAAGAGGGTTGGCGTCAGGAAGGGCATCCGGCCATAAAAACATTGCCTCAAAAAGAGAACCATGACAATTACAACTACATGTGGGCAGGGTACAGCCCGAAGTGGAGATCGGTTTCTGAGGTTTGGTACATGGAATGTAGGGACAATGACAGGGAGATCAGGAGAAGTGGTGGAAGTATTGGTCAGAAGAAGAGTGGACATATGTTGTGTGCAAGAGACGAGATGGAAGGGAAGTGGTGTGAGAATGGTGAAGGGTAGGCAGGGACAGAAATACAAGTTTGTGTGGCAAGGGTGCCCGGAGGGCATGAATGGTGTTGGTGTCCTGTTTTCTGAGGAGTTTGTAGACAGTGTGGTGAGTGTGACTAGAGTGAGTGATAGGTTGATGGTGGTGAAAATGATGATTGGAAAGCTCTTGGTGAACGTCATCTCGGGATATGCTCCGCAGGTTGGTCGAAGCGATGAAGAGAAGGACAAGTTCTGGTGTGCGATAGAGAAGCTGATGGAAAACGTGAAAGATGAGGAAGTTGTTGTGGTAGGAGGAGACCTAAATGGACATGTGGGAAGGAGTATGGATGGTTTTGACGGAGTTCATGGGGGTTACGGATATGGTGTGAGAAATGGAGAAGGTGAAAGGATTTTGGAGTTTGCTGATGGAGCTGATTTGCTGATTTGTAATACTCAGTTCCAGAAAGAGGATAATAAGCTTGTTACATACACGTCAGGTGGGTCGACGACAACCGTTGACTACCTGATGGTGCATAGGCGAGATAGGGGGCACCTCCGGGACACAAAGGTGATCCCGGGGGGAGGAGGCTGTTTCACAGCACCACTTGGTTGTCTGCGACGTAAGGGTGAAAGGTGCGAGGAGAGCTCGGCGGGTGAAGTACCAACCGAGAATGAAGGTGTGGAGGTTGAAAGAGGTGACAGTAAGGGAGGCATTAAAAGAGAGGCTGAGTAGGGCCGAGGATGATGTGGTTGAGCTTGAAAGTGGTTGGATGTCAATGAAAGCTAGTCTGTTGGGAGCCATTGGTGAGGTATGTGGATGGACAAAAGGACCACCGAGGCACTCGGAAACATGGTGGTGGGATGATGAAGTTGGAAAGAGGATTGATGAGAAGAGGAAGAGGTTCAAGGAGTGGCAGAAGGCGAAGGGTACGGGAGCAGAAACAGCAGAGCATGAAAGTTATAAGGCAGCCAGGAAGGCTTCAAAGAAAGAGGTAGCAAAGGCGCAGGAGGCATGTAGGAAAATGTTCGGAGAACGCTTGGATTCGGAAGAGGGTCAGAAAGCAGTATTCAGGATTGCAAAGCAGATAGCGAAAGAGAGGTGTGATGTGATGGGGGTGGGTTGCTTGAAGGATGAAGTGGGACAAATCGTTGTCGACCCAGATGGAATTAAAGGAAGATGGAAAAGATATATCGAAATGCTGTCGAATACAGAGAATGAATGGGATGGCAACATAGAGAGTAACCCAGTTTTAGGACCGGCAGAGAAGATAACTGAGAAGGAAGTTGAGGAAGCGATAAAAGCAATGAAGAGTAGAAAAGCGGGAGGGCCGACGGGAGTTGTGGGAGATATGTTGAAGGCAGCAGGAAGTTGGGGTGTGAAGAGAATGACAGAGATCTGTAATCTGGTGGTGAAAGAAGGCCGCATTCCAGTGGCTTGGGAACTGAGTACCCTCGTCCCTCTATACAAGGGGAAAGGTGACCCTCTGGAGTGTGGCTCGTACCGAGCGATAAAGTTATTGGAGCATGGAATGAAGGTATTGGAAAGGGTGTTGGAGAGGAGGATAAGGAAGAAAGTGCAGATCGACGAAATTCAGTTTGGATTCATGCCAGGAATAGCCCAGCAGATATGTGAAAAAATTGTGCTTTTGGTGATACAAGCATGAAATTTTGAACACTGATAGAGCATACTACTAGGAAGATTTTTGGATATAGGGGCATTCAAATCTTTTCCTAGGGACAAAATGGCGGCCATTTAAAAAATGGCCGTTTACGGATAATAAGATACACAGTACCGATGTCTATAAAACTAGATTTACTTATTGCTCAAGCACACCTATGATGTTTTTTTCACGTAAACAGGTTGTAAGATCATAATTAAATGTCAACAAACTCACATAACATTTATTTGGTCCTTATTCTTTACAAAAATAATTACTTTTTGAGCTATTTTGAGCAAACTCCAGAAACACAATGGAAATGAAGTGAAAATGCCACATTAACGCTGTGGAAGTGACTTTCACTATAAAACAGTCTACAAAACAGTCTTCCACATGTTTGTGTATATGTAACAGGTGTGTTATTCCTCCTGTATACTATCGTGTGCACTCCCCTGCACAGTGACACAGAGCTGAGCACTGGAGTTGGGCCTTAACACACTTGCACTGTTTCCTGCAACCCTTCTTGCATCCACATCTAATCAATTGTCGGCATGCCTCAGTTGCCTCTGTGAGGGTTGTCCAATATATCCCCCAGCCGTTATTACTCTGTTTCCAACCCCATTCACTTGGCGATGGGAGCTCAGGTGCACAAATCATCATCTGGCCCCAACAAAAGCCGGCTTGGTAGGCAGCTCTCTTGATGTGTTGTCTGAGGGCTTCTTGCGTTGGTGGGATAGCCTCTATTGATCTACCAGTCTGGGTGAAGAGATGCTTGCGGGCATCGTTAACATGTTCCTGGCTGCTTATTCGATCGTAGAGCAGAACAACAAAACGCTCCAGTGGATCCATGTTGTCATTTGCAGTTGAAATGGTTGGTGTGGCAGCCAGTGCGCAGAAAGCTGAGGTGACCTCATCATAGGCTTTCCATGTTTCCCATGCTGTTTTCTTCCCCCTTCCGCCGAAGCAGGACACGGTGTCACACCCAGTGAAGGCGTGGAAGAATGGCAACCCTCGGCACTTGTTTGGTCCCAGTGCCACAGCCATCTCGTGAGCTGCCAAGTGCCTGAAATTCTTCCCTGTGCCAAAAGCAACCCAGAGTTCATCGATGTCAAGATATCCAGTTGCTGCCACTGCAAGGATCAAAACATCTGTGTCCACTGTGCGGATTGACACCTTGGTATAGCCCTGTCTGACTGCATCTTGGACATGGAGTAGTATCCTTGTATCTGCCTCCTCGTGACTACACGGGGAAAGACCAGTAACATCTCGTGGCTGTGTACAAAAAACTTCTTTGTGGTTTGTGGTGACGATTTGCTTGTCAGTCTCAATGTTTGCTATCCTCGTTGCTAGAAAGTCAAACAACTCTACCTTGTTCTCGTCTATGCGAAGGAAGGCCTGCCAGTTTCGAGGGATGGAACTAGATGGCTCAACTCGTCTCCTGGTGCCTTTACCCCTCGTCTTCCTGGTGTCGGCTTTCAAACTGTCTGGGAAATATTCATCCCAGATAATATCAACCCTGCTCTTATTTTGTATCTGAGATGTGATGTATGGCAAGAATACTAGTGATGCATACTCAGAGAAGGTCTTCGCATTACGAGGTGCCAGCATGTTCACGATGGCTGCTCCATCCAGGATCATGACTTCAACAGGGGGGCTTACATCATCATTTTCCCGTGAGGTGATCAGATCTTCTAAGCACCCAACCAGATCAGACTTGGTTCCAAGCCGGATTTTGCCCATTTGTGACAATGCAGGGGGACAAGCTTGGTTTTCATGTGCAAAGAATTCATCAAGATCTCCATTCCGTGTCTGGGATGCAATAAACAGCCTGGAGAACAGAACGCAGTCATTCTTCAGAGATACCACCTTCAACTCTGTTCTTGACTTCTCTCTGACTGGGGGTCGGCTGAAGAGAGGGAGATTGTTTCTTTTTATTGGGTCAGTGATAGGCTTTGTCTGATGTACAAGCCTCTCGTTCACATATGTGTCATACTGTTCTTTTCCCAGCTTCTCGATCTGGTAAAGGGTGTTGATGACTGCTGGGTCTGCCAGGTCTCTGCTGTCTAGCACCAAGAGATCTTTGCTGTCGTCACAGAATGGGCTCCCCATCTCTCCTATGACACGGGTGAGTGCTCTCACATCTCGAGCAAAGGCTACCTGCGTGTGCTTTGTCTGTTCATGGTGTTTTAGTTCAGTTTTCCTAATTCTTTTTTCTGTTGTGGCCTCGAACTTATAGATCAGTTTGGCCATCTCTGGACCAGACACCATCCATCGGCGCAAAGCTGCAGCATTCTCCGTAAGACCTACAGCCCCTCCATCACCTTTCACCAATGCATTATTTTGCTCGTGTGCCTGGTCTAAGGCTATGGCAGAGAATGCACGTGTAGTCTTCTTCATGGTGAAGTTTCCTGCCAGAAACTGTGCGTATACAGTTGGATGCTTTGTTGCAAGTGTCACCATGTCGCGCAAGTGAACTGGGATCCACCTGGCATAGTTTGTATGTCCCAAGGCGAAGAACCATGGTACAAGCTTGGTCAGAGCATCAGTGTACAGTTGGAAGTTTCCTTCACGGACGGATCTCACATAGATCAGGACTGCCAGTTCTAGCTGCATAATTAGGAACCAGAACTGAAACTGTGGACTTGCATTGGCTTGTTCACCGCACCAGTCATCTAGTGGTATCGTATCCTGTCCCTCATCTAGTCCACTGGTGTACTGGCTGTAGGCTTCCTTCAGGAGAAGATAGAGAGTACTGGCTGTGACTTGGTGTGCTCGTCGTGTGCGTGTCACATGGGTCACTTTCAGGAAGGAATCAGCAGTACCACTTGTAGCAACCCCTGCAAGCATCAGAACGCCTGTCCACCCACTGCTATCCAGGTCACCGAGGGTTTTCCATGCTGCCATCTCAATATGGAGTCCACCAAAGACCATGACGAAGTGATCTTCTCCGTGTGTTTCTGGCCATCTCCATTGGATCTGTTTGGCAAGTGTGTACAGTGGCTGATCAAGTGTGATTACAGGGATCTGACCTGGATTCAGAATATCGATTGCTTTCTTGATGACATCCATGGAGTGACGAATCATTGCCACAGATTTTGCCTGGTCATAGAAGAGAGGCAGCAATGAAGTTAAGGCCACACTACACTCTGGTTCTTCTGGAATAGACTGCTTGCTGGCATGGTATCCAGCCCATGATACTGTCTCGTCTCCCTTAAGTGGTGTGTCAGATAGCACTGTCTTCTCCATCTGCTCCAGCCACCTGTCAAAATGCAAGATAATGAACACAATTAAGAACAAACAAGTCCACACAAGTTAACAAGTCTTGGTTATTTAGGTACACATATACCTGTCCACAGTTCAAACACAATAATCAGTTACCTGTACTCAATCTGCATTGCTTCAGGGATGAGTTGGCAGTTGCTTTTGTTGGGACCCGCTAGCTTGGGTACAGGTGGGTCACATTTACCCAGAACAACAGGAGGTACGATGGTGTATGACTGTGGCAGGTGTGCATCTGTTGTTGATGTGTCATCTGGGTTTACCCGTTGAACTCCACGGCTATCGCTATTTGGGTGCTGGAAAAGTGAAATGCCAGTGCCATGGAAGGAGTCGTGGGCACTTGTTGAACTGGGGTTATGATCAATGTTATCCACTGCCCCAGTTGTGAAGAGGTCACTTTTTAGCTCAGGGGGGCAAACTGTACCCTCATTTTGGAAGAAACGGCAGATTCTGTTCCCCAAGTCCGTGGAGATGCTAAGCACCCTGTCATAGGAGATCGAGAGACCCAGGTTGAACATAGTATCAACCAGGTCTCTTTTTCGAGTCTTTGTGTGGATAAGGGTGCCCAGGTACACAGGCAGGGGAGTCTCCCGATTGTGACTGTGCCTCGTGGACGTGGTAGTACTGCTACTCTCTCGCAGGCGTGAGTAACTGTTGAACATAAGGAGTTGTGAGATTGTGAGAGTAGGTGTTGATACCGACGAGTGGCTTGACTGCTCTTGGATGTTAGGACCATTCAAGATCATAGAAACTAGTGATACAAGCGAATTAGGTACCGAATGTTCTTGGCAGTGGGCTTCAAATGAACCACTAAATGTTGAGTTCATTTTCAACATGTCTCTACGAACTATATTTGCGGCTCTAGCAAGACAAACTCCATCACTGTCAGTGTCGTGATCACATGCCTTCTGAAGGGCTGAGCCAACATCCTGGTTGAAAGCAAGCAGAATATCTCGACCGGACATGTGCTCCTCTAGGTCTGGAAAATATGTCATGATTCGATCTTTGAGTTTGGTGGAGTGGACACGCCTGGTCAAGACTGTTCCAAGCTGTTCCAGCCTGGTGGTGTATAGTCTTGCTAGGTCTACCAGCTTGAACACTGGTGTCACAAGAGCATCTGTGCGGGCATCATCGATGTAGGACACTAGCTCTCCAAGTGCTATACCGTGATTGATATCATCTTGTTCATTCAGTGTTGTGCTTGTGGCCCTTGCTTTGTTATAAAGTGACACCAGACACTTCACGTGGTACTGTGCATCTTGTGCTATAAGGTCACCTGCACTCAGTTTAGCAAGAAGTGCCTGATCTCCTAGTTTCAGGGCAGCTGTCCTGACATGTTTATCGAGGTCGAAGGTGGAAGCTTTTCGCAGAGAATTAGTACCCGCTGGTTTGTCACAAAAGAAACACTTTTCAGGCTGTGGCTGTGTGTGGTCTACATGTACTCTGTGACGGGTGTACTTTCTTGAGACACTTGCGGTTTCTTCACTAGACGTTTCTCTTTTTTGTGCCCGATGCAGTTCAGTTTTGTTGTATTGCAGTCTGCATGAATCATGCCACTTAGCCTTGTGGCTCTGGAAGGTTGACTGGATACCTTCACCATCGTCCAGGCGGGACAGTTCTAGAGATTTTGGCAGGCAGCCCATCTGGCTGAAGGTGAGGAGATAATCTGCAAGAGTTTGGTATCCGGACCCTGTGGTTCGCTTGGAATCAGCTGGACAGGCAAGGGCCTCATCGGTGACCTCCTGACATAACACACACTTCTCCCAATCTGTCAGATAAAGGCATGTTTGTTCCAGATGTACTAGGGCTTTGGGGGTCTAATAGCTTGAAATTTTTGTTGGCCATTGTCAATTAAGCATTATCCACCACCACCATCCAATCAATATACAAATTGGGAACCAAATCTAGGTAGCTACATATAACTGTCCACTGTCCACAGTCAATGAGCGAAGGTGCAGTGCAGTCGAGTTATCATCTGAAAAAGAAATACATACATTATTATCATAAATATAGTAATTCGCTTTCGTAACTTTTCACTAGCCTTGCATTGTTCCTTATAGTCACCTAGTCTATGATAGGAAAGTTCATAAAGCTACATCAAAGTTGTTCATATAAAGGTATTGAACCAAAATTACACCCAGGAGAAATCAGATAGTCATGCAAAGTTAAATAATTAAACCGCTAGACCAGTCCTGTCTATTGCAATGGTAAACCATTTGTTCTGCCCCTTATAGGCCACCGTAGATTCCAATTTTGAACCCAGTATGAAGGTATTGCATAGCATGTACATGACAATTTATAATATGCTCATTACATTGTGTTTCAATAGCAGCACAAATGACAAGTCTGAAATAATAGGTAAATATGTCCTTCTTAGCCGCCATTTTGTAAAATGGCCGCCATTTTGGGCCAAGGAGAAATCTGGAATGCCCCTACATCCAAATTTCACTGTAAGGGTATGCCCTAACTGTGTGCCAAGTTTCATGCTTGTATCATCAAAGGCACAATTCTACCACAATTCTTCACATATCTGCCGGACTAGAAGAGGAACGACAGACTTGCTTTTCATTGTGAGGCAGTTGCAGGAGAAGTACATGGAGAAGAGGAAGAAGTTGTTTCTTGGGTTTGTTGATCTGGAGAAAGCATTCGATCGGGTTCCACGCAAAGTATTGACATGGGCATTGAGGAAGTTAGGAGTGGAAGAATGGTTGATCAGAGTAGTGATGGCAATGTACAAAAGAGCGCGCACAGCTGTAAGGACGAAGGACGGGAACAGTGGTGCGTTTGAGGTGAAGGTGGGAGTGCATCAGGGGTCGATACTAAGTCCACTACTATTTGTAGCTGTGATGGAGGTGCTGGCTCAGAACGTAAAGGAGGGTTTACCGTGGGAGTTGTTGTATGCAGATGATCTGGTGTTGATTGCAGAAAGTATGGATGGACTGAAGGAAAAGATGAACACGTGGAAGGAATGTATGGAGACAAAAGGTCTGAAGGTGAATATCGGAAAGACGAAGGTGATGGCAAGTGGTAAAGCATGTGGTGAGGTGGAAAGAACTGGGAAGTGGCCCTGTGCTGTGTGTAGGAAGGGTGTCGGAGTGAACTCCATTCAGTGTACAATGTGCGCTGAGTGGGTTCATCAAAAATGTAGTGGTCTGAGAGGGTCATTAACCAGTGTGGCAGCTACATTCAAATATAAGATGTGCACAGAGGGAGCTGCAGATGGAGGAAATGTTGAGTTGGATCTTGGAGACGGCGTGAAGCTGGATGGTGTGAAAACATTTTGCTACCTCGGAGACATGCTGAATGGAGAAGGTGGATCAGACTCGGCAACGGTTGCTCGAGTGAGATGTGCATGGAAGAAGTTTCGGGAATTGAGTGGCGTGCTGATGATGAGGGGAGTGTCGTTGAAGCTGAAGGGAAAGGTGTATGCTGCATGTGTGAGAAGTGTTATGATTTATGGGAGCGAGACATGGGTAATGAACATAGAGCAGCAACGAAGGTTGGAAAGGGTGGAAATGCGAATGGTTCGACGGATGTGCGGAGTATCGTTGAGAGAGAGGAAGACAAATGATGAATTGCGAAAGATGATGGGAATAGAGCCTGTGATTGATGCTGTGAAGAGGAACAGGTTGAGATGGTTTGGTCATGTGTTGAGGAAGGATGAAAGTGACTGGTTGAGAAGAGTGATGGAAATGAATGTAGAAGGAAGTAGAAGACGGGGAAGACCGAGAAAGACATGGCTAAAGATGGTGGAAGAAGAAATGCGGGCAAGGGGGTTAACAAGGAGAGATGCAGAAAATAGGGCAAAATGGAGAAGATTGTCATGGGGACCGCAAGGCTAACCCCCACTCTAGCAGGGAAAATGGCCTTTAAAATGCATGTTGTTGTTGTTGTTGTTTCCTGGAAGTCTTTGCAGTGTCCTTGTGCTTTATACTTCTCCCACTTATCTTATTCATTCACAAGGGAATACTTAACAGACATGGCTCTATCTAATCTTATTCATTCACAAGGGAATACTTAACAGACACGGCTCTATCTAATCTTATTCATGCACAAGGGAATACTTAACAGACATGGCTCTATCTAATCTTATTCATTGACAAGGGAATACTTAACAGACACGGCTCTATCTAATCTTATTCATTCACGAGGGAATACTTAACAGACACGGCTCTGTCTAATCTTATTCATTCACAAGGGAATACTTAACAGACACGGCTCCATCAAATCTTATTCATTCACAAGGGAATACTTAACAGACACGGCTCCATCTAATCTTATTCATTCACAAGGGAATACTTAACAGACATGGCTCTATCTAATCTTATTCATTCACATGGGAATAATTAACAGACACGGCTCCATCTAATCTTATTCATTCACAATGGAATACTTAACAGACACGGCTCCATCTAATCTTATTCATTCACAAGGGAATACTTAACAGACATGGCTCTATCTAATCTTATTGATTCACGAGGGAATACTTAACAGACATGGCTCTATCTAATCTTATTCATTCACAAGGGAATACTTAACAGACACGGCTCCATCAAATCTTATTCATTCACATGGGAATACTTAACAGACACGGCTCTATCTAATCTTATTCATTCACAAGGGAATACTTAACAGACACGGCTCTATCTAATCTTATTCATTCACAAGGGAATACTTAACAGACACGGCTCCATCTAATCTTATTCATTCACATGGGAATACTTAACAGACACGGCTCCATCAAATCTTATTCATTCACAAGGGAATACTTAACAGACACGGCTCCATCTAATCTTATTCATTCACAAGGGAATACTTAACAGACATGGCTCTATCTAATCTTATTCATTCACAAGGGAATACTTAACAGACATGGCTCTATCTAATCTTATTCATTCACAAGGGAATACTTAACAGACACGGCTCTGTCTAATCTTATTCATTCACAAGGGAATACTTAACAGACACGGCTCTGTCTAATCTTATTCATTCACAAGGGAATACTTAACAGACACTGCTCTGTCTAATCTTATTCATTCACAAGGGAATACTTAACAGACACGGCTCTATCTAATCTTATTCATTCACAAGGGAATACTTAACAGACATGGCTCTATCTAATCTTATTCATTCACAAGGGAATACTTAACAGACACGGCTCTGTCTAATCTTATTCATTCACAAGGGAATACTTAGCAGACACGGCTCTGTCTAATCTTATTCATTCACAAGGGAATACTTAACAGACATGGCTCTATCTAATCTTATTCATTCACAAGGGAATACTTAACAGACACGGCTCCATCTAATCTTATTCATTCACAAGGGAATACTTAACAGACACGGCTCTATCTAATCTTATTCATTCACAAGGGAATACTTAACAGACACGGCTCTATCTAATCTTATTCATTCACAAGGGAATACTTAACAGACACGGCTCTATCTAATCTTATTCATTCACATGGGAACACGGGACAGACACGGCTCTATCAAACCCTATTCATTCACATGGGAACACGGGACAGACACGGCTCTATCTAACCTTATTCATTCACAAGGGAATACTTAACAGACACGGCTCCATCTAATCTTATTCATTCACAAGGGAATACTTAACAGACACGGCTCTATCTAATCTTATTCATTCACAAGGGAATACTTAACAGACACGGCTCTATCAAATCTTATTCATTCACAAGGGAATACTTAACAGACACGGCTCTATCAAATCTTATTCATTCACAAGGGAATACTTAACAGACACTGCTCTATCAAATCTTATTCATTCACAAGGGAATACTTGACAGACACGGCTCTATCTAATCTTATTCATTCACAAGGGAATACTTAACAGACATGGCTCTATCTAATCTTATTCATTCACATGGGAATACTTTACAGACGTGGCTCTATCTAATCTTATTCATTCACATGGGAATACTTAACAGACACGGCTCTATCTAATCTTATTCATTCACAAGGGAACACGGGACAGACACGGCTCTATCTAATCTTATTCATTCACAAGGGAATACTTAACAGACACGGCTCAATCTAATCTTATTCATTCACAAGGGAATACTTAACAGACATGTCTCTATCTAATCTTATTCATTCACATGGGAACACGGGACAGACATGGCTCTATCTAATCTTATTCATTCACAAGGGAATACTTAACAGACATGGCTCTATCTAATCTTATTCATTCACAAGGGAATACTTAACAGACACGGCTCCATCTAATCTTATTCATTCACAAGGGAATACTTAACAGACACGGCTCTATCTAATCTTATTCATTCACAAGGGAATACTTAACAGACACGGCTCTATCTAATCTTATTCATTCACAAGGGAATACTTAACAGACACGGCTCTATCTAATCTTATTCATTCACATGTTAACACGGGACAGACACGGCTCTATCTAATCTTATTCATTCACAAGGGAATACTTAACAGACACGGCTCTATCTAATCTTATTCATTCACATGGGAACACGGGACAGACACGGCTCTATCTAATCTTATTCATTCACATGGGAACACGGGACAGACATGGCTCTATCTAATCTTATTCATTCACAAGGGAATACTTAACAGACATGGCTCTATCTAATCTTATTCATTCACAAGGGAATACTTAACAGACATGGCTCTATCTAATCTTATTCATTCACAAGGGAATACTTAACAGACACGGCTCTATCTAATCTTATTCATTCACATGGGAACACGGGACAGACACGGCTCTATCTAATCTTATTCATTCACATGGGAACACGGGACAGACACGGCTCTATCTAATCTTATTCATTCACAAGGGAATACTTAACAGACACGGCTCCATCTAATCTTATTCATTCACAAGGGAATACTTAACAGACACGGCTCTATCTAATCTTATTCATTCACAAGGGAATACTTAACAGACACGGCTCTATCTAATCTTATTCATTCACAAGGGAATACTTAACAGACACGGCTCTATCTAATCTTATTCATTCACATGTTAACACGGGACAGACACGGCTCTATCTAATCTTATTCATTCACAAGGGAATACTTAACAGACACGGCTCTATCTAATCTTATTCATTCACATGGGAACACGGGACAGACACGGCTCTATCTAATCTTATTCATTCACAAGGGAATACTTAACAGACATGGCTCTATCTAATCTTATTCATTCACAAGGGAATACTTAACAGACATGGCTCTATCTAATCTTATTCATTCACAAGGGAATACTTAACAGACACGGCTCCATCTAATCTTATTCATTCACATGGGAAGACTTAACAGACACGGCTCCATCTAATCTTATTCATTCACATGGGAAGACTTAACAGACACGGCTCTATCAAACCCTATTCATTCACATGGGAACACGGGACAGACACGGCTCTATCTAACCTTATTCATTCACAAGGGAATACTTAACAGACACGGCTCCATCTAATCTTATTCATTCACAAGGGAATACTTAACAGACATGGCTCTATCTAATCTTATTCATTCACAAGGGAATACTTAACAGACACAGCTCTGTCTAATCTTATTCATTCACAAGGGAATACTTAACAGACATGGCTCTATCAAATCTTATTCATTCACAAGGGAATACTTAACAGACACTGCTCTGTCCAATCTTATTCATTCACAAGGGAATACTTAACAGACACGGCTCTATCTAATCTTATTCATTCACAAGGGAATACTTAACAGACATGGCTCTATCTAATCTTATTCATTCACAAGGGAATACTTAACAGACACGGCTCTGTCTAATCTTATTCATTCACAAGGGAATACTTAACAGACACGGCTCTGTCTAATCTTATTCATTCACAAGGGAATACTTAACAGACACTGCTCTGTCTAATCTTATTCATTCACAAGGGAATACTTAACAGACACGGCTCTATCTAATCTTATTCATTCACAAGGGAACACTGTCAGATTCGTAGTTCATATTGAACCAAACCGTGAAGACCTTCACAGATGGATTGTATAATTCCTTCAATCGTAAGGATGAGGGAGTTGAGTGGACAGAGGAGGTGAAAAACATATATTTTGTGTCGCATGTTGTGACCACAAAGTGGCCATTCTTGTTTCTTCAACGCACTAGGAACAGAAGAACTAATCCTTTTCTAAAATCTTTATTTTATTTCAATTGAATTATATACTTGAACACTGCAGAACACAAATCGCCTTTCTAGCACATTCAAAAACCTTTCGTTTGACAGTACTTGGACAAAATATTACGCCATTTTACATCATCTCAACCAATCAAATTTGCCACTCGTAGACCCCGTCCATGTATACACAAAGAATTAAGTTAAGCACCCCCCCCGTTTTTTTACAACCTCGCACATTACAAGTTTGTTGTCGTCACAACAGTGTAATATACCCATGATATTGCAATATTTTCTGGAGAAGTGATATTATGGTCACATAAAAACATAACAATCATGCCGTTTTCATTATTTTTTTCTGAATAATTTAAGGTGAAATTTTTTGGGAATTTTAGGCATATTTTCACCTCAATTTAAGTATGGAGCTATAGGTCCATCACGGACAGTGTGGATGACGTTTATGTTTTCTAACGTACAGTCATTGTTCTGAGAAGACCTCTAGCGATCTTTGCGTCAATAACGTGTGTAGGACCCACGTGATCGGATCACTACTCAACCCAACTCAACCCTACGAGTGCACTCATCTGCATTTCATCAATGGATAATTGCTAATGTCATACCAATCATTATTTGATCTCACATACCTTAGAATATATGCCAATGTATACATATACACAAAGAATATATATTAGGGGGTGCTTACCTTAATTCGTTGTGTAGGGGTGCTTAACTTAATTCTTTGTGTATATTTGTTTCTATAGACTGCATTTCTACTGGGGTAAGTTGTTCTCTGAACAGTCTCGTTGATCATGGGTAATAATTACATTCACATTTTTACAATAACAGGTATTCGCCAGTAAAAGCCTTCAAAATTGGTTGGCCAGTAGTAACAGAGTTAGTTCTATGACTGCTCGAAATTCGGAACCCCAACATCATTTAATATGGAAAATACAGCACCGTTCATTTCCCATAAAGGCTAAAAACAAATGCTTTACATTTTTCCCATAAATGTACTTTTTCGTCCTCTGACCTACTTTGACCTCCTCATTTGAGATAACTGGCTTTTTACACTTTTCATAGTTCAACTTTTAACACGGTGTTGGGCGTGTTATTAGCTATTCTTAAATGTGGAGAAAAAGTTGTTCCTAGAGTTCGGAACAATTTTTTTTTCGCCAAATTTTCACATCTCAACTTGCAGCCTGTGCGCAAATTTGAGAATCATCGCCATGGGAAAGGTGTCTGCTTCGTTTTGTGAAAATCCAGCCAATTCTTTCAGAGGACTGATGGCAGTTCCAGGTTTTCTAAATAATATAAGAGTATGACTGTTACGTAGTGCTGCAGTAATAATACGGCTCAGGAAGCACCTGGTAAGTCTGAGCTATGACATAGTGGGCTGTTTGGTGCGGCCGAATTGTTTGTGTTGGTTGAACAATTTGTGTCGACTAATTGCATGAATAAATCATGTAGCTTGCACAGCAGCAAGTTGCATTGGGAGCAAACAGAACGACCACTCTGCAAGCATGAACACACTTCTCACGAGCACACAATAAGACTGCAGGTGAATTGCAAATCAACACTAATTGATTTGTTTACTAACCCATGCACAATGTGATTAGTTTATTGAATATATTCTTACTGCACAAATAATTTAGCGAATCTGAGTGGGATAACAAAATTCACGACACTACAATGCGGTGGAGTGTCATGGTTGCAATTGGGGGACACCAGGTGGGGCGGAGGGAGACACCTGGGCGTGAATGAGGTGTTGTGGGATTGGGACAAAACGGGTTCCATTTGAGAATTCCAACGCCAGATAGACAAAGACTGAAATCATGATTGGGTTGGCGTGAAATATGATTCTGGGCACAAAGCAGACGGCGCTGTATGAATACGATGGGAGATTGGGTTCGTGTTTGCGAGAGACAAAGGAATGAAACAAAGCCATGGAAGAGGAGGAAGCAGTGTGGGAAAAGCACATTTGGAAATGAAAGTGTAAGAAGATTAAATATTTTAAAATTGTTTTTGTAAAAAAAAGACCAAAAGTCTAACAGCGGCGTAGCCGGGCTTGTAAAATACTATAAACCACAAGCACACATGTTTAGCTTTTTAAACCGTCACTAATGTTGCTTATAACATTAAACAAAGAAATTTGGAGGAATATCGACATCCATGAAGTAAGTTTTACTTACAGAACTGGGCGAAGATCTACTGTAATCTATGGACCCCACAAGGGTTGGCGGTGTACTCATTTACCAAGCTGCTAGCTAGCGCTTGCCAAGCCAGCCGTTCCTTAACGATTTTGAATGGAGTGCTTGCTCGAATGCTTAAACCACTTGGCGATCTCTTGAGACCCAACCCAATGTTCTTGAGACCCAACCATAGATCGACTGTAATCTATACACCTAAAAGAGGGATGACCCTTTCTGCAGCTCTCGTAGTGAGCAAATGTACTTGTAAATTAAAATATCGGTCGGTGCAGTCAGCCGTCATAATGACATCATAGACGTAATGACGTAACGGACACAAAACTGCCGCTACTTTAATATGTAGAACATGATATATTTTAACCTCCAGTACGTTTGCACTCACGACGAAGGGATTAGTGTTATTGTTGGAACCCATCTGTGGATCGGTCCCATCGGCCGATGGGTCTGACCCATCTGTGGATGCACGAGAAATGACAATGCAGACCCATCGGCCGATGGGTCTGCGCCATCTGCGGATGTGTTGTTCACCTTGAAGGAATGTGTTGACAGAATGGTGCTCTTCAATCAGGTACACAGTCATTGGAATTACATGTGGTAGGAATTTAACAGAGATGATTTTTAAATGTTTAACAGATTAAACCACATGTCACGGACTGCTTTATAAACATTTATGACATCAATTGCTTATTTTTAGGTTCAAATAAACATACTCATCCACCATTGATGCATAGGAAACACAGATGGGTTCACCTTCAAGGTGAACAACACATCCGCAGATGGCGCAGACCCATCGGCCGATGGGTCTGCATTGTCATTTCTCGTGCATCCACAGATGGGTCAGACCCATCGGCCGATGGGACCGATCCACAGATGGGTTCCAACATTATGATTAGATTTACTATAATATTAACGTTATGTTATCATTATTTCGAAAATGATGTTACTATAAAAAAAACCGAGGCTAATTCTTGACTTCCTCGGTTATTAATATTAATGCCGAACATCGCTCATCATTGATCATGAACCATATACCGCTTCAACCCATTAACTTTCCATTCACGACATTGGGATTAAAGTGTTATAGTTATATTTATTATATTATTAATACAAAAATGATTCTACTCAAACGATACACTACTGTATTAAGAAACCTGGGCTTAATTTGTCCGAAGCGGTCCGAAGGTGAAGCATACCGCCTAAGGCCTAAACTTACCGTATTGTTGGAAGAGATGTCACACCGATGTTTTAGATATTTCATGGTCATTTTAACAATCGGTTTGTTTGTGTTTCACACATGAATGAAAAACGTAAAGGTAGAGCATGGCGATTGTGATATATGACAGGTTCGACGATATGAACGGCATATCAATCAAAATGGCGGAGTGTGGAGAGTCAGCCGCGTACGCCTTAATGACATCCGACGTAATCACATCCCAGTCATGTGACCAGATTCTCAGCTCTGATTGGTATACATTTGAGGGGACATACATACATACATACATACATACGGACGGACAGACAAACATTGTTCTAGACAGCTCTGCCTGATGGGCTACGCCGTAAAAATAAATTGTAAAAAAATATTCTCAGTTGATGGAGTGAGAGAAGAGAAGGAAGAAAAGGCGAGATAGGAAAGAAATCGTTTTGCGACTGATTAACTTAAGAATTTGCTGCTCCTTTGCATGTCCTCTGTGTCTTTTTCACCTGGGAAGGTGTAAAAGTTTCTGGCTGGCAACCCTAGACTCTGATTCCGCAACTGGATGGCATCGGCTGACATGTCCGAAAAATCTGTTCTGCTGCTCTTGCGCTTCCATCTTTCTGCCCTTTTCACCCTGTCATTTACCTTGGGTCATCTTCCATCTGCTTGGAAATCTGCCACGGTCATAGCATCTATCTATAATTCCAGTAATCTCTGTGTGTATGTGTGTGTGTATGTATGCGACAACGATTTCTCGACAACTACCGGTCCGATATACTTGAAACTTGCCAGGTATATTGCTGGGGACCCGAGGATGTGCCTTTTCAAGGTTTGAAATTAATCGGACAAGTACTTACCGAGCTATGGCGATTTAGCCGTTCGCCGTTCGCTTTGGCGTTGCGAATGGACCAAACCATTGCATGTAAATAGAGGGGGGGGTTCTGTGGTCGTTGCGAATGGACCAAACCATGCATGTAAATAGAGGGGGGGGATTGTCACTGTACTCGCAAGCCGTTCGCCGTTCGCTTTGGCGTTGCGAATGGACCAAAACATTTCATGTAAATAGAGGGGGGGGGGATATAATTTTAGATATATATATAGTACGGGCATGCCCTAGTTACATAAAAAGGAGCAAAAACGGATCCCCTTATCTACAGACCAATTAACTTATTTCCAGTCATCAGCAATGTCATGGAATCTATCATCGCAATTGACATAAAATAATTCCTTTTCTCCAATAGCCTCATCTCAGATCGTCAATTCGGATTCAGACCAAGTCACTCCACCTTGGACGTGCTGCTTCACCTCTCCCAACAATGGGTGGAGGCCCTCAACGTTAGGCTCGCCAAACTGTCTTCCATATCGAATCCAAGGCCAACTCCACTATTGGATTACTGACTTCCTCCACTCTTGTAGCCAACGTTTGTGGCTCTCAATGGAACTCTTTCTGCTTCTTCCCTGTCAAGGCTGGACACCTCACAAGCCAAAGCAATGTTCTAGACCCCATCCTATTCCTAATCTTCATCAATGATCTTTCTGACTCTCTGGAAAGTCCTCTTTATCTCTTTACTGACGACTTAACTCTTTGCCATGACATCCCTCACCATCAGACAGACAGGCAGCAGCCTCTTCCCTCTCTTCAGGCCTTGACAAAAATCACAAACTGGTCAAACACTTGGAATATGTCCTTAAACCCCGACAAATCCCACACACTCTCCCTCTCTCTCACCGAAAGGACTTGTTCTACAGACAGTACTCCTATCTACTTTCTGTACTCATTTCTGTACTCCACCTACTTTCTCAACAACCATCTCAAAGAAGTTCAGTCACTCAAACTCTTTGGGTTTCACTGTCAGCCATGATCTCTCTTGGGCAAGGCACATTTCAAAGTTGACCTCCAAAACCAGATGCCGACAGGGCATCATCCGTCATGCAAAATCCTTCCTTTGCACACCTAAGCTCTTATTCACCTACAAAGCTTTCATCCGCAGTTTGATGGAGTACTGCTCTTCCCGACCTCATGTCTTACTCAGCTTGACGCTGTGGAAACCAAGCCTTTCAAGATCATTGGAATCTCTCACGATGAAGCTGACTCTATGGATCTCTCACTACACCATTGCCTACAGGTCAGCATGGTTTCTTTTTCTTTTTCCTTTCTGGTATTGCACCGTCTGCCCTCTGTGCTTCCCCCCCCCCTCCCCTCCTCCACTCCAGGTGTCTGCAGGATGCACTCAGTCGACCAGCAACCCCCTCCTAATGAGACTGCCTAAATCCAGAAGCACTGTTAACCTCCACTCATAAATATTTCTTCTGTTTTCTTCTTGCCTTTGGAACAAACTTCCACATGCTCTTCGATCTTTCTTCCCACCAGGACTTCAAGACAGCTGTTCACCACCATCTAAAAGAATTCTCCACCCCAAATCATCATATTTTCTACACCCATTAAACCACCTTTACCCTCCCAAAACTTTACTTCTGTATCCATCTTGTCTACCACTTGTGTTCTCCTCTACCCCTCATCGTTAACTGTATCCCTTGTTTGTCCATCTCCGTCTATTTTCTCCCTCTGCCCTGTTGTTGGTATTTCCCCCTTCTCCTGCTCTTCCTTTTGTTACCCTATGTCCTGTTCTGTTCTGTGTTCTAGCTCTTCTACGAGTCTAGACTATGTAAACAAAAAACAGCTCGGATACGGTCATAATAATGAATGACTTTTGTGTGGCCATTTTGAGAAGAAAGTAGAAGTTAGTGATGGAAAGGTTTTGAGGCGAACAGGAAAAGGATGAGTTTGACGAAAGAAAACAGTTTCGCAAGAAGTGAATGAGAAAACTCCTGTCCAATTGGTGGCCAACGTGGAATGAGGTGGATCATCAAAATATGAGGTATAGGGTCCTTTTTGTTTTTATTGAAGTACTAAGAAAGGAATTAGAGCAATGGTGGGAAAATAGGATGCAGAAACAATTGTAGGAAAGCAAGACAAATGGGTGTGCTAGTCGAGGGAAAGGCCGAACTCGGCAAGGTAGACAAATACAATCAAGGTAATCAAATGAGTGCACGATATGAATAACAATCGATACAAACGTAAGTGCACAGCAATAGACGGCAACAAAGACAAGTCCGGAATGGTTTCCTCTAGTTTGAGAGCTTCCTCTAGAACTAGAACTTCTGCTGGAAACCGGAGATACTGTACAATTGGGATTTTGTCTGCATACAGTACATACACAAGGCCTTAATTATATTTATCTCACCACACTTTCAGACAGCAAGCAGTGTAACTTGGTGTCAAGGAACCTCCAAGAAACATCTTAATACTTGCTATTGTGGCGGGCACAAGGGGCATTAATTCCGCGCACCAGTGGGTGGCGCGAGCGTCCAAGCGGGGAGCGAAAGCACATGCCCCGCCTTTCGACCGATCGGCCACGCCCGGGGACTAGGCGTGGCCTCGGCACATATATGCGGGCTCTAAGCTCGAGCCCGCCCAGTGCTGAAGTGCGAGCTTTGAATAAAGACGTTTAATATACCAACGCGTTGTGGCCTACCTCTCTGGCAATCGAGTCATGTGTGCGCAGCACCACACTGGTGACCCTGATTGGTTCAGCCGTTGCTGACCACCGAACGCGCCATGGCTACCAACGCCGTCGCAGTCAAACTCCCGGAGTTTTGGGGAGCGCAAGCCGACGTTTGGTTTTTGCAAGCCGAAGCTCAATTCCAACTCCGAGGCATAACGGCGGACGAGACCCGGTACTACCACGTGGTCGCCGCCCTCGGGCCTGGCACTGCCGCCCGTCGTGTCCATCCTTCGGCGCCCGCCGGGCGACAACAAGTACGAGGCGCTCAAACATCTCCTCCTCGCCACGTTCGGGCTCACGGAGATCGAACGGGCCGACCGCCTCCTGGACCTTCCCGCCCTCGGCGACACACGACCATCCGTCCGGATGGATTCCATGCTGTCCCTGCTTGGAGACCAGCCCCCGGATTTCTTATTCCGGGCGCTTTTCCTACGCCAGCTACCTGCACAGGTACGCCTCACGCTGGCCGGTTCCAAAATAAAGGAACCCCGCGCCCTGGCTAGAGAGGCCGACAAGTATTTTGCGGCCTGCGACACGCCGTCGGTGTACGGTGCTGCCGTAGTGGATCCCGGCGCAGAGCTCCAGCGTGCCCGACTTCCAGCGTGGCCGCTGCTACGCCCCGTCCACTACCGCCGCCGCCACCACCACTGCCGCCGGCATGGCCGCCACGGCCGTTACCGCTGCAAACCTGGTGCTATTACCATGCCAGGTTCAGCCGCCAGGCTAAAACGTGTCGCCCACCGTGCTCTTTTGACGGGTCGGGAAACGACCGGCGCTCACTTGCGGCCATGAGCGTCGGCCATTCCGGCAGCCTCCTTTTCATCACGGACACCTTGTCCGGGCGCCGGAGCGCAGGTAAGCGACACAGGAGCGCAGGTAAGCGTCCTCCCCGCCTCCATGTCCGACAAGCAAACCGCGGGCCGGGGCCCCGCTTTGCTTGCTGCCAACGGTACACCCATCCGCACATTCGGGAAGCATTGCCTCTCCCTACGGTTCGGAGGTCAGCGCTTTCAATGGTCGTTCGTGACCGCCAGCGTGCCAATGGCACTGCTCGGTGCGGACTTCCTATGTGCGAATGGGCTGTTGGTCGACGTGAAGCGCAGACGGCTCGTCCAGGCCGAAACCTTCAGCTCGCTCGCTTGTTAGCTGAGCGGCTCGTTGAGCGGCTCACCGAGCGGCTTGCCAAGCGGCTTGCTGGAGGGTTCCGTCCCGGCGAGTTTAGTTTGCACGCTTCTGGCAGCGGACGACTTTACCCGCCTCCTCGCCAGTTTCCCGGCCCTCACGCGGCCCACCTTCTCAGCGGTGGCCGTTAAACACGGGGTGGAGCACCATATCCCCACCGTCGGGCCGGCGGTCTATGCCCGGGCACGCCGACTCGAGCCCACGAAGCTCGCGGTGGCGAAAGCGGGGTTCGCCACTCTGGAGCGGCTGGGGATCGTACGGCGCTCCAACAGCGCTTGGGCTTCTCCTCTGCACATTGTGCCAAAGCCCGGCGGAGGATGGCGGCCGTGCGGGGACTACCGCCGGCTCAATGATGCCACCACCCCCGACCGCTACCCGGTCCCGCATATCGAGGACTTTTCCGCCCGGTTGGCAAACACGGCCGTGTTTTCCAAGGTGGACCTCATCCGGGGCTACCACCAGGTCCCCGTCCAACCGGACGACGTCCCGAAGACGGCCGTCATTACCCATTTCGGCCTCTTCGAGTTCCTGAGGATGCCTTTCGGGTTGAAGAATGCAGCCCAGGCGTTCCAACGGCGTATGGACAGTGTCTTGCATGACTTACCTTTCCTGTTTGTCTACCTGGACGACATCCTTGTCGCGAGCGTGTCCCGGGAGGAGCACCTGCTCCACCTCCGCACGCTCTTCGAACGCCTGGGCCAGCATGGCCTAATCATCAACCCCGCCAAGTGCCGTTTCGGCGTCGCCACCATCGACTTCTTGGGGCACCGCATCACCAGGCTCAGGGCCGTCCCTTTACCGGCCAAGGTGGAGGCGGTCAGGGATTTCCCACGGCCCCGCACGATCAAGGGGCTCCAGGAGTTCCTGGGCATGGTAAATTTTTACCACCGCTTCGTGCCCCACGTCGCCCAGCTCCTCCGCCCCTCGCACGAGGCCCTCCGGGGCAAGCCGGGCAAAGGTGACATCGCCTGGTCGGCGCCGATGACCGCGGCGTTTAAGGGCGCAAAGCTGGCCCTGGCCGACGCCACCATGCTGGTGCACCCGGCGCCCGATGCACCGATCGCCCTCTCCACCGACGCGTCGGACTACACGGTGGGCGTGGTGCACGAGCAGTGGGTGCGTGGTGCTTGGCAACCGCTGGCGTTTTTTAGCTGGCAGCTTCGCCCGCACGAACGCCGCTATAGCACCTTCGACCGCGAGCTGCTCGGGCTCCACCTGGCGGTCCGACACTTCCGCCATCTGCTGGAGGGCCGCCCGTTCACGGCTTTCGTTGACCACAAGCCCCTTGTGTTCGCGATGGCCAAGGTCACCGAGCCATGGTCGGCACGGCAGCAGCGTCACCTCTCTGCCGTGTCCGAGTACACGACGGACATCCATCACGTGGCGGGTAAAGACAACCCAGTGGCGGATTGCCTTTCCCGGTCCGTCGTGCTCGCGGTCCACCTCGGGGTCGACTATGCCCTGATGGCGGAGGACCAGACCGCCGACCCCGGCGTCCAGGCCTTGCGGACCGCCGTCATGGGCCTCCGCGTCACCGAGGTGCCGTTCAACGCCGCGGGCGCGGCCCTCCTATGCGACGTCTCACTCGGCCGGCCTCGCCCCATCGTGCCCGCTGGCTGGCGGCGCCCAGTTTCCGATGCCATCCACGGCCTGTCCCACCCGGGCACGAAGGCATCCCAGAAGCTCGTCGTGGCAAAGTTCGTCTGGCATGGCCTCCGGAAGGACGTCCGCGACTGGGCCAGGACATGCCTCGCGTGACAGCGCGCAAAGGTCCACCGCCACACCCAGGCCCCGTTGGCCCCGTTTGCGGTGCCCGAGCGTCGGTTCGACCATGTGCACATCGACTTGGTGGGACCTCTGCCCCCCTCGTGGGGGTTCACCCACCTCCTCACCATGGTTGACCGCACCACATGGTGGCCGGAGGCCGTCCCATTGGCGGCGACGTCTGCTGCTGATGTGGCGCAAGCCTTCATCGCCACTTGGGTTGCCCGGTTCGGTGCCCCCTCGGACATCTCGTCCGACCGCGGCTCCCAGTTCACCTCGGAGCTCTGGGCCGCGGTGGCGCAAGGGCTTGGGGTGAAACTCTAAGCTCGAGCCCGCCCAGTGCTGAAGTGCGAGCTTTGAATAAAGACGTTTGATATACCAACGCGTTGTGGCCTACCTCTCTGGCAATCGAGTCGTGTGTGCGCAGCACCACACTATTAAACAGTGGGCCCAGAAATCGATATCCCTTCAGATTTGTGATTCCATGACCTACATCTGGGGTGGGAGTTAAAATGGTGGCAAATGATAGCCTATAGGGCCTAGAACAACATACCTTTTTCACACGCACAAATCTTGCGCATGCGCGAAAACCGATTGCTCAAATTATTCGTACATACATACATGTATTAATGCATACGATGTGTATGTTATATCCATGTACATGTGCATTAATCTAACAAAATAACACTTAGAACTCAAAATAGAATGAGGTAATATAAAATCATACAATAGACCAGTTTACAAACACATTCAAATTTCTTGCCAATGACTGCAAGGATTGCTCGAGGTTTGCCGGACATAGCGGCAACTAATGTCTTCAAACTGAGATGTGTGCAAAAATGTTGAATTTTCGTATTTTTTCTTTTGAAATAAAATTGCTTGTAGACTGGTCTATTGGGTTGAAAAGAGTATTGGGTTGCAAAGAGTATTAACTAACCCACCTGTAAGTGGGAATGCGGGGCATGGGGGGGGGGGGGGGGCACAGGTTACTCTAGTGCCACTGGTAACTCCACTTAATCATCCCTATCATCGTCATCTATGCTTAAACAGTTACTGCTGGCACATTTGCACATCTTCATCCATGATACAACAGTTACATACATTTCTGGCACACTTGGACAGTTCAGGGGAGGGGGAGGGGGGTACTCGTACACGACAGGCTATTCCAGTGCTACTGCTAACTCCACTTCATTGTCGCTATCGGCTATCATCATCATTGTCTCATCGATGCTACAACAGTTATTTCTGTTGTGCACCTATTTCTGTGAACCCATATTCATTTACACGCATTTTGCAATCTATTTGGGGAAACTGTGAGCTTTTCTGGTCACATCTTTAAAAAAATGATAAAGCCTCATTGCATTGCAATGTTCTCGCCAATTTTTTAATGAATCTGAATGACAAAATTGTTGCTAAAATAATCATGTGTGTTGTGCCTTCTCTTCTATCGTATTCGTGCATTTACGCAGAATCGCGGATGCACAGACATAGTTATTGGTGCCTGCAGGTAGATCTACATCAACCATGTAAGAAAATTGACAACCACTACGAGTATACTATTAGTAACACAAGACAATCTAACTGGTTAGAACTAGATCTAGTCGACTACATCATGATCTACAGCCTTAAATTTACCTTTGGAAGCTGCTGCATCAGCTTTCTTTTTCATGCTCTTCATAGTTCGTTCAATTGGCTGAGAATCCGTAAAGCGTGCGTAACAGGTCTGATGAAATCCACCATGATCAGGTAGCGGGGATACACTGTCACTGTAGTCTGCACCGCCGCTGCCACTGGCGGCACCGCTACTGGAAGCAGAGTGTCGAGCAACGTGGTCTCTCGCGTTTTTTGCCTGCGGACCATCCAGAGTCTTCCACTTCGTCACATATTCTAAAAAGCGTGCCCATGTCTTGGCTGAAAATGGTGAAACTTTGCAAGTTTTTGGATGGAAATATGCACATAAAACACTTTTTCATGCGTATTTTCTTCGTTCGAATACGTTCCGTCTTCCTCACTGGAGGCCGCCATGTTGAATCACGCAGTAAGCTACGGCGACTGTCATTGGCTAATTAATCAATGATCGATCAAACGCGTCTTCTGTTTGGCTATTTTTTTGTTCCAGGCTGCGTGAATATTTCCACACAAATATAGTGAATTAAAACCGAACTTACTAATTACAGCACCAAAATCTCGCGTGTGAAAAGTTACTGAACATTTCTTGTAATATCTATATATATATAACACAGTTTGTGTGTGTGTGTGTGTGTGTGTGTGTGTGTGTGTGTGTGTGTGTGGTGTGTGTGTGTGTGTGTGTGTGTGTGTAATGTTACCGATAGACTCCTAAACGGAGAGGCTCACGTGCTTGATATTTGGCATAGACATGGCCATTGAGCCTGGAAGAACATGGCCGACCGAAGAACAATTATTTCATAATATTTTTTTACCATATTTTTACCTCAGCGCATTTCAGCGAGGAATATTATGCACGGAATCTGAGGCGGTGGCAGAGCAGCGCGCTGATTCTCTCAGAGCGATCACGTGATGTTCCTTGCCGCCATAAACTCACAGCTACGCGTTCGCACGTATTTCAGAGCGAAAAGTGATTGCGTTTTTTCACATTTCAGCGAGGAACATTGCCATTCACACCACATAGGTTTTTTTTCCTTTTATCTTTACGAGATCCATATTTTTTATTCATATTTACCTCAGCGCATTTCAGCGAGGAATATTATACACGGAATCTGAGCAGGTGGCAGAGCAGCGCGCTGATTCGCTCAGAGCGATCACGTGATGTTCCTTGCACCATAAACTCACATTTACGCGTTCGCACGTAATTCACATGTTCAAAACAAACGAGATCTGCGGAACGAGTTGGTCGAGTCGTGCTAACCAAGATGGCGACACGGCGGCTTCACTTTTCACGGAGTATGAGCGTTCTATATATTTTCAATTCAGTGCACCCGACTCGCTCACGTACTTGATTTGTGGCATAGACATGGCCATTGGGCCTTCACGGTGTATTTGTGCGAGGCTTTTGTCCGAGTGAGCTTGAGTCGAGAGGGCGAATGTACGGGTTGGGAATGTACGGTCTCCCTTTGCCCGCCCGGCAATGCCGGTACTGGAGGGCGTCACAGGATCGGTGAGTCTCCAAAACCGCTTCGTGCTGTTGCGAAGATGCAGGACGATGTCGCGATTGTTGTGCTGCTCTCCGACCATGAGAACTGCAACGTCATTGTTGACTGGCCCTCCCCCTTCCCTCCCCCTTCCCCCTCCGTCCTCCCCCCCTTCCCCCTCCGTCCTCCCCTCCCTTCCCCCTCCACCCTCCCCTTCCCCCTCCACCCTCCCCTTCTACCCTCCCCCTCCCTTTTCCTCCTCCCCCTCACTTTTCCCCATCACCCTCCCCCCCACCCCCTTCCCCCTCCGTCCTCCCCCCCTTCTCTCCTCCCTCCTCCCCCCTCCCCCCTCCCCCCTTCCCCCCTCCCTCTCCCTCCCCTCCCCCCTCCCCCCCTCCCTACTTACTTTTTCCACATGCGAAATTTGCATTCATGTTTATTTAAATTATACAATGGACTACAAAATGTAAATGTTTCATGATATTTGTTATATTATATCACCTTTATCTATCAATATTGTTGAAATGAAGATCAAATAGCTGTATGTTGAAATATGTTGAAAAAGTCAAAACTTTACATGGGGTGTACTTATTTTTCACGTGACTGTGTGTTTGTGTGTATATATATATATATATATATATATATATATATATATATATATATATATATATATATATATATATGTATATATATATATATGTATATATATATATATGTATATATATATATATATATATATATATATATATATATATATATATATATATATATATATATATATATATATATATATATATATATATATATATACAGTATATATATATACATATATATATATATACAGTATATATATATATATATATATATATACAGTATATATATATATATATATATATATATATATATATATATATATATGTATATACAGACTTGGCATTTAATATGGAATTTTTTTTTTGTGGGGGTGAACTTACTGTCTTAGAAGCAAAAGTTCATTTTTAATTATGTTGAAATTATTCTAGATTTTGTTAATGTGACCTTTAAAAGAAACAAAAACCACATTTGACATTTCGAAACAAATAAATTGATCCTTGAAAGTCATGTAAACTGATATCGAACTCAATTCATGGACAGTACTGTGTTAAACTTCTGTACGTTTTCCAGAAGTATCTCTTTATTTTGCACATCAGCCAAATTTTTTTTAAACAAAAACAAAAGTTAAATTACGACTGGGATTACGGACAGTAAAATTACAGTTCAGTACTCGTGTAACCCCCACGAGCATTCAAGAGAGCACGTACACGTTGAGGCATGCTGTTCACGAGATTTGCCAAGGTTTGGACAGGAATCGCTTGCCATGCAGTGACAATAGCCTGCTGCAATTCACGCACATAGGACGGCTGCTGGTCCAAGTGGTCGATTTGACGCGTTAATTCTGCCCACAAGTTCTCTATCGGATTCATATCCGGGGACATGGCAGGCCACTCCATATGCTCTACACCATGGTCAGCAATAAAGTGTTGGATCATGCGAGCACAATGAGGCCGTGCATTGTCATCTTGGAAGACAAAGTTTCCTCGAAAGGCTGCACGAGCAAATGGAAGCAATGTTTCTTCCAGAATGGCCCTGTACTTGAACTGGTTCAGGTTTCCATTCAGAACAACCAGGTCAGTTTTGCCCCCTGCATGAAAAGCTGCCCAAACGGTCACCCACCACCTCCGGCTTGGACTCTTGGCACTATACAATCTTTGTTGTAGGCTTCATGCACTTGTCTGCGCACTCGGACGTGGCCATCTTGACGATAGACCAGAAATCTAGACTCGTCACTGAAGATCACGTGATTCCAGTGTCCTGGCTGCCATTGACGTTGCTCTCTGGCCCACTGAAATCGGCGCTGGCGGTGTTGTCTGGTCAGGCGTGGCTTTCTCAGGGGACGCCTGCACGATAGCCTGCTTGAACCAGTCGTTGGTTGACTAGCCTTCTGGATACAGGCACATTTGTCAGTTGCTGCCACTCAGCCCTAAGCCGATTAGCTGACTTGGTACGGCCAATGCGGACTAACCGGTGCAGCTGGCGATCATCCCTCCTTGTGGTTCTGCGGGGACGTCCTGGCCTCAGTATTGGAGTAAGGACACCCCTCTGAGCATTTCGTTTCAGGATCTTTGACACCTGACCTTGAGTGATGCCATACTGCCGAGGAATAGCACGCTGTTTCATGCCGTAATTTCGTAAAGCCACCACTCCATGACAAACAGCATTGTCGAGTTGATGGACCATCTCCAGAGAAAGCGGCAATAACTTTTGGAGACGTGCAGCAGTTGTTTTCCACTAATACAGAACGCAACAACCCTTGTATACCCGACTGTGAAGCCAATCATCAAATGCACCTGTCCGTACATTTTGTCACACCACCTGTGATATTATCCTGTTGTTGACTTCTTGCTGCGACAGACAATCAGTGACATGGTTCTTTTAACAAATAAATCACCAAAATGTAAAAGAAACTCACCAGATTGATATACTGAGTTAAGAAACTAAACTCAAGTCAAGAAAAAAAATATTCCATATTAAATGCCAAGTCACGCCAGTTCATCTCCATCAATAACTGCAAACCCCCCACTGCTCCCCTCCCCCAAGGTGTCCCCCAAGGCTCAGTTATTGGCACCCTCCTCTTCATCCTTTACCTGTCCCCCCTCGGTCACTTAATCCGCCGTCATAGTCTCCAATGCCACTGCTTCGCCGATGACATCCAGCTTTTCATCTCCACCAAGTCCATCTCCACCGCCACCCACTCTATCCTGACAAACTGCATCACTGAAATAAAATCCTGGCTTCAAATCAACTTCCTCAAACTTAACTATGATAAATCTGAAATAATCATCATTGGCCCAAAAACGCTCATAAAATCCACCCATAACTTTGCCCTCAACATCGATGGTATCCCAGTATCCACCTCCCCTCACATCCGGAATCTTGGCATCATCTTTGACCAAACCCTCTCCTTCGACAAATACACTAAACAGATCACAAAGACAGCCTTCTTTCACCTGAAAAACATCGCCGTCTCCGTCCATCCCTCTCCTCCATGGCTGCAGAAACCCTCATCCACGCCTTCATCACCTCCCGCCTGGACTACTGCAATAGCCTCCTCTATGGTTCACCCTCAACAATCACCAATAAACTCTAATACATTCAGAACTCCACTGCCCGTCTACTCACCCATTCCCGGACCCGTGACCACATCACCCCCGTCCTTCACAAGCTTCACTGGCTCCCCATCTCCCAGAGAATCCAGTACAAAATCCTCATCTTGACCTACAAAGCCCTCCATAACCTGGCCCCATCCTACCTAGCTGACCTCCTCTCCAGACACACTCCCAACCGCAACCTCCGCTCTGCTGGTACCAACCTCCTGACCCCCCCCCCATCCGGACCAAATTCAGATCCTGGGGGGACAGGGCCTTCTCCATCGCTGCTCCCACCCTCTGGAACTCACTACCTCACACCATCAGACTCCTCCTCACTCACCACATTCAAAACATCACTCAAGACCCACCTGTTCAACACTGCATTCAACATGTAATCCACAGCATTTGAACCCTGACTATCTCTTCTCCTTCTCCCTCCTTTTTGCTTTGAATATTTCCCTATTGATTCTTGTCTTTTTGCAATTGTTTTTATGTTATGCTATGCACTATGTTTTGCACTCTGTCAAAGCGTATTTGGGCTCCCTGAAAAGCGCTATATAAAATAAATGCATTATTATTATTATTATTAAGTCGGTGTGTATATATATATATATATATTGTTGTGGATATGAGGACTGTATTTTTTTTATTGTGTGTATTATTATTATTGTTTATTCTGCGCCTCCTGCCTCCGGAGCTGTGTAAAGGTCAAAGGGCGTCCCATAATTAGTCCAAGAGCATGCACGTCAGCCCATCATAGAATACCCCTGTTCGATAGTTATATCTTATTATGTGTTTTAGGGTAAGGCTGTGTCTCCCATTAATTGAAATACTCCATTGCACCAGTGAAAGAGATAGATTCCCTTCATTCCCACTCCCAAAACTTTCATTTCCCCTTTCGTCATTGCCAGGCCTCGAGTGCCATTGCCAAGAACCTCCCCTCCAATTGCCGCCATTGACCACGAGGCAGGGTCGGAGAATAAAGGTGTGTCTCCACCTCGTCATAGAGGGGAGGAGTGAGCCAGCCCCACTCGACCAACCATGAGCCAGGGGTTTGGCTAGAGAGGGCGGAGGAAGAGCGATCGGGGAGGTTCGCAAACGTTGAGGGGCGGGACCTATATAACCCATGGCAGGGCGTTTCCCGAAGAGATGAGCTTTTACAGAGAGACGAGAGGGAGTCCAAGCAGTTGGGTCCAAGAGAGGCGCTTTCAGTTGAGTCCGGGAGAAGTCCAGAGTTGACCTGCAGCTCGAGCCACCGAAACTGCACTTACTACAGCTCGAGCCACCGAAACTGCACTTACTACAGCTCGAGCCACCAAAACTGCATTTACTGCAGCTCGAGCCACCGAAACTGCATTTACTGCAGCTCGAGCCACCGAAACTGCATTTATTGCAGCTGGAGCCACCGAAACTGCAGCCACAGCAGCGTGAGGCCTGGACGGCAGTTTGGAGCAGGGCCGCGAAGGAGCGGCGGCTGCCCAACGAGTCGATCGGCTGCAGGACCAGTTGGACCTCCCTATCCCGCCAGCCATCCATCTCCCGCTAGTCCTATCATCATTCCCCGCGTGAGTGTCCTTGTTTGTTCTGTCCCTGGGTTAATTAAGCTTGTATAAGCTAAGGATTTCACTGTGTCACCTGCGTCTCATGTGCCTGTAAATAAACGTGACTGCTTTCTTCTTGATTATATGTGTAAATAATAAACCCAGTTACTCTTCTGTACGTCTTCTTCCTCTTTACATTCGGTCGCTTTAGAGTTTTCCATATTGAGCAGCTGCGGTGCGATACGGCCAACGTTTGGGGTTGAATCGGGTTAGTCGGGGAATAACTGTTCGGCCGCGGTTACACCACCGCTCGGTCAAAATAACATCTTAACCGCGTCCGTAACAATATATATATATATATATATATATATATATATATATATATATATATATATATATATATATATATATATATATATATATATACATACATACTCAACATCAAAATAAACTCATCAAATCTTTAGAAGGACACATTGAAATCTTCCAAGCAAAAATGAAAAATATTTGAACACAGGTAAAGCTCAGCGATCTTTGCGAAACACAATGTCAATAAACAAGATTTTGCCTCAATCACAAAAAACAAAAAGCATGAACATCACAAGGGGTGGTGCAACAAAAGTCACAGCACTGCAACACAAAGGAACGCACCTGAATACAGTCAAAACAAAATGACACAGGAATCGACACAACACTCCTAACAGTCAAGGACAGAATGACAGCAGTCCTCAATATCGTGTGTGTCCTCCCTGAGCTGTGATGCAGGCTGTACACCTCCAGCGCATGCTCTGTACCAGACATCTGATGCGGTCCTGGGGAAGTCTGTCCCACTCCTCCTGCAAGCCTTGAATGAGCATTTGCCGATTGACAGCCGTTGATCTCCTCGATGCAAGACGTCAACCAAGCTCATCCCATAAATGCTCAATGGGGTTGAGGTCAGGGGAATAAGGCATCCAAGGCATCACTTCAACACCCTGTTCCTGGAGGAAGTTGGTGGTCAGGGGAGCAGCATGGGGTCAAGCATTGTCCTGCTGGAAAACTGCAATGTCAGGATGAACCGGGAGAAATGGCAGCAGATGAGGTCTCAAATCTTCATTGACATAACGCTGACTAGTGAGATTGCCTTCGATGACGACCAGAGGTGTCCTGACACGGGTGGAAATGCCAGCACGTACAATCACACTGGGTCCTCCCCAACGATTGATCTGGCGAATCCAGCATGATGCATACCTTTCCCCACATCTGCGCAATACCCGTTGATGCCCATCAGCAGCATTGAGGCAAAATCTGGACTCATCGCTGAACAAGACTGCACTCCACTGTTGCTGTGTCCAGCAGCGATGCTGCAGACACCATCTTAGTCTGTTCCGCCGATGCACTGCGTTCAACACTGGACCTGCATTCAAGGACGTCTTGCCACCAGGACCAGACTTCTGAAGCGCCTCCGCACAGTAGATACACTGAAACGGTTGTTGTGGCGACCTTTTTCACTGCAGCTGTTTGCGTCGCAGGGTGTAAACGATCACGAAGATCTTCTTCTTCTTTGTTGTATCATCAGATGGTCAGCTCAGTGTCGTACAGCCATGCCCTCGTCTCTGGTCCTACGTCGAAGAGGCCGGCTTCTGAAGGTGGTCTGTATAGGGGGCAGGTGGTAATTATGTGTTCGGCAGTCGGCTCAGGCTCGCCGCACTCGCACGCGGCACTGTCTGCCAGGCCCCACATCTTCAGCGATGATTTGAAGCGGCCGACCCCCGTACGTAGACAGTTCAGCAAGGTCCATTGCAGGCGTGGTAGGTCTTCTCCTACGACGCCACCTCCTGGGTCCCAGATGTAGCGGTGGATGCGGATGGGCCCGGCCGTTTCCCACACCTGCTTCCAAGATGCCGCCAGCCATGTGCATCACGAAGATGCTGCAGCACAATCCAGCGGTCGTGGTTTGAGGTGGTTACCCGTGGTCTTCCTCTTTGTGGACCATCATTCACAGTTCCAGTTTCACAGTAATGCCTGGCCAGGTTGAAAATTGCAGGCTGTGAGCAACCAAGACGTTGGGCAATTGTTCGCTGGCTTACATCAGCTTCAAGCATCCCAAATGCTCTTAAACGTTGTTCAGATGTCAGGCGTAGCATCTGAATTTTCTTGTTGTTTTCCCTGGCAGAAGCCTCTAGAGTGACTATAGACAGAAGTAAATGAATGTCTAACCACGAGAAATGAAGGATTTCATTATGAGGGTCATTATTTAAAGGGAAAGATCCATATACAGAACCACTCAAGCATGCCATTGTTGATCAACCAGGAGATTGAAGTGAAGTTCCCGTTACATAATCGGCCATTACAATTTAAGAAACAGGTTTGTGAAGCTGCACCATTCAAAAAATGAAAGTGATAAGTATATATATATATATTGTTACAGACCGCAGACAAGATGTTGTTTGGCCGAGCGGATGGCACCGCGGCCCTAACAGTTACCCCGACTAACCCGATTCCTGAACGTTGGCCGAATCGCGCCACAGATATTCAATGGGGAAAAGACTAAAGCGAATGAATGTAAAGAGGAAGAAGAAGAAGACGTACAGAAGAGTAACAGGATTTATTATCTACACACACTAAGCAAAAGGGGCAGTCAAGGTTATATACTGTACAGGGAAAATGGAAAAAGCAAGGTGACACAGTGCAAATATTAACTTGTACAAGCTTACTTATACCCAGGGACAAGACAAAAGACAGACTACGAACACACTTACAAGGGGGATGATGATAGGAATGGCAGGAGGTGGATGGCTGGAGGGGGAGGAAGGGTCAGGTCCCTGCAAACGGCAGGGCTGGAGGTGACAGCTCCGACTCCTCGCGTTCTTGGCGGGAAAACCTCGGTGGCGTCGACGCAACTCTTGGTGTCCCTTTTTGTGCTCCTCCTCAACTCAACCCTCACAAGGCTTGCTGTCTTTCTTGGCTTCACTCTGCCTCACTCTGCCTCACTTCTCTTTACTTCTCCCACTCTCTTTTGTAACCAACTCTCTTTCCGCCACCAACCACCAACCAACGTTCTGACGCGCCTTTCTTTGCACGTCTCTCGCTTGGTCCAACCACTTCTCTTTGCACGTCTCTTTGCACGTCTCTCTGCACGTCTCTTTGCACGTCTCTTTGCACGTCTCTCGCTTGGTCCAACCACGCACTCGGCTCTTGCGCGCATGCTTTTATAGCGCCTCAGGCGATGAAGCCGCCGGCCTTCAGGACACGCCCCTCGGTGAGCTCGCTTCGGTCCTGATTGGTGGGCACAGGCCCTCTGACTCCACCCTTGATGACGATGGGCGGGCACGCCCTTCTTCCCCGAGCTGAGCATATGCTTAATGGTGGTTTTGGGGCGAAATCAACAACCCACAGCTGTAGCAAACCTGGCAAACTGCCCAGTGCAGTTGGCAATGGAGGCTTGGAGGGGATGTAGCTGGAAATTGAGGCTTGGCATTGACGCAGTTGGAAATGGAGGTTTTGGGAATGGGAATGAAAGGGGATCTATCTTATTTCACTTGGTGCAATGGAGTATTTCAATTAATGGAAGACAAAGCCTTACCCTAATACACATAATAAGGAAATAAACTACTGAACAGGGGTATTATGGTGTCCTTCATGTATGCTTTATGGAACTAACTACGGGAACGCCCTTTGACCTTTATACAACACTGGAGCAAGGAGGGCGATAATTTACAACAATTTACACTACAACAACAACAACAAAAAAACATTCTCATATCCACAACAATATATATATATATATATATATATATATATATATATATATATATATATATATATATATATATATATATATATATATATATATATATATATATATATATATATATATATATATATATATATATAGATAGATATACTGTATATATATATATATATATATATATATATATATATATATATATATATATATATATATATATACACAATTTGGTGCTCCCACCTTATAACTTAACGAGCGAACGTCATGACGTCATCACCACACATGTCCGCATTGCCTGCCAAGCTCCAGAGGAGCCATCTAGCAGTGCGTCATTATGGATGATTAAATTCAGATACTGTCACAAGTGTATGCAAAACTCACAGTTACCGACCTGGTTTTGCTCTTATTGGGGCTTTATCAGTGCAACACAGTGAGCCTACCGTACACTTGTGATTCTGAAAACCTTTCGGTTATATATCAGTCATTATGCAACTTCACACCATCAGTGGGGAACTGCCAGTAAGTTGTCCCATACAGCTACTGCTGCTACTGGATTCCGGAAGAGAGATTAGACTCCGCCAGTACACACAAGGCTGTGTAAGGCTCATCCAACTTGACAGAGCTTGAGCAAATCTGCAACGAAAAATGGGAGAAACTCCCCAAATCCAGATGTGCAAAGCTGATAGACATATCGAAGAAGACTTGAAGCTGGAATCACTGTCAAAGGCGTATGTACTGTATATATAGCTACTAGTAATTCTATCAAAGAGTACGGTAGTATAGTAAGGGCATTTTATGAGATATTTCACAAATCTGTTAACTAAATTGTTACCAAAAAATTTCTTCACCAATATGTTTGTAAAGGTGTGTAATAACATGTGTTAAAATGTTGAAGTTCAACTCCCGTGGGAAACCCAGAAAAAAAGCTGTTGAATTCGGGTACCGAAAAATTATTTTCGAGAATTTTTTTTTTTTAAATCGGCCCTTAAGTAACTTATGAGGGGTCAAATAAGGGTATTTCATGATTCTGAGTTGATTGTTAACATTTATATTTCACCACAGACACTCCTTTGTGGAAAAATAATTTCTAAATATATCTCATTTTCTACTTTGCAGGACATGGAGTCTAGCAATATGGATGAAGACGTTACTGATGAAGACGTGTATCCGAAGACGCTCGGATACACCAGCTTCAAACCTTTGCTCAAACACTGGCACGACTGGGTCTGAGTGTCTGGCTCCCATCTTCCCATCAGCCACCTTCTCCATGAAGGTCTTCATGTCACCACGCTCCTCCTCAGTGAAGGCAAGTTTCATGATGTGTTGATAGATGGCTGCATCGATGAGGAGGTGAACACGGATTGCCTTGTCAAAACATCCTCCATCCATGATGTGGTTGGCTGTCGTACTTCCAGGATAGATCAACTGGATCACATCTTGTAGTCCAGAATCTTCCATGATGTTACCCATTCATCCAAGATAAGACTTCAGCAAGTGAAAACCACCCAACCTTGGAATGACGGGTAGATTTGCCTGCTTTATTATATTCACAGCCTTCAGCCAAATCGGAGGATCAAAGGTCACTATAGCGACCCCAGCGCGCCGTATGCACTCTTTCAGAGTGGTGAAGATGGTGTTGACGTCATTAGGGTCTCCTTCAATAACTGGGAGGAACTCGATCTGTGTGCTCTGCTTTGCATCATTAGCATGGATTCTCTTCATCCAGCCATTCCAGTTGGAGTGTGGGAACTCAGGATCGTTGGCTTTGATCACCCACCCCACTGCCCAGAGTGTGTCACCTGGAGTGAGGAGTGGCTGATCATGAGCCAGGGAGGAGGAAAGCTCAGCGAGGGGGAGAAACATGATCGCGTTCGTTCCTATCTGTTTCCTGTTCGTAAATGGAATAATCTTTACTTCAGTTCCTCTCAGGATCTTAGCTTTGTTGAGTGCCTTCAACTTCACCCGGGGGAAAGCTGCTGTTGTCTGTGGATCTGGCAAAGGTGGTGCCGGAGAGGTGACTTCGATCCAACCCATTGAGTGAAAGGGAGTGTTTCCGTGAATAGAGACAATGTTTAAATCTATATTGTCTCCAACAAACTGAGTGACTGCATTGTTTGTTTCCCCAACCTCTATAAAGACCACCTGATCATTACTTGACAATTCACTTTCACTGGCTGGCACTTTGGCTGTCATCACTGATTGATCCTCAAGCGCAGCATCAACCGCAACCTCATCATTGATCTGTTCATCGGTTTCCTCCACAATGGTGTCAAGAGTGCCAGAAGTATCTGGAACATCATCTCCACTCCTACTATTAAGGAAGCAGTATTTGTAGTTTTGTGTCTCCGTGTAAGACTCAGTGTATCCCAGCCGGTGGAACTTGTTGAGCATCCATTTTGACCCAAATCTATGATCAAGTTGTATGGCAAGCCCCATTTGGTGTGGCAATACTCCAGACCGAGGTCGACAGGCCTTAATAAAATTCTGCCCCCAAACGGCAACTCTTTCGTCTGTCTTGACAATCGGTCTCAAGAACATCTGAAGGCTTGCAGGAACAAGTGTCAGCTGACTATCGATGTCAGTCATACTGTGTGTGGTGGGGTATGACTTTGGACCTAAATCAATCAAGGCAATATCATTGAATATGAACTTGAGTGCCGTCTTTATGATCTGAGTCTTCTCATCTCCATGGTCAAGATTAGCATGATGCCCTCGCAGAATATTGTCGGTGCCATCTTTGAGACAGAGTACATCTGCCCTTCTTTCCTGTGTTGTGAAATACAAGGTGTCTTCGTATTTCTCTAGAAGTTTTATCTTTAGCCAATGCTTTGAATAAGAAAGGCTCTTCTCTGGTGACTGATCAAACTCCTGCAGCTTTTCATGGACTTGGTCCATGTTCATTACCCCATGCTCTAATTCTGAGTCTAACCATTCGCAGAATTCAATAAAAACTGCCTCTCGCTCCTCATCATTACTCCTCTGTCCTCTCTTCCTTTTTCCTTCCTCATCAGTCTTGGACAAACTGTCACCTCTCGCAAACATAAGTTTGCATCGCAAATGGTACAGTGTTTCTTCTGCTACCAAGTCGTTGATCCCTTCCAGGCGTCCAGTGACTTCAGTGCCCCAGTCATCCCCGCGACTCCGTGCTGTCTTCAGCAAGCTTGCCTTCAGTGTATCTGCAGTCAAATTATCTGGCACTCTGTATTTCTTTCTAGCTTGTGCTGGATTATTTTTGTAGAGCTGGGCTGGTTGGTTGCAAAGAATGCATACATCCTTATACAGGAGGTCAACTGACTGTGATCTTCTAGAACTGCAGCCAGTTGATGAACTGAACTCACAAGTAGTGCGTCTTCTCTTCAACTTTGATGACTCTTTCTCTGCCTTTGATGCTTGAGCTGACTTCTTGGTGGTTGCAACAAAGTTGTTGTACAGATCATTTTTACACTTCTGGTGGTACCTCAGTTTTCCTTCCTTTTGAGCCTCCTTCATACGTTCCACAACAGTAACATTTTCGACAGTTTCTGCTTGTTTCAATAAAGTTGAGTATCCCTTTGGAGTTGCCTGTATGAGCCTTTCAGCTGGTGTATCCGAGCGTGCACAGATGAAGCAATTGAGCACAGGTGGAGTAACGTCTTCATCCATATTGCTAGACTCCATGTCCTGCAAAGTAGAAAATGAGATATATTTAGAAATTATTTTTCCACAAAGGAGTGTCTGTGGTGAAATATAAATGTTAACAATCAACTCAGAATCATGAAAAACCCTTATTTGACCCCTCATAAGTTACTTAAGGGCCGATTAAAAAAAATAAAAATTCTCGAAAATAATTTTTCGGTAACCGAATTCAACAGCTTTTTTTCTGGGTTTCCCACGGGAGTTGACCTTCAACATTTTAACACATGTTATTACACACCTTTACAAACATATTGGTGAATAAATTTTTTGGTAACAATTTAGTTAACAGATTTTCATATGTTTCCCTTACTAGTACTCTCAATGTAGGGATGGCACGGAAAAAAACGTCAGTCCCATCTGTTACATTCAAAACTAAAGTTGGATTATCTTCTTTAAAAACTCGCTTACGCTACATATGAGAGCCTACCTGGTCTGTTCCGTTGATTGTCGAGGTAGGGATCACTTTTCAGTTCTCCAGACCAAGGCAAAAGCGGCAACGGGATCGCTCAAACCCGGGATTTCATCTTCACGTTCATAATAATAATAATAATAATAATAATAATAATAATAATAATAATAATCTTCTTCAGACGGCATATTTCCGAGCTGCCTCTATCAATGGAAATGATTCTGCTGTAGCGGCTACCGCTGGGTTTTCACAATCGCCTTGCACCTATCAAGGACGCGGAGCGATCACCATGCCGGGCTCATCCAGGCCGCCTGGGCAGGCTCGCCCTCAACTTGCCAGGCCGCAGCCAGGACGCTCGGCCACGCCCCCTCTCGCCTTTCCTGGGCAAACGCTCCGGGATAATGTGTGTATATATTGTTACGATCCGCGGATATGGATGTTGTTTGCCGATCGAAGGCACCGCGGCCGAACAGTTGTTCCCCGACTCACCCGATTCACCCAGACGTTGGCCGTATCGCGCCACCGCTATTCAACCGGGAAAAGACTAAGACGACGAATGCAAAGAGGAGGAAGAAGAAGACGTACAGAAGAGTAACGGGGTTTATTATTTACACACACATAAGCAAAAAGAGCAGTCATGGGTATTTACAGCGGACATGAAAAAGCAGGTAACACAGTGCAAATTACTAGCTTATACTGACTTAGTTTACTACCCAGGACAGCACGAACAGAACAAACTCACGTACGCAAATGGATGGAAGGGTAGGAATCGTTTGGAGGGATGAGCAGGTGGGATCACAGGGCACAGCGAGCAGGTCCACTCCGGGCGGGAAGCGAGGAGCCGGCAGCTCCTTGTATTCGGCTTCACAGCGCACGCCGGCAGGGTCACTCGGCTGGTTGAAACAGGGCTGGCTGAAGCGGCTCTTTGTCAAAGGCTTTTCGTATCTCTCAGGCAACTCCGGTGCAACTCTGAACTCTCTCCCGGTGGACTGCCAACCCTCTTACGCACCTGGACTCATCTGCCGTATCTCTGGTCTCGCTTGTCCCAGCGATCGTCGCACCCTTCTCTCATACCTTCAGCGCGGGTCTGACACGCCCTCTTCGGTTTCGGTACCGCCCTCCCCCCCCCCCCCCCCCCGTGCTCTGTTTCGTGACCTTGTATGGTAATCCCACGGGCTTGTCTCCTTATTTGGGCATGGCGCCGACGGCACGCCCGTCGTGGCGAGCCACGGGCTTGTTTCCTTATTTGGGCATGGGGCTGAACAGCCCCGCCATTCATGGCGCGCCCTGGGCTTGCCTCTCCCTGGCGACCCCGCCCCTCCTGTTCAAACAGAGCACGGAGCACATATTCACTATCGCAGCGAAATGAGAGGGCGTGCACCCCACGCTTGTGAGCTGCTTTACCCACAGATGGAGAGTTTGGCTGGGAAATGGAATTATTGAAGGGGAGCTATTCTTAATTGATTCGGTGCAATGGAGTGTCATTCTAATGGAAGACAAGGCCTTGTATACCAACCATACCTTGGCCTTGTATACCATACCAACCACGGGCTCTAAAACACATAATAAGATATAAGCTACTGAACAAGGGTTTTATCGTGTCCTTCAATGTGGTGTTTCATGGAATAACTACCGGGACGCCCTTTTAACCTTTACACAACTCTGGAGGCAGGAGGGGCCATATTCAAACAATGTTCATCACCATTTCCAATATAATACAACACAATCAAAAAAATGCAATCCTCATATCCGCAACAATATATTGCTGCCCGATAAACGGGCTTTTCAGAGTACCTGAGTGTTTTGTTTGAATAAAGCAACTCAGACGAATTCCAGCTTTTTGTCGCGTCCATTCTTCCGATCGACGTGGGAGCCCGAGCTCCTTCATTGGTGACCTACCGACATGGACACGGCAGTGGCCCTTAAACTGCCTACCTTCTGGGAGGCTCACGCGGCGGTTTGGTTCGCACAGGCCGACTCCCTGTTCGCCCTGCGAGGCATCACGGCCGACGACACCGCTTCCACCATGTGGTAGCAGCGCTCGGTTCAGCCACCGCGGCCCGCGCCCTGAGCCTCCTCGAGAGCCCGCCAGCCACTGACAAATACGGCGCGATTAAAAAGCTTCTCCTCGACGCTTTCGCCCTCCCATCAGCGGAACGCGCACGGCGCCTGCTCGACCTGCCCAAGCTCGGCGACACGCGCCCTTCCGAGCGAATGGACTACATGCTTTCGCTGCTCGGCGAGCACTCTCCGGCATTCCTGTTCCGGGAGCTGTTCCTCCGTCAGCTGCCTAGCCCGGTACGCCTCGCCCTGGCAAGCACGACGATCACGGATCCCCGTGCCCTTGCAAGGGAAGCCGACAAGATCTCCGCCGCAGGCCAGCGCATCGCAGCAGCGACCTGGAGTCCACCGCCGTCCGACGCAACACCCATGGCACCCGAGCACCCGGCACGGTCGACGACCGAACTGCCGACGCAATTGGCGGCCGCTACACCGAGCCGACCACCTCCAGAACGACGACCGGGGCCTCCACCTGACCAAGCATGGTGATACTATCATGCCAGGTTCGGACAGAAGGCACGGGCATGCCGACCCCCGTCCACCTTCGGCAGGCCGGGAAACGGCTGGGCCAGCGTTCATTACCAGCCATGAGCGCCGGCCACACGGGCAACTTACTGTTCATCACGGATAAAGCGTCCGGACGGCGCTTCCTGTGCGACACCGGCGCCCAACTGAGCGTCATACCCGCCTCTGACCAGGATAGGCAGTCCGCGGTTTGCGGCCCCTCCTTGGTTGCGGCCAATGGATCACCAATCCGCACCTTCGGCCCGTGCAACGTCACCCTCTGCTTCAGCGGCCAATGCTTTGCTTGGACGTTTGTAACCGCAAACGTGCCCATGGCTCTGCTAGGCGCCGACTTCCTCTGCGCACACGGACTGTTGGTGGACGTCCAACGGCGTCGTTTAATCAACGCCGAAACCTTCAGCTCCCTGGTATGCACATTGAGCAGCTCCGCGCCAACCGAGCTGGCATGCGCCCTCCCGGCGGCGAACGAGTTTGCTTGCCTGCTCACAGAGTTCCCGGCCCTCACGCGGCCAACGTTTTCGGCCGTCGCAGTACGGCATGGGATCGAGCACCACATACCAACCACGGGCCCGCCGGTCTACGCCAGAGCCCGCCGCCTCGACCCAGCCAAGCTTGCCGTGGCCAAAGCTGAGTTCGATGCTTTAGAACACCTCGGCATCGTGCGGCGCTCCGATAGCGCGTGGGCTTCGCCACTACACATCGTCCCAAAGCCAGGGGGCAGCTGGCGCCCATGTGGCGACTACCGCCGCCTTAACGACGCTACCACCCCCGACAGGTATCCGATCCCGCACATCCAAGACTTCTCCGCCAGTCTGGTGGGACGGGTCATTTTTTCGAAAATTGATCTCATACGGGGATATCACCAGGTACCTGTCAGGGCGGCCGACGTTCCTAAAATGGCAGTCATCACGCCGTTCGTCTTATTCGAATTCTTACGAATGCCGTTTGGTCTCAAGAACGCGGCTCAGGCGTTCCAGCGCCTGATGGACGGCGTGCTGCGTGACCTGCCGTTCCTTTTTGTTTACCTGGACGACATCCTCGTCGCTAGCACGTCCCGGGCCGAGCACCTCCTCCACCTCCGAACACTGTTCGGGCGCCTCAGCGAGCACGGCCTCATCATCAACCCGGCCAAATGCCACTTCGGCACGACGACCGTTGATTTTTTGGGCCACCACATCACCAAGAACGGGGCCGTGCCGCTGCCAACCAAGGTCGGGGCCATCACCACGTTCCCGTGTCCCCGCACCATAAAGGCCCTGCAGGAATTCCTGGGAATGGTGAATTTTTATCACCGCTTCGTGCCCCGCGCTGCTCAACTCATGCGGCCCCTCTACGAAGCCCTCCGGGGCAAGCCGGCCAAGCACGACATCGCCTGGTCCGCAGCAATGGACCCGGTCTTCCAAAGCTCAAAGTGGGCCCTCGCCGACGCAACACTGCTCGCTCACCCGGTGCTCAACGCTCCCATCGCCCTCACCACGGATGCCTCCGACTACGCGGTGGGCGCCGTACATGAGCAATGGGTGAACGGGGTTTGGCAGCCACTCGCTTTTTTCAACCGGCAGCTCCGGCCGAACGAGCTCAAATACAGCACGTTTGACCGCGATCTCCTCGGTCTACACCTGGCCGTCCGCCATTTCCGCCACCTCCTGGAGGGCCGACCTTTCACGGCGTTCACCGACCACAAGCCGTTGGTTTACGCAATGGCCAAGGTCACGGAGCCGTGGTCGGCCCGCCAACACCGCCACCTCTCCGCCGTGTCGGAGTTTACCACGGACATCCGGCACGTCGCCGGCAAAAACAACGCCATGGCCGACTGTCTTTCCCGGGCCAGCGCGAACGCGGTCCACCTGGGCGTGGACTTCGGGCTTATGGCGGCGGACCAAACCACCGACACCACGGTGCAAGCCCTCCGGGCGGCGGACACGGGCCTCCGCCTGGCCGACATCCCCTTCGCGGACACTGTCCTACTCTGCGACGTCTCCCAAGGCCAGCCTCGCCCCATTGTGCCCGTCACCTGGCAACGCCGCATCTTCGCCTCCCTCCACGGCCTTTCCCACCCAGGCCGGAAAGCTTCCCAGAAGCTGGTGTCGGCGCGATTCATCTGGCACGGCCTTCTTCTGGACGTCCGCGATTGGACCAGCACCTGCACAGCCTGCCAACGGGCCAAGGTCCACCGACACACCCAGGCCCCGCTGGCACCTTTCACCGTGCCCGAACGACGTTTCGACCACATCAACGAGGATCTGGTGGGCCCCCTCCCCCCGTCACGGGGGTTCACACACCTGCTCACCATGGTGGACAGGACCACCAGGTGGCCGGAGGCCGTTCCCCTCGTCTCCACCACCACCGCCGACGTGGCGCAGGCTTTCATCGCCACCTGGGTCGCCCGCTTCGGCGCACCGGCAGACATCTCGTCAGACCGCGGACCACAGTTCACCTCCGAGCTGTGGGGTGCGGTCGCCCGCAACCTGGGGGTCAAGCTCCACCGTACTACGGCCTACCACCCCCAAGCAAACGGGTTGTGCGAGCGATTCCACCGCTCCATGAAGGCCGCGCTCATGGCCGGCCTTCAAGACGGCGGTTGGGCCGACCGGCTGCCGTGGGTCCTTTTGGGCCTCCACACGGCCCCCAAGGAGGACCTCCAGGCATCCACCGCCGAGCTTGTACACGGCCAGGCGCTACGCGTCCCGGGCGAATTTGTGCCTGACGCTACCAGTCCCTGGTCCGCAGCTCACCAGCGCTCGGACCTCCAGGAGGCCGCCCGACGGTTTGCCCCAGTGCCAACATCCCACCACGGTGACCCCCAGTCCTACGTCCCCCCCAGCACTTCGCACAGCGGAGTATGTTTTTGTGCATCACGATGCACATCGGGGGCCACTCCGGCCGCCGTACGACGGGCCCTTCCGGGTCCTGCGACGGGACGACAAGTCGTTCGTCATCGACATCGGCGGCAGGTCGGACCGGATTGCGGTGGACCGCCTCAAGCCGGCGCACGTGGACGTCGACCAACCACCACGGGTGGCCCTTCCGCCGCGGCGAGGCTGCCCCCCGTCCACGGTGCTCCCCACTCGACCGCCCACCACCACACTGGACCCCCCCCCCCACGACCCGCCAGGGGTCGCTTCGGCCGGGTCATCAGGACCCCCCTCAAATTGACCCTGCCGGTGCAAGTCGATTCTGGGGGGACGTGTGTAGCGGCTACCGCTTGGTTTTCACAATCGCCTTGCACCTATCAAGGACGCGGAGCGATCACCATGCCAGGCTCGTCCAGGACGCCCGGGCAGGCTCGCCCTCAACTTGCCAGGCCGCAGCCAGGACGCTCGGCCACGCCCCCTCTCGCTTTCCCTGGGCAAACGCTCCGGGATAATGTGTGTATATATATTGCTGCCCGATAAACGGGCTTTTCAGAGTACCTGAGTGTTTTGTTTGAATAAAGCAACTCGGACGAATTCCAGCTTTTTGTCGCGTCCATTCTTCCGATCGATGTGGGAGCCCGAGCTCCTTCACTGCTACCATTCGATAGAGTTTTACTTCCTGCAATATCCTTTGGTATTATCATTCTCGTAGCTTGAAAGGAATCCATGAAAAGTCTGGAAAACGACATTCCGATGTTCAAGATTAGGACTGGGGTAGGCGTGGCTATGACTGTCAATCAGCTTGATGGGGACGGAGCCGCTAGATACATTCGCCTCCGTGTCGGCGTTATGCGTGATAATGTTACGTGGCATAAAATAATATCAGCAGAAATATCATGTCTTGGGAAATGCCTAGTTTTTCATTGTTGCATAATAAAATAATAGCGAGGTTCGAGTGCTGTACACCGCACACGAGACACGTGATCATGGTCTCTCCAGTTGCAAGCACTGAATTGAAAATATATATACAGTCCAGTGGTCGCAAGTCAAGGTAAAAGCAAACCACGTGATCAATAAAACTTCTCGAGTCACGGTTTCTCGGCGCCAGATTCGCTATGTCAGCACATCACTAGAACACTTTCATCTTTGTTTTGATGAATACTGCACGAATGCAGTGGTCATTTAATTGATATTTAAATATAAAGATCCTAGTTTCCCTCCTCGCTCAACCCTGAACCTTGCCAACCATCTCGAGTCACGGTTTCTCGTCGCCAGATTCGTTACATCGGCGCATCAGCCATCATGAAATGGCGTCGTGTCAACAGCCTGAACACGGAATCCACGGGAATTGAATCTACTACTCGTACCCGACTGCAAAGCCGCAATGAGCCGGCGAAGCCAAAGCCTCTTGCCGCTATTTTACCCATCACTATGGCATCAGTAGGTTAGGTAGTTGGTAGTAGGTAGGTGTAGTAGGTACCGTACCTCGTTCAAAATGACACCATTTTCATTCTGGATGAGATTAAAATTTATAGAATTTCCTTCTTGATTAATTCGGTGAATTCCGTCTCAACTTCGCATATTTCCGGCCGTGAAAAACTATTCCCTACGGCCGCGAGATTTCTAAAAAATAATTCTTCGTCAATTTTAGAATATTTGACGCAGTGTTCAGCGTCCAAAATGTGGTAAAAAGCTTTTTTGAAATATTTTTTCAAATGCTCGAATCTCATTGGTTCCGGTGTTTGGTGACGATTTTCGTTGAAGATAACCAGGGCCCGTGCGGGCCCGGGGAACGAGGTTGGTCTTAAAGTATTTTAATTACAAATTAGAGGTGCATTAGATTGTGAATCAAACAAAAACGGGTGAAACAAACTCCTATTGAACTTTTTCGCAATTTTTTTATGCATACTTCCGCATCCGGAAGATGGCGGCCTCCATTGAGTGATTTGGTTTTTGAAATATTTTTTCAAATGCTCGAATCTCATTGGTTCCGGTGTTTGGTGACGATTTTCGTTGAAGATAACCAGGCCCGTGCGGGCCAAGGTTGGTCTTAAAGTATTTTAATTACAAATTAGAGGTGCAAAAGATTGTGAATCAAACAAAGACGGGTGAAACAAACTCCAATTGAACTTTTTTCAATTTGTTATGCATACTTCCGCATCCGCAAGATGGCGGCCTCCATTGAGCGATTTGGTGCGTCAAATCTTCGAAATTCTCAAGGGATCCAGCAAAATCTGGCTTTTCAACATAATACGTACGCGTTCATTCACAACACCGTCTTCGCCGGCTACTAGTACCGACTGCAAAGCCGCAATGAGCCGGCGAAGCCAAAGCCTCTTGCCACTATTTTACCCATCACTAGGGCATCAGTAGGTTAGGTAGTTGGTAGGTGTAGCAGGTACCGTACCTGGTAAGACTTGGTAAAAGAGAAGAGCAGGCAGTCCTCCCCAATACCTGCATACAATAAATGTCACAAGAAGCTTAAGGAAGTAACTATACGATGTGCTAGCTTAAGGCCTATTTTAAGAAATTTTAACTGGGCTTAACATACGTTTTCACAGTATGTGTGTAGTCTTCTAACTTCAGTCGCTGTCAAGGCTGGTTCTCTCCGGGCACTGCGGCTTCCTCCACCAGAAGAAGTTAGCTTGCAGTGATTAATTCGGTGAATTCCATCTCAACTTCAGATATTTCCGGCCGTGAAAAACTATCCGTATTTCTAAACTAAATATGTAAACCGCTTATACCGTATTTCTGGCTGTGAAAAACTATCCCATACGGCCGCGAGATTTCTAAAAAATAATTTTTCGTCAATGTTAGAATATTTGACGCCGTTTTCACCCTCCGAAACGCGTAATAAGCTTTAAAAAAATATTTTTTCAAATGCTCGAATCTCATTGGTTCTGGTGTTTGATGACGATTTTTGTTGAAGATAACGAGGTTGGTCTTAACGTATTTTAATTACTAATTAGAGGTTCATTAGATTGTGAATCAAAGAACGACGGGTGAAACAAACTCCTATTGAACTCTTTCGCAATTGTTTTATGCAAACTTCCGCATCCGGTCGATGGCGGCCACCATTGAGTGATTTCATTTTAGAAATATTTTTGAAAATGCTCGACTCTCATTGGGTCCGGTGTTTGGTGATGCGTTTCGTTGAAGATAACCAGGCCCGTGCGGGTCGATGTTGGTCTCAAAGTATTTTAATAATACATTGGAGGTGCATAAGAATGTGAATCAAACAATGACGGGTGAAAGAAACTCCTAATGAACGTTTTTAATTTGTTATGCATACTTCCGCATCCGCAAGATGGCGGCTTCCACTGCGCTTCGGAATTCTCGAGCCAAGGCATAATCAGGTTTTCAACATAATACGTACGCGTTCATTGACAACACCGGCTTCGCCGGCTATAAATGGAGGTGTGTGTGTGTGTGTGTGTGTGTGTGTGTGTGTGTGTGTGTGTGTGTGTGTGTGTGTGTGTGTGTGTGTGTGTGTGTGTGTGTGTGTGTGTGTGTGTGTGTGTGTGTGTGTGTGTGTGTGTATCATACTTTTTTGACGTCAATTAATTAAGTAGTCCTACTATTCAAATGTACTCTTTAACCCTTTAGACTGCTGAGACCCCTTAGACCTTGGAAGACCCTTTAACACAAATGACCCAGATGACCCAAAAGTCCATAAGGACCCAAAAAGTCCGTGAGGACCCAGAAGTCCCCGATGACCCAAATCACCCAAAAGCCCTTGATGACCCAAAAGTCCTTGATGACCCAAAAGACCCAGATGCCCCAAAAGTCCCTGAGGAGCCAAAAGACCCCCGAGGACCCAAAACACCCAGATCACCCAAAAGTCCACGAGGACCAAAAAGTCCCCAAGGAACCAAAAAGTTCTTGATGACCCAAAAGTCCCCAAGGACCGAAATCACCCAAAAGTCCCCAAGGACCCAAAAGTTATTGATGACCCAAAAGACCCACATTACCCAAAAGTTCCTGAGGACCCAAAAGTTCCGGAGGACCCAAATACTTGACCCAAAACACCCAGATGACCCAAAAGTTATTGATGACCCAAAAGATCCAGATCACCCAAAAGTCCACAAGGACCAAAAAGTCCCCAATGACCCAAAGGTCATTGATGACCCAAAAGACCCTGATGTCCCAAATGTCCCCAAAGAGCCAAAAGTTCCTGAAGATCCAAAAGCCCCCAAGAGACCCAGATAACCAAAAAGTCCCGATGAACCAAACGTACCCAAAAAACCAGGATGATCCAAAAGTCCCTGAGGACTAAAAAGACCCAGATTACCCTGATGACCCAAAAGTCCCCGAACACCCAAAAGTCACCAAAGACCCAAAAGTTCCCGAAGATCCAAAAGTCCCCAATTAAAATTTGGTCCAATGGACCAACGGGCCCCCCTAGTTTAATAAGTTCTGAACTGACATTTAGTGATCCTTTCATCTTTGTTTTGGCATACTGCATCGCCTGGAGTGGTCAATTGTCCTTTAATTAATGTTTAAATATAAAGATCCTAGTTTCCTTATGCCTATACCCTCTCACCTATGGCTACTGGGATTGAGGATTTGGGAGAGGAACGTGAAAGCATGGGGTGTGGGAGAGGGGGCGAGTTCAGAGAGGGGAGAGGGGTGGGGGGGGGGGGGGGAAGGAGGGAAAAGAGGGAAAATTGTTATTTCATAAAAAATTATGCCAGACACCCTCAGTACACCACTGGTGAGCACGTCTATACAGTTTGTACTGCAACATTTGTAAATCAGGAGTAGAACATCATCTACTCAAATGTTATAATAATTATTCAGACGGTGTATTTCTCAGCTGGGCTTCTCTCAATGGCAATGACTGGAGTTTTACTTGGTGCAGAATCCTTTGTTGTAATAATTTGTTTCTCCAGTTTATTTCTCCAGTTAAATATTTACAGATACTCTCTGAGAGCGTGTCTCTCTCGTACTCAACCGAGGCCATCATAGTTTGGCAAGGCCATGCCCTTCCCCACACCTACTCGATCAACCCTGAACCTTGCTATGTGCATGCACAGATAAGAAAGCGTGTCACTGTCACGTATACAGTGTGCTTGACTAACGTCTTTCTGATGATTTATCGTGACGATATTTTTGTCTGGGGATTACCAAGTATTACCAAGATTACCAAGTCTACTCAAGTATTACCAAGGTCTTCTGATTTCTCAGAACCAGGATTTGGATACGACAGATAAATACTTATATCTTGTCTTGATAAAGTTCTTCATTGAAGTTAATTTTACAAAACTATTATCAGAGAGTATGCTGGCACTGTCGACTCTACGTACTAACGTAGGGATGCCGTGGATAAAAAATGCCGGCCCACTCACTGATACAAAACAAAAGTTGGAGTATCTCTTCATGCTCTCGTAGTAGTTTATTGAGGACATTTGCAGTTTGAGTGTATAATAAGTTTTATTGACATCAAGTAAACAAAAGAGTAAAAACCACGAGTGTCTTTCACGTCCGGCCGTGTATAAATAAATTCCTCTTGAGAGGCTCCGCCCCTCCCCTCTGTCCCCACCCTATTGGTTAGAGGGAAACCACACCAGTTATTTTGGCATTTATAAGTGCAGGTCCTTGTGTGGCATGAGGCTGGATGAAGACATTACTCTTTGAGAAACGAGCAATAAGACAGAGCTGCAAGATACAGTCAGGGTTACGTAAGACAATATAGGAACATGTGCAGTGTTTGACTTTGCTGACTAAGATATCTTGGCACTTTTGCTCCAAGATTGGGTATCCTCTGAGTACCATATACCATTGTGTTATTCCACATTGCAAAAAAATACAGAAACAAATGAATTAAAAAATGTATGCTAAATTAAAAAGGAAATGTAGGGATGACAAACTACAGTCTACAAAAGGTCCTAAACAAGATAGGGATGATGTTGGTTTAGAGAGTAGCTACCAGTATTGCCATCACATAACAATCCCTGTAATGTTGCATAACAATATCATATTGCCGACAAAGTCGCTGGAGGCATTATGTTTTCGGGTTGTCCGTCCTTCCGTCCGTCCGTAGGTCCGTACATCCATCCGTCTAGGCTAAACCTTCTTTTTCTCAGCAACCATATGTCCGATTGAGAAGGAACTTTCAGGGTAGGACACCCATGCAGAATGTTTTTATTATAATTGTGACGTCACAGGTCACGTAGTCTGGCAGCCATCTTGGATTAAAAGCAAATAATTTAAAAAAATTCTCGAAAACCGCAGAATGGAAAAATTTTAAACTTGGCACATTGTCAAGTACCCCCAATGGGGAACAAAAGAATGATAATGATATCATAGGTGAAGTGGTATACCAGCCGAAACTGTTTTAAACGAAATCCTTATCCTAAAAATCTGAAATTGCATGCACATGATCTATAACCCATTTGTGTTGAAATATTAAATTTATGACATCATAGGTCACATGGTTTGGCATTTTTGGATTGAAGGAAAATATTAAATAATTATATCTCTGAAACCGCTCACCCTATCGATGCAAAGTTTTACAAATATCATATAACAGCACTGTTGCATATAGTTTGAAAATGGTGATCTCATAGGTCACGTGGTTTTTATCAGCCATCTTGGATAGAAAAACGAACCTTATCCGATCAACACGAAACTTCATAAACCACACTGTACCTTCATGACCCACTGCCCATACATATTCAGAGTGATGGCATCTACCCATTGTGGGACTATGTGGAGGCATATTGGCGACACTGTCACATTGTTCTAGTTTTAGAATTATTTGCAAAATAATGAAAAGTATTTGTCGGCTGAAATGAAAAGGTAAAATGTTTTGAGTCAATAAGTATTCAACTCCTTTGCTATGACACGCCAAATTTAGCTCAGGTTCATCCAATGTGCTTTGATCATCCTTGAGATGTCTCTACAACTTGATTTGGAGTCCCCATGTGGCCAATACAATTGATTGGACATGATTTAGAAAGAAACACACCTTTCTATATAAGGTCCCACAATTGATGGTACATGTCAGAGCTGAAACTCCACCACAAAGTCCAAGGAACTGTCTGTAGAAGACACTCAGATAGAATTGTGAGGAGGCGTAGATTTGGGGAAGGGTATAAAACAATTTCTAGAGTGTCGAAAATTCCCAAGAGCACAGTGAGATCCATCGTTAGGAAAAGGAAAAAATATGGAACTACCCAGACTCTTCCTAGACCTGGCCGTCCACCAAAACAGAACAACGGGCCAAGAAGGACCTTAGTCAGGGAGGTGACCAAGAACCCAATGACTACAATGACAGAAATACAGAGTTCCTTGGCTGAGATGAGAGAACCTACCAGAAGGACAACTGGCTCTGCAGCCGTTGACAAATCCAGGCTTTATGTGAGAGTGGCTAGACAGAAGCCATTCCTGAGGAAAAAGTACATGACAGCATGCCTAGAGTTTGCAAAAAGGCACATGAAAGACTCTGAAGAGACAAACTGAGTAGGAGACAAAATATTATGTGGCCTGATGAGATGAAAATTTAACTCTTTGGCCTGAATGCAAAGTGCTACATCTGGCAGAAACCAAGCACAGCTGATCACCCTTCTAACACCATGCCTACCATGAAGTATGGTGGTGGCAGCAGCATCATGCTATGGGGATGCTTTTCAGTGGCAGGGAATGGGAGATTTATAAGGATATAGGGACCAATGAATGGATCCAAATACAGGAAAACCCTTGCCTGGTTGAGAGTGCAAAATACCTTAGACTGCATCGAATATTTACGTTTCAACAGGACAATGGCCCCAAGCTTACAACAAAGCAACACTGGAATGGCCTCAGAATAAGAACATGAAACTCCTTGATTGACCCAGCCAAATCCCAGACTAAAATATCATTGACCGCAGGCAGGTAGGTGATCTTTATGTCTTCTACCGACTCCTCTCCGGCCTTGCACCCCCAGCTCTCTCTGTACTCTGTCCCCCAAATATTCCTACAGGTCGCACAAGATCTGCCAGCAACCCTCTGATGGTTAAACTGCCGAAATCTCGGCTCTCTGCTCACCTTCACTCTTTCATTCCTCTTTTCTCCCGCCTCTGGAACAAACTCCCTCACTCCCTTCAATCCCACTCCTCCCTCCAGTTCTTTAAAACAGCTGTTCACCACCATCTCTTATCTTCCCCCATCCAAACCCTTGATCTTTTCTACCCCCGCTAATTCACCCCAGATCCACCTTGTTTGAAATTCCAACTTCTTTCCTGGAAGTCCTGGCAGTGTCCATATGTTTTATACCTCTCCCACCGCCCCCTTCCCATGCCCCCCCCCCCAAAGCCCTCGCCCTCTCTCAGATCTCTCGATGTCTCCATGTCTGGTCCTTCCCCCTCACAAATGTTGTGTTTGTGTCCTTCCCCCTCTCTCCCCATCTTGTCTACCGCTCCCGATGTTATATGTTTTATGTGTCGGTTTGTCTTTCTGTGTGATTAATGTTCGCTCTTTCACGAGCCTCGATCTTGTATACAAAAAAAAAAAAAAAAAAAAAAAATTATATATATATATATATAATCTGTGGAAAGACTTGTAGATGGCTGTTCACTGACGCTTCCCATCCAACTTGACAGAGCTTGAGGAAATCTGCAACGAAGAATGGGAGAAACTCCCCAAATCCAGATGTGCAAAGCTGATACAGACATATCGAAGAAGACTCGAAGCTGTAATCACTGTCAAAGGCGTCTCTACGAAGTATTGACTCAGTGTGTTGAATACTAATGTAAATTTGATATTTCTGTATTTCATTTTGAATTTTTTTGTAAAGATTTATATAAAAAAAAATCCAATTTGACATTATGGGTTATTATGTGTAGATCAGTGACAAAAAATATCTCAATTTAATCCATTTTTAATTCAGCCTGTAACACAAAAAATGTGAGAGTCAAGAGGTGTGAATACTTTCTGAAGGCACAGTATCTCTGTCTTGACAGAGACAAGGGTTGAGCTGGTGCAAAGACAGGAAGGAAATTCTTGTCAAAATTTCTTTCCATTTTGGCACCTTGCTGCCTTGTCACCTACGGTCTAGTTAATTAAGACCATTGTGGATGAAACTTTAAATCTGCGCTGTTTTTTTTCCTCCTGACAACGAATTAATGTTGAACTTTAAAGCTGATTCTACTTTTATGATACAGTATATGGAATAATAGTCTTGACTGAAATAACCAATGCCATTTTGCATCTGCTGATGACATAGTTCACAGATTGCATACTTGCCTATGAGCGGAATAGTCCGCTTGTGATTCCCGCCCTGAATATACTCGGTCATTCCGGTGCCTTTGCACGTGTGGCGTTGCATTAATTGCAAGATTCAAAATTCCTGGCCTAACCTACTGGGGACAATGCATTAGCAGCATGTCTACACCCTCCCTTCCTTACCCCCAGAAATGATGATATGTCATCAGCAGCCAGATGCTTCATATAAAAGAGTGAATGAATGATGAATGAGCACAACTTATGGCATCTTGCAGCTGATCTCACAAAGTCCATATGACATCTCATCAAGGCTGTGTTTGGGGCCCATTTTAAATTTACATCCAGGTAATGTTATGAAGTGGATAGATAGTCTATATCTGAGTCTGAGGAATACTAGACTCTATCAAGGGTAGTGTTGGTCTGTATTGGTGGACAATTTGAACGACAGGTTTTATCAACTGAAAGTTGACAAAGGCCTACAAACTACCATGGGAAGCAAAGTAAACCTGAGATTCTGGCATTGGCTCTGAAGAAGGGGAAATCCCTGAAACGTTAACTCTATTTTGCCTACCATGGCCATTGATATACTACATTGTAAACTTCAGTTGGTAAAACCTATCGTTTATATATCAGTTTGTCCAAAACCATTTGTCCAAATTGTCCAAAACCAATGCAATCCAGAAACAAAAAACAAAAAAATGTCAAAAAAGTCCAAAAGGCGACTTTCTGCACTACAGAGTCATAGAATTCCATTATTGCTTCGGATATCAAATCCTTCCTCTTCTCCAATGGCTTGATCTCTGATCATCAATTTGGATTCAGACCAGGTCACTCTACTCTGGACATGCTGCTTCTGCTGTCTCAACAATGGATGGAGGTCCTCAATGCCAAACAGGAAATTAGAACTGTCTCCCTTGATATATCACGTGCCTTCGATACGGTCTGGCACCCAGCTCTGCTCACCAAACTCTCCTCCGATGGTATCCAGGGAAATCTCCACGCATGGCTTGTGGACTTCCTCTCTGGTCGTAGACAACGTGTGGCCCTGAATGGATTTCTCTCTAATCTCCCCTTCCTGTTCAGGCTGGAGTTACCCAAGGTAGTGTTCTGGGCCCTCTGCTTTTTCTGGTCTTCATCAATGATCTCTCCGACTCTCTGGAAAATCCTCTCTATCTCTTTGCTGATGACTCCACCCTCTGCCGCTTCATACCTCATCCCTCAGATCGGCAGGCCGCAGCCTCCTCACTCTCTGCAGACCTGGTCAAAATCACAGAATGGTCAAACAAGTGGAACATGTCTTTCAATCCTGACAAATCTCACACTCTCACTATGTCTCTTCTAAAAGACTGCCTGGACAACCCTCCAATCTACCTTCTCAACAATCCTCTCCAAGAGGTTCTGTCACTCAATCTCTTGGATCTCACAATCTGCCATGACATTTCCTGGGAAAAACACATTTCCAAGCTGGCCTCCAAAACCAGTCGCCGGCTGGACATTCTCCGTCGTGCCTTCCTTGTCCTGGGCATTCTCCGTCGTGCCAAAGCCAAGTCCTTCGATGGCACACCTGGGCTCCTCACCACATACAACGCTTTCATCCGCAGCTCAATGGAATACTGCTTTCCCCTCTGGGCTGGTGCTCCTGCCTCACACCTCGCTCGGATTCACGCTGTTGAAACCAAAGCTTTCAGAATCATTGGAATCTCCCGCGATGAAGCCGATTGCGAGGTCCTTTCACTTACTCACCACAGGCAGGTTGGTGGACTTTCTGTCTTCTACCTAGCCCCCCCCCCCCCCCCCAGCCCTGTCTGTGCTCTGTCCCCCAAGTACTCCTACAGGTCGCACAAGATCTTCCTGCAACCCACTTCTGGTGAAACTGCCAAAATCAAGACTCTCTGCTCACCTTCACTCTTTTATTCGTCTTTTCTCCCGCCTCTGGAACAAACTCCCTCACTCTCTTCAATCCCACTCATCCCTCCAGGTCTTTAAAACAGCTGTTCACCACCATCTCTTATCTTCCCCCATCCAAAACCTTGATCTTTTCTACCCCTGTTAATTCACACCAGATCCACTTTTTTGAAATAGCGACTTTTTTCCTGGAAGTCCTAGCAGTATCCATGTGTTTTTTTTTTTACCTCTCCCACCCCCCCCCCCTTCCCACGCCTCCTCCCCCGAACCCCCCTACCTCCCACAGATCTCTCGATGTCCCTGCTCTCAAATGTTTTACTTGTGTGCTTCCCCCTCTCTCCCCGTTTTGTCTCCTGCTCCCTTTATTTCGTCTTATGTGTCCGTTTTTATTTTTGTTTTTTTTTGTCATTAATGTTAGCTCTTACACGAGCCTCGATCTTGTATACAAAAAACAAAAAAACTGCGGTGAAGATTTACGTTTCAACAGGAGAATGACCTCAAACATACAGCTAAGGCAACACTCGAATGGCTTCAGAACAAGAACGTCAAAATTATTGAGTGGTCCAACCAAAATCCCAGACTTGAATCCCATTGAGTTTCGGTGGAAAGATTTGAAGATTGCTGTTCACTGACCCTCCCCATCCAACTTGACAGAGCTTGAGAAAATCTGCAAAGAAGAATGGGAAGAACTCCCCAGATGATGCAAAGCTGATATACACATATGATACAGAATGGGAGAAACTCCCCAGATTTGCAAAGCTGATAGACATACCCAAGAAGACTCTATGCTGTAATCCCTGCCAAATGCACTTATACAAAGTATTACCTCAGGGGGTTGAATTGTTATGTAAATGAGATATTTGTTTTTCTAATTTTTAATTATTTTGTAAAGTTTTTTTTTTTTAAATTATATTTTGATATTATGGGGTATTATGTGTAGATCAGTGACAAAAAAAATCTCAATTTATTCCATTTTAAATTGAGGCTGTAACACAAAAAAGTGAAAAGGTCAAGGTGTGTGTGAATACTTTCTGGAAGCACTGCATAGCCATCAATCCTTTCCTGGTGAAAATCTCAAAATCCAGGCTCACTTAACCACCTAAATTACTTTGTTCATCTCTTCTCTCGTTTGTGGAACCTCCTTACTCAGTCTATTAAATCTTACTCTTCTGTCTAGGGTTTCAAATTGGCAGTAAACCGCCATCCGAGGTCATCCTCAATCCATATTGATCACAAGACCATTTGAAACTTACACTGGGATGCATTCGACTAGCCATGCTTGTAGAGTGGCTTACACACAGTGAAGGTCCCAATTGCGGTTGGCCTTCACCACTATCTCTCTCTTATGAAGTGGAACCAGACATGTGAGCTGCACTTATGCCTTACTCTGTGGTACTTACTTACATGGAAGTGCTTTCTTGACTAATCTTTCTTCAATCTTGTCTCCTTCAACCACACCATTATTTTCTCACCGAAATTACTCTGAACACACACACACACACACACACACACACACACACACACAGACACACACATACACACAAATATATCGAGATAAATAAAATTATATTTTTTAGATTTAATAGGTTGAAGAACCCATGATGAATTATATATATATATATATATATGTATATATTACTTTCAGAATATGCCACTTCATCCTATCACTGTCCAGTGTTCATCTTGGTTAACAATAATTTCCTGCATCTATTTTGTCTATACCCTTCATTATCTTGAACATCTCTCTGAGATTCCATCGTAATCACTTCCTTTTTGAAATATAAAGTCCTGTCCCCTTCTGCCACTCCTCACAACTTAGTCTAGCCACATGATCAATCTCGTTCCTCCACATCATAGTCTTGCTCTCTATGGCAGCTATGTCCTTCCTGAGATGTGACGAACAAAACTGCACACAATAATCAATGGTTATAGACATCACTAAATCCCAGGGTAAGTGTAACACCACTCCTTTTGATCAATAACCGAACCCTCTCCCCCTCCCACGAGAATTCAACTGAAAATCCTATTAGCTTTTCCGATTGCTGCCTTACGCTGCACTTAATGCATCAACCCGATATCGACAACAACCCCCAGTTCATTCTCTATATCATGTGCTCCAAGACTGCTCTTTGCATTGTCTAAATTGCCGTCTCTTCCGGTTTAGCTTTACACATGTCTGTCTGCTTCGATTAATCCAACTTTAACTTTCCCTATGCTTTAAATACCAATACATGAAGATACTTTTAATTTAACAAACTTGCACACCAAAATTATTAATAACTAAAAGCACTGCAGGAATACAACAACAACAACAACAACAACAACATGCATTTTAAGGCCATTTTCCCTGCTAGAGCGGGTGTTAGCCTTGCGGTTCCCATGACAATCTTCTCCATCTTGCCCTATTTTCTGCATCTCTCCTTGTTAACCCCCTTGCCCGCATTTCTTCTTCCACCATCTTTAGCCAAGTCTTTCTCGGTCTTCCCTGTCCTCTACTTCCTTCTACATTCATTTCCATCACTCTTCTCAACCAGTCACTTTCATCCTTCCTCAACACATCACCAAACCATCTCAACCTGTTCCTCTTCACAGCATCAATCACAGGCTCTATTCCCATTATCTTTCGCAATTCATCATTTGTCTTCCCCTCTCTCTCAACGATACTCCGCACATCCATCGAACCATTCGCATTTCCACCCTTTCCAGCCTTCGTTGCTGCTCTACATTCATTAGCCATGTCTTGCTCCCATAAATCATAACACTTCTCACACATGCAGCATACACCTTTCCCTTCAGCTTCAACGACACTCCCCTCCTCATCAGCACGCCACTCAGTTCCCGAAACTTCTTCCACACACATCTCACTCCAGCAACTGTTGCCGAGTCTGATCCACCTTCTCCATTCAGCATGTCTCCGAGGTAGCAAAATGTTTTCACACCTTCCAGCTTCACGCCGTCTCCAAGATCCAACTCAACATTTCCTCCATCTGCAGCTCCCTCTGTGCACACCTTACATTTGAATGTCGCTGCCACACTGGTTAATGACCCTCTCAGACCACTACATTTTTGATGAACCCACTCAGCGCACATTGTACATTGAATGGAGTTCACTCTGACACCCTTCCTACACACAGCACATGGCCACTTCCCAGTTCTTTCCACCTCACCACATGCTTTACCACTTGCCATCACCTTCGTCTTTCCGATATTCACCTTCAGACCTTTTGTCTCCATACATTCCTTCCAATTGTTCATCTTTTCCTTCAGTCCATCCATACTTTCCGCAATCAACACCAGATCATCTGCATACAACAACTCCCACGGTAAACCCTCCTTTACGTTCCGAGCCAGGACCTCCATCACAGCTACAAATAGTAGTGGACTTAGTACCGACCCCTGATGCACTCCCACCTTCACCTCAAACTCACCACTGTTCCCGTCCTTCGTCCTTACAGCTGTGCGTGCTCTTTTGTACATTGCATTTGTACTACAGGAATAACTGTCCTAAAATCTAATTCTACAGTTCACTACTATAAAATCGTTAAATAAATGTTTCCATAACAGTTGTGCATGTCACACCTTGTCTGGCAGGAGTATTTATTTTGTATCGAATGAGGTACAAAGTACCCCTCCCTTTATATGGGATCGTTTCTCCGAATGCAACTTTAACATATAGGGACTGAAAATTCGTTTCTCGGCTTCCACTGGACGAAAACGGCTGCAAATTTCAGAAGTAAATGCTTTGTACGTCGAGGTAATATGTTCCAAATTTCAGCAACGTTCGTTTCTGCATTCTTGAGTTTTATTAAGAAAACCCTCAAATTCTCGTTGGTGTCTGTCCATCCGTCTGTCCACCCAAAATGTGTTGGTGCTCATATCTCAAAGGTTATACATTGAAACGAGCTGAAACTTGGAATATATATCAGTCGATCCGTCTCATTAATGGCTTTCAAAACAAATCCAAAATCTGCGCTCATTACGGAGTCTACGAGAGAAGGTAGGTGGTGGGGGGGTTTGACCCCCCCAAAATAGGTGTTTACTGTCTTCTCCAAAACTACACACACGATGTTGATGGAACTTGGCCACAAGCTGCATATATGATGCCTAATTAAGGTATATTGACTGCATCAAAATCTATGCTCATTATGGGGGTCTAGGGAGGGGGGCACATACTATATAAAGGGACCTTTTCTATGCCCCTGGTATTTTTCTCAAGAATACGAAGTGAAATCTCATGTAAGAGCTAACACATGGAGCATATAATAAAGGGAGTTGGAGATAAGAGGGGGAGAGAGAGAGGGAAGCACAACAACAGTAGAGAACAAGGACATCGGGAGATCTGTGGAAGGGATAGGGCTGGGTGGGTTACAAGCTATAAAACAAGATGGACACTCCAAGTACTTTCAGGAAAGAAAACGGAAATTGAAGGAGATGCTTTTGCATGGATTAACAGGGATAGAAAATATCAAGGTTTTGGATGGGGGAAGAAAGAGATGGTGGTGATGAACAGCTGTTTTGAAAACTTGGAGGGAGGAGTGGGATTGAAAAGATTGTGGGAGTTTGTTCCAGAGGCTGTAAAAAAGAGGAATGAAAGAATGAAGGTGAGCAGGGAGTCTTGATTTTTTTGCAGTTTTACCAGAAGTGGGTTGCTGACAGATCTTGTGCGTCCTGTAGGAATATTTGGGGGACAGATCACGGACAAAGCAAGGGGAGCTAGGGCGCAGAGGAGTTGATAGAAGACAGAAAGACCACCAACCTGCCTGCTGTGAGCGAGTGAAAGGTCCTCAGAATCAGCTTCATCGTGGTAGATATCCATGATTCTAAAACCCTTGGTTTCTACAGCGTGAAGTGTGAAGCCGAGCTCGGTGTGAGGCAGAAGCACCAGCCCAGAGGGGAGTCCTGTACTCTATCAAATTGCGGATGAAACCTTTGTACGTGGTGAGAAGCTCAGTAGTGGCAAGGAAGGACTTCGCATGAGGGAGGATGCCGAGTCGGCGACTGACTTTGGAAGCCAGCTTGGAAAAAAATCTTGTATCTTGTCTCACATTGCTCGATTGAAACCTATTAAGGCCTTGCACAAAATTTTAACCCAATAGCATTGGCGTGGCAATTTTTTTGTCGTTTTAAAGAACGTATTATTACCTCGGCCACTGAAGGTGGACAGAGGTTATGTTTTCACCCCTGTCTCTCTGTCTGTTTGTTTGTCTGTCTTTGAGCAGGGTATTTCAAATAGTTATGAATGGATTTGGACGAGATTTGGTGGGCAGGTTGGATATTTGACAAGGACGATTTGATTTGATTTTGGTGAAGAGCCGCATCCAGAGACTAGAATTTTTATAAAGTGTTCTTCAACATTGAGAGATAGGGCCAAAAAAGGATATCTCTCACGATAACTCAAAAAGTTGTCGCCTTATTTGGACAAAATCTGGTGGATGAGTTGGGTTAGTGACGAAAACTAGCCGATTCGATTTTGGTTTGTGTCTGAATCCAGATCCGGCCTATCTGTGGGATACAAAACATAAACTGTTCAACCTGGTAGCTGAGCTATGCGCTCTATAGAGTGCCGTTCTGGATCATTTTGATTTAATCAAGATCAAGATCAAGGATCAAGTTTGATTTAAATCCCTTCAGCTGTTTTCAAGTTATCACAGTTATCAGTTTCAAGTTATCACATTTTCACCTGACATGACCTCTGACCTTTGACCTATTGATGCCATAATCCAATCACTCCATCTTTGCATCATCGATCCTAATACCAAGTTTGTTCAAAATCCCATCACTGGGTCACAAGTTGGTGCGGCAGCATAATTTTTACTCAGCATAACCTCTGACCTTGGACCTCTTGACCCCAAAATCTAACCAGTTCATGTTTACATAATTATACATACATGTACCAAGTTTTATTGAAATCCTTTCAGCTGTTTTCAAGTTATCACATTTTTACCTGACATGACCTCTGGCCTTCGACCTCTTGATTCCATAATCCAATGAGTACATCTTTGCATCATATAAACTTATACCAAATGTGTTCAAAATCCCATCACTTGTCCACCAGTTGGCATAGCAATATAAATTTTTACTTAAGATGACCTCTGACCTTTGACCTCTTCACTCCAAAATCTAATCAGTTCATCTTTGCATCATATTGCATACTTGTACCAACTTTAGTCAGCATCACTACTGGTTCACAAGTTAACGCGGTAACAGGATTTTTGCCTAACATGACCTCTGACCTTTGACCTTGTGACCCCAAAATCGAATCAGTTCATCTTTACCTCATCATACTTACCTGCACTAAGTTTGACTAAGCTCCCTTTAGCTGTTCTCAAGTTATCGCGGTAACGAAAACACATCACGATCGGACAGGCAGGTGGATGGACGGACGGACATCCCGGAGGCATAAAAATGGATTGTGGTAATTTATAGAAATATTTTTAAAATGTCGACTGCATATGTAGTGAGTTGTATATGTTAACCCTAAGCAACAAAGCTTCCATCATGTCCGTGTTCCTATGGACTTTGACCTGTGCCTAACAACACCCAAGTTTGACCCTCACCTTCACAGAGACTATGATTTCATCATAACCTCCATCAACCTTTTCTACTTCTGACAAGTAGGACTGAACTCGAATGTGTACACGCAGCTATCAGAGCTTAAAAGGTGCAGCTTGAGAGATTCATCCCACAATCTATCCAGCAGGTACTTGCAATCGCTAAAAAAAAAAGAACATTTCCGAGGTGACATAATGAACTGACATGATAACTCAGAGGAAGAGCACTGGCTTTTGAGTTGGCTATAGTCTTGTTTCAAGAACAGGGTCTGAGAATTTGTCAAGAGAACAGGGTCTGAATGTCATTTTGGGACATTGAGGGAAGTTGTAATGTAAACTAACCTATCTTTCATATGGACTATTAATCTGAGTGTCTCTTCTGCCAAATTTTAAAGTTAGAAATCCTCCTGTGACTTTCAAAAATAGTCATTCTTGCTCTGACTGCTGATGGAAAGGCAATGACGAATGAATCGCTGGATACCTTGGCACATAATTACGTACTTCGGATGCATCAATCCTCTTAAGAAGATTGGTATATTTGATCAGATGAAACAAACCCATTTACCAGAACATTGCACCATGGTGGATACATGTAGTGTAACTAGAACAACACTCAGAAGGTGAGCATACCTCCACCAGGCTGAACAGTTTATGTTTTGTATCCCACTGATTGGCCAGATCTTGTTTGGGACCTGAACCACAATCTAATCGGCTTGTTCTTGTCACCGAACCAACTCATCCACCAAGTTTTGTCATAAGTCAACCACATCTTTTTGAAATTTTATGCTATTTATCGTGTTTGGCCCTATCACGCAATGGTGGAGAATCACTTGTAATTATATTTAAAATCCTCATCTGGATCCGTATTCGGGTCTTTACCAAAATTGAATCGATTTGTCTGTGTCAGACACCCAAGCTGTCCACTAAGTTTTACTTGTCCAAATCCATCCACAACCTTTTGAGATGTTCTGTTCACAAACAGACAGACAAACAGACAGGCGTGGAAACATAACGTCCACCCACCTTTGGTGGCGGAGGTAAAAAATCACCAAAAATGGTGAGGTGTTCACAATTTTTGTGATTATGGATTTTTCCAACGGCAAACAATTCTTTGAAAGTCTTAAGTAAAACAAATATATAATTTTTCGCTGTGTAGCCCAAAGAGCAAAGCAGTCTAGAACAGTATTTGTCTGTCTGTATGTCCCCTCAATCGTATACCAATCAGAGCTGAGGATCTGGTCACGTGACAGGGTGATGTGATTACATCTGATGTCATTACGGCGGTACGGCGGCTGAATGTGCACACCGGCATTTTGATTCCAATTTCGTTCAGGCCGAACATATCATCAAACCTGTCATATATCACAATCGAGATGCTCTACCTTTACGTTTTCATTCAGCGTGAAACACAAACAAACCGATTGTTAAAATGATCATCAAATATCGAAAGCATTGGCGTTACGTTACGGCTCTTCCAACAAAACGGTACGTATAGGCCTTGGGCTTCATGCCTCACCTTCGGGCTGTTTTGGTCAAATTAAGCTCAGGTTTCTTCATACAGTAGAGTATCGTTTCAATAGTATCGTTTTCGTAATAGTAATAATAATAATAATATATTAAATATGACCATAACACTTTAATGCCAATGTCGTGAGTATAAAGTTAATGGATTGAAGCAGTGTATGGTTCATGAATTGATGATGAGTGGTGTACGGTACTAACAACTGCAGAAGTAAGGAATTCGCCTTGGTTTTTTGATAGCATGTTATTAACCTAATCCTTGTGGGGTATATAGATTACAGTAGATCTTCCCTCAGTTCTGTAAGTAAAACTTACCCCAAGGATGTCGGGATTCCTCCAAAGTTCTTTTTTTAATGTTATAAACAGCATTAGCGACTGTTTCAAAAGCTAATCATGTGTGTTTGTGGTTTATAATATTTTACAAGCCCGGCTACGCCACCGTTAGACTTTCGGTCTTGTTTTGAATGCATTGCTAGATGCTTATTTTATATTAAACTTTATAAAATACTTACTTTGGTGGTTATTTATTTATTTATTTATTCATATGCAGTCTGTGCCTGCATCATTTTCTGGTGGTGTAGCTGTGCAACCGATGCAGTGTCTCCTTACCGTGTGTGTGTGTGTGTGTATGTATGTATACATATACATATATATATATATATATATATATATATATATATATATATATATATATATATATATATATATATATATATATATATATATATATATATAAATGATCGTTTTAAGGCAATTTTTCTCCCCGCTAGAGCGGGGGTTAGCCGCCCCATGACAATCATGGTTCCCTGTTTGAGGTAATGTTTTTATGGCCGGATGCCCTTCCTGCCACCAACCCTTAGTCGCCTCTTACGATGCGCAGGGATATGGTGTACCTATTCTAAACCGGGGTACACACCGGGATCATTCATCCCAGCAAGCTGGTACTCAATTTGCCGACCTCGGAAGGATGACAGGCTGAATCAACCCCCCTGGTGTTAATTTAGCGATCGACCAGGATGCGAACCCAGGATCCTAGGATCCCAAGCCAGCACCCTAACCGCGAAGCCAACACCAGGCTATGTATATATATATTGTTATGAATTTGGTAGAGCAACATCTAGAGCTAGGTAGATCTGTATAGGTAGGTATTCGACTGTCGTGACAGGGACTCTACATGTAATAAGTTCTTGATGCTTAGGCGTTTGTCGGGGTAAGATGTATGATTGTGGATCTACCTGGAGATTCGAGTGTTTTTTTTTTTTTTTTTTTTTTTTTTTTTTTTTGTATACAAGGTCGAGGCTCGTGAAAGAGCGAACATTAATCACACAGAAAGACAAACCGACACATAAAACATATAACATAGGGAGATAGGGAGCGGTAGACAAGATGGGGAGAGAGGGGGAAGGACACAAACACAACATTTGAGAGCAGGGACCGAGAGACATGGAGACATCGAGAGATCTGAGAGAGGGCGAGGGCTTTAGGGGGGGGGGGGGCGTGGGAAGGGGGCGGTGGGAGAGGTATAAAACATATGGACACTGCCAGGACTTCCAGGAAAGAAGTTGGAATTTCAAACAAGGTGGATCTGGGGTGAATTAGCGGGGGTAGAAAAGATCAAGGTTTTGGATGGGGGAAGATAAGAGATGGTGGTGAACAGCTGTTTTAATTAAAGTAGTGAGGTTAAGTAGTGAGGGATTAAAGGTAACGCCCCTGTGAGTCTCACCTAGTAGTCAAACCTTTGTCCATTATGGCACTGCAAACCACATAAACATTAGTCAGGTCCTTAGCGCAACATTAAATAATTCCTTTCCCTGACAATGACTTCGGAACAAACAGACAGGAAACCAGGCCAAAAACACCGCCACAATTGGCCGCCACCGTTTACACCTCCAAGGCCTACAAACCTCGCCTGGCACGTGTTATAACACAAGGACCACGGGGTCGGGGACGGGAGAGTGGAGTGATGCCGCAGAGGGCGTGACCTGGGCGAGCCGGCGAGTTGGGAGGCTATTATTGGCTGAGGAGTGCGCCAATGTGACGTCATTGGCCAGAGATATTATCGACGGTCGGACGCCATTTTTGGAGCAGTTGGCACTGAGCAGTTGGCACTTGGCTGTTGGCTGCCAGCACTCCCGCAGAGAGTCGAGTCGAGTGGAGCTCAAAGGAGTTCACGGTTGAGAGGGTCCCGGTGCGATCCAGAGTTTGGAGAGTCCTTCCTGTCCCTGGTCAAGTGGAGTTCATTTGCTTTGTGCAGCCCTGCGTTGGACCTTTGGAGCAAGGGAGCTCGTGGTGTGGGTGTGCCGTTGAAGCGACGAGGCCTGGTGGCGCTCGGAGGCGGACGGAGAGGGCCGCGGGGCCGTGTTACACTGAAGATGAAAGGAGCCAGATAAGCCCGATCTCCGCGTTTACACTTCACATGACGAGACGTGTTATTTTCGTATTCATCTCCCTCGTATCGTGTTTGATATCTGTTGTGTGTGGGATCCCAATTTAGGCTTATTAGAGTTATTAGTACTAGGGCATGCCCGTACTATATATAAGCTAGGACGTGCCCGTACGTGGGTGCCCGTTCCTTGCAAAAAAAAAAAAACTGCAAAAAAAAAACAATGGTTTGGTCCATTCGCAACGACCACAGAACCCCCCCCCCCCCCCCCTCTATTTACATGAATGGTTTGGTCCATTCGCAAAGCCAAAGCGAACGACCACAGAACCCCCCCCTCTATTTACATGAATGGTTTGGTCCATTCGCAAAGCCAAAGCGAACGACCACAGAACCCCCCCCCCCCTCTATTTACATGAATGGTTTGGTCCATTCGCAACGGCAAAGCGAACGGCGAACGGCTAAATCGCCATAGCTCGGTAAGTACTTGTCCGATTAATTTCAAACCTTGAAAAGGCACATCCTCGGGTCCCCAGTAATATACCTGGCAAGTTTCAAGTATATCGGACCGGTAGTTGTCGAGAAACAGCGGTCACAGACAAACGTACAGACGTACAGACGTACAGAGATTACTGGAATTATAGATAGATTACCGGCGTGTGCTTTTTCACTGTCTACTTTTCATGAATAAATCCTTGTATTATTTTCTATATATATCTGAACGCAGTTTCCTGTTGGATTTTAATAGATAAGGCTGCGGAGCTTTGCTGTGTCCCGTCCCGCCATTCCGCGCGTTTAACTTTAGTTTAAGTGTTTGATTTGGAATCCGCTATTGAGTTCTCGCCTCGGGAGTTAAAGCCTCGCAATTGGCCATCCGCAACTGTGGTATTAATCGCGGTTGCACGACAAGTGGTGTCAGGAGTGTCGGATTCGAACCCGTCGGACAACTTTTTTGTCCGCGGCGAGACATCGACACGGTCGGGCGTACATTGCGCCTGACGTTCGAACGCAAAATTTTTATAGGCGAGGCGGAGAAATTTGTCTAGTCAATTGGACATACGGAGCGCGATATTGCGTCTTCGTCAAATTTAAATTGTGTTACTGGAATTATTAAAATAAATACGCGCGGGGGAAACAATCTTCCGGAAGGCGGATGTTGGAGATTGATGAGATGGAGGTACGCAGCGAGGCCTCCGTCAGCGTCGGGAGTGAGCCGGAAATAGGGGAATTAGATGGAGGTGAGCCTTGGAACCTCCCTCGTCCCGAGCACCAACTTATGCCCCCCCCCCTACCGGGGAGTCGGGAACAAGTGGGACGGCCCCTAGAGACGACCAGGCTTTAATGAAATTTTTTTAAAGGAATTAATGGATGCTCAGAGTGAGCGAGCCAGTCGGGAATTGAATGACAAAATGGAAGGGATGGAAAAGAACAGTGAGCGATTGGGAAAGCAGATGGGAGACATGAACGCACAGGGTGAGCGAAACCTTGCAGAAATTCGGGGAATAAATGATAAAATTGATGGGCTGGAAAATAAAATGAGTAAGGAGATGGGAGAAATGAAAAACAAAATGGATTCCCAGTAGTCTAGTAGGAAGACTAGGTCCCCCTGCACCCCCCGGAGATATACTTCTAATCAGTGTTTCTAGATTGGAAAAAATGTGTAGAAAATGACTAGCTATGGCCCCAAGCTGCAAAAATGTCCCACATACCATTTTTATGCAAATTACTGCTGCAAATTTTATGCAAAATTATGCAAATTTTATGCAAATTTTTGATGAGGAGTAGAGTTGAGGGGTCTTTGAGGGCTTCATCGAGGTGCTCTCGGTTGCAAGACTGGGTCATTCTGAGAAGCACAGCAGGGTCAGAGATCATGATGTTCTCCTCCTCAGTGAATCTCTCCATCAACAGCCTCTCCATTGCCTCACACACTGTTTTGAGGCAAAAGAGGGACTTTGCGTAGGCCTTTCCACTGAGAACACCTTTGAGAGATCCACTTGTTACTAGTTGTGCCTCAAAGAGAATCTCTGCATATCCAGAACCACGCATCTTGTGTCCAGTGAGCATCCCGATGTAGTTCATGGATGTGTGGAAGGGTCCAATCGTTACTACATGACTAGCAAATTCATTTGGCCAGCGCCAGATGATGGGAAGGGCTTTCATGCAGACACCCAGATCAAATGTATTCAGGACCCATCTCTGACCCACCTCAGCAGTTGCTGCCTCGGAACGCTTCAGTAGCTCACGAACAACTGCGTTGTCTGTGATCGGTCTGTGCCTGGTGCCTGCATGGCATGGCAATGGCCTGCAGCCTGTGCCTGGGCTATGGGGTTTCACCTCTGCAACTGGTTCTCCCCCACCCAGCAAATCAACAGTCGACTACTGCACGCCTATCCACCAACCGATCACAGACAACGCAGTTGTTCGTGAGCTACTGAAGCGTTCCGAGGCAGCAACTGCTGAGGTGGGTCAGAGATGGGTCCTGAATACATTTGATCTGGGTGTCTGCATGAAAGCCCTTCCCATCATCTGGCGCTGGCCAAATGAATTTGCTAGTCATGTAGTAACGATTGGACCCTTCCACACATCCATGAACTACATCGGGATGCTCACTGGACACAAGATGCGTGGTTCTGGATATGCAGAGATTCTCTTTGAGGCACAACTAGTAACAAGTGGATCTCTCAAAGGTGTTCTCAGTGGAAAGGCCTACGCAAAGTCCCTCTTTTGCCTCAAAACAGTGTGTGAGGCAATGGAGAGGCTGTTGATGGAGAGATTCACTGAGGAGGAGAACATCATGATCTCTGACCCTGCTGTGCTTCTCAGAATGACCCAGTCTTGCAACCGAGAGCACCTCGATGAAGCCCTCAAAGACCCCTCAACTCTACTCCTCATCAAAAATTTGCATAAAATTTGCATAATTTTGCATAAAATTTGCAGCAGTAATTTGCATAAAAATGGTATGTGGGACATTTTTTCAGCTTGGGGCCATAGCTAGTCATTTTCTACACATTTTTTCCAATCTAGAAACACTGATTAGAAGTATATCTCCGGGGGGTGCAGAGGGACCTAGTCTTCCTACTAGACTACAGGGGAATGAATGGAGGGAAGGACTGAAGGACATGAGTGACCAAATTAATGGATTAAAAGGGGAAATGGCAATTGTGGCAAGTGTACAGGGGAGCGGGGAATGTCGACAGTTGGATGGGGAATGTGTACAGGTAGATGGGGAATGCCTGCAGGTAAACGTGGAGTGTCCACAGGTGAGCGGAGAATGCCCACAGGTGAATAACCAAAAAACCAAAACCAACCCACAATCCAATCCAACCAACCCATAATCCAATGCCCACAGGTGAATGGGGAAGGAAATTTGGAATGTGAGAGTTGTAATGGGGAATGTTTCCCACATTCTGGCCTGGTTGTTTATCGGGACCGTGTGGATGTCACAACACCCCAACCGGGGGATGAATTTGGAATTGTGCAGCACCAGGGCGGTGGTGCAGAGCAAGAGGGGGTAGAGTTTTTGGGGGTCCGTGCAATGGAGCCGGACCGAGTATTTATTGGGGATATTGATCAAAGCCTGGCGGGGCCAGGAATGATTTGTGGAAATGATGAGGATGATTTGATCCAGCGGCTGGAGACCTGTGACAGTCCCATGGAGGTCGAGCTTGTCCAGGCCCAAAGGAGTCTGGGGGAAGAGGTGAGTTGGTCCAAGGAGGTGGTTGGAATGACCGAGGGGACGCTCACCGTACACTGCTATTTGGAAACAGAGGCTCCAAAATTGGACAACCAGTTGGGGGAGTGTGTTGGCTCCGGGCTGGATTTGGATCTTGGAGGATCGGGAGATAGAGCTTCTGGAGATTTGGTCCCTGTAGGGAATTTGGATCAACTGCAGGGAGGGACAGAACAACCGGGGGCAGAGGTTGTTCCCTGCAGCTGCGGTTTGGCAGTGGGAATGAAAATTTGTAAAAGAAAATTTAAAATACAATTACAATGGGAAATTGATTTGGAGCAGCCATGGTTGGGATTGGTCCCCGGGCTGTGGGATTTGGACATGGAGAGGTCATGGGTGATGGCCTTGGGCAAAAGTTGCCCCTTTCAAAATTTGGTGGTATGCCAGCCAGCTGGGGGGCTGTGATATCGAGATTTGGACGTGGGGTCCAGCCTTGGGTGTCGAGGTACGACCTGGGTCCCACGGGGGGTCTGGTGGAGTGTGGCGTCCCTTGTCCGTCGGGGCGCCATCCGAGCTGGTGGCTCGGGCCGGCAGGGTCACCGGACCCTGGTGGGGGTTAAGACCTCCAGAGGGTTTCGAGGTGGTTTCTCAAGCCTGGGTTGGCATTTATTGAGGACCACTAGGGGGAGGTGTTTTGGGTCGCGTTTTGGTGGTGGCACCGCAAATGTCCAGCTTGGGCCTGATGTAGTGACCACCCGGGCATGCGGCCTGACACCCTCTCCCTGAGACTTTGGGACAACCGGTATGTGATGACCTGCCATGCCGTGTTGGTCGATGGACGCGGGTCAAACCGAATGGACAGGGATGGAGATAGCCTGCCGGACAACCATTGGGGCATCTGTGGAACGTGATGGTGTGAGTGACCTTCCACAGATGCTCCGTTATGATTTATGGACTCGGTTTGGGAAGAGAGCCATGGGGTTGATGAATGGGGAGATGTGTAACGAGCCGAGCATATGGGCCATGCTCGGCTGGCATGTGTATGGCAAAGCATCTTTATTTGGTGAGGTTAGTGAAATGTGAAAAATGTTTGGCATGGGTAATCTGTGGGTTAGATGGAAATTTAAGGGTGGATTTTGAAATGTCATGGCGGACACTGTACAGTGAGTGACGCCATTATTGATCCCGGTGTGTAGACCAAAGTGTTGGAGGCTGTGATAAAATTAATAGGGTAGCAGGACACGGCTTCAACTGGTTGCGGGGGCAACTGTGCTGATATTTGGGACGCGGGATCATGGGGATGCAGTTGTGTGGTCTTTGGGTCAACGTGGTGCTGTGCGTGTCCGAGGTGTGTGGACCATGTCTTCTGGGTGGGTCTCCTGGTGGAGCATGGCTGTTGACTGGACCTTGGTGTGGTCAAGTGTGGGTGAGCACTGGGGGGGCTGCAGTTCTGTAGTCGGACTGGGGGATGATGGGGAGGTGCAGGGGACGTGGCTGTGGGGATGCCACGCACTGCGACCGTGCCCCCCAGGGCCGAGGTTGTGTGTGCGGTAGTGTGTGTTGTGGCAGCAAGTGCTCACCACATTGGCCAGCTGGGGCTGGTGCAGCTGTGTTCCTCGCAAGGGGCCGAAGGATGGATGGTGGGTCGCACCCTTATGGACACTCGTGGGCCATGTTGGCGTTTTGACTGCTCACCTTGTCCCGGTGACCCTTGCACGGTAGAGGTGCAGATCTGTCGTGGCCACAGGTAGTTGTGTAGCGACGATCACCGTTGGATGCGGATCCACATACCTGCCAGTGTAGTGGGGACAAAAGAGAAATTTGGAAGTATTTGGTAGGCCCAATGTGAAATTTTGGGAATTGTATGGGTGGATTGCACTTTGGACCTGACCAACCTGTAACTACCTGCACTTGAGGTGAGTGTTTTAAGGAGTACTGTCCCAGGCTTCAGGACTTGCTTTGGAGATTGGGGAAATGTAATTTGGAGTTGGGAGGCGGGTGAGAGTGATGACATGGCCGGTGAGGGGATGGAATGGGGGCCACACAGTGTCTTGTGGGTGGCGTATGGTTTTGTGTTGTGGTTATGTGTTTTGATGTGGTCGTGAGGTTGGAAAAATGTGAGCGAGTGGTGATTATTGAGTTTTGAAATGCGTTTTGAAAATGGAAATGTGTAATGATTCAATGATTTGAACTGTGAATGGGATTTCACATGTAGCAGGCCGTGGCAAACTTTGAAACACCTTGTGTACTACCATCATCTATGGAATTGTACTGAATTGTGCTGAGTTGTGTGGAGAATTGAATGGCAGTGGGGGGAGGAAGTGTGTTTTGGGGTCTTGTGGGTGGGGAAGGTGTGTGTGTCCGCAGGTACAGAGCAAGCTCTGAGGAGCGATGCCTGCGGGCCCCCCTCTGCGGCAATTACCCCTGGCAGCCGGTGGTAACTGGAAATTGGAGCTCTTCGGTGGAGGGTCTGGTTGGGCGCCGCAGGGTGAGGAAGTCCCCCGGTGACCCGTGTTGATGCGCGGAAGCAGGAGGCAAAGGAGCCTGGTGTGTGTGGAGACCCTCACCGGCGAGGTAACGGCGGAAAGGGGCTGTTGGGCTGTCACGGGGCCAAGAGGTAAGGGGGGGGGGGGGCAATGAACTTGTAAGTCGGTTGACTTGTTTTTGGGACTGCGGGCACCACAGCCTGATGCGCCCCCACCATCTTTTTGTGCGGTACCTCCCCGCTGCCTCGTTGAGGAATGCACACACACGCGAATGACATCAATGCCATGGTACTGCAGGGGGGTGTATTGAAATAAGTGCTTTGTTGACTTTCGAAATGCCTTGATGATTTTTGGAATGTAATGATGAGTTTTGGAATGAGGATGAGCGGTTTAGGGGTCTGTGTTGCATGAATGTGGGCGAAATCCACTGAGCCATGTCACTTACCTGCAACATCTGGACAGGGCCCGTGGAAATTTAGGGGGTGCATTGGGATGGCCCCACAGGTAAGGTTGTGTCTTGTGGCATCCACCGGGGGACGCGGTCTGTAGACCGGGGTATGTACAAAGGTTAGAGTTTTGAGTTTTTGGAAAGATGGTTAAGTTTTGTGGTTAAGTTAGTGTTGCGTGTTGTTTGTTTCCTCCCTCCGCAGGAACAATGAAGAAAATGTACATACTTGCATGATGGTTAAGGGGTTTAGCATGTTAAGGAAGTGTAGGTAGGTAGTCCGACTCACTTCCCACAGCCCTTCCTGATTTATTTCATAGGTTAATTAAGTGTGTGACAGTAAGTGTTAAGGCTGGAATGGTAGCGCCTGCGGTGAACCTTGCAGGAGCTACGGTTTCAGGGGGGGGGGGGGGGGGGGGCTGTGTTATGAATTTGGTAGAGCAACATCTAGAGCTAGGTAGATCTGTATAGGTAGGTATTCGACTGTCATGACAGGGACTCTACATGTAATAAGTTCTTGATGTTTAGGCGTTTGTCGGGGTAAGATGTATGATTGTGGATCTACCTCGACATTCGAGTGTTAAGTAGTGAGGGATTAAAGGTAACGCCCCTGTGAGTCTCACCTAGTAGTCAAACCTTTGTCCATTATGGCACTGCAAACCACATAAACATTAGTTAGGTCCTTAGCGCAACATTAAATAATTCCTTTCCCTGACAGTGACTTCGGAACAAACGGACAGGAAACCAGGCCAAAAACACCGCCACAATTGGCCGCCACCGTTTACACCTCCAAGGCCTACAAACCTCGCCTGGCACGTGTTATAACACAAGGACCGTGGGGTCGGGGACGGGAGAGTGGAGTGATGCCGCAGAGGGCGTGACCTGGGCGAGCCGGCGACTTGGGAGGCTATTTTTGGCTGAGGAGTGCGCCAATGTGACGTCATTGGCCAGAGATATCGACGGTCGGACGCCATTTTTGGAGCAGTTGGCACTGAGCAGTTGGCACTTGGCAGTTGGCTGCCAGCACTCCCGCAGAGAGTCGAGTCGAGTGGAGTTCAAAGGAGTTCACGGCTTGAGAGGGTCCCGGTGCGATCCAGAGTTTGGAGACTCCTTCCTGTCCCTGGTCAAGTGGAGTTCGTTTGCTTTGTGCAGCCCAGCGTTGGACCTTTGGAGCAAGGGAGATCGTGGTGTGGGTGTGCCGTTGAACCGACGAGGCCTGGTGGCGCTCGGAGGCGGACGGAGAGGGCCGCGGGGCCGTGTTACACTGAAGACGAAAGGAGCCAGATAAGCCCGAGCTCCGCGTTTACACTTTACATGACGAGACGTGTTATTTTCGTATTCATCTCCCTCGTATCGTGTTTGATATCTGTTGTGTGTGGGATCCCAATTTAGGCTTATTAGAGTTATTAGTATTACCGGCGTGTGCTTTTTCATTGTCTACTTTTCATGAATAAATCCTTGTATTATTTTCTATATATATCTGAACACAGTTTCCTGTTGGATTTTAATAGATAAGGCGGCGGAGCTTTGCTGTGTCCCGTCCCGCCATTCCGCGCGTTTAACTTTAGTTTAAGTGTTTGATTTGGAATCCGCTATTGAGTTCTCGCCTCGGGAGTTAAAGCCTCGCAATTGGCCATCCGCAACTCTGGTGTTAATCGCAGTTGCGTGACAATATATATATATATATGTATATATATATATATATATATATATATATATATATATATATATATATATATATATATATATATATATATATATATATATATATATATATATTGTTGCGGATATGGGATTTGGCCTCCATCCATATCCGCTTGTAAATATTCCCCTATTTCCCCAATACTTCCCAACTATCCCCAATCCCCCATTCCCTAGTCCCATTTTCTGTAAACGACACTCTGTAGAACTGACCTTCCCCTATTTCCCCCATTAAATGTCGCACCCAGGTTCACCGCATCTCACGTAGACAACTATAGGACATCTTGCTAGTTATTCTTAGTCTATGTCAGTTAAGGACTCGTTTCCATTAATTCTGACTCTTCGTTGCACCAGAATGTGATTGTATGGCACCGTTAGAAAGTTTAGGACCTCCCAATACCTCCCCGCAGCTCTTCCTCATGGTACAACAACAACAACAACAACAACAACAGTGGCGGCGGCGCGGGGAGTGTGCGTCCTCACTCCGGCTTGGTTAGCCGCCATTGAACATGTGCTCCGACGGGGTTACCACGCAGGGGCTCGCTGTCAGCTCCTCGTCAAGGGCGGAGCCCGGTAACCCCCCGCACCCAATGGAAGTGGCGGACCGATTCCATCTGGGGCGGAGCTAACGAGCTGAGGGCGTGTCACTCCCCGCTGGACATGCGCAGGAAGAGGGAGGTGACGTCAGATGCACCCACACCACGGAGAGAGAAGACGCCACCTCCAAGCGCTGAATACCTCCCCGCATCTCTGGACTGGACCGAGCTGTATCCTATCCCTAAGCCAAGGTGCACCTTGAGCTGTCGACTGCCTGCCCTTCCTTGCCATCAATCCCTGTGTAAGTCAGTCTTGTCCCGTTTGTCTGTGGTCTGTCGGGGATAAGATAAGACTGTGTCTAAGTGCCCATCTTTCTGTGCTTTACCTCTTACCGTGTAATCTACCCGTTTCTGCATCACCAATATTATATCCTCCTCCGGAGGTCTTGAGAACTGTACCCCTTGTGTCGTTGCATATATCCCAGCCGTTGTGTCCTTTCCTCCATTGATTTAGCGTAGCGCGATTCGGCCAACGTTCGAGTGGAATCGGGTAAACTGTGCGAACACGGCGGCCATTCCGCTCGGTCAAGCAACATCTAAACCGCGTCTGTAACAATTGGTGTCGAGGAGTGAGATCGGACCCGAAGCGCGCTTAAAGCGCTCAAAATTACAAGTGACCGAAATTTGATTGTGTTTTACAAAAATAAAAACCCGAATTTTGAAAGTCGCGCTATGGCGGATCAAGACGGCTGGGTTCCGGTAGAGGAGAGTGAGGCAGGGTCGATCCAGGACCAAATTGAGGGACAAGAGGAGAGCGAAGCAGTGAGGGTGGCAGGTTCGCAAAATAGCGTCGTCGCGCACGAGGTTACGGGCGCGCAAAATGGCGCCTCGCACATGGCCACGGCGACCGCGCCCACGACCGTAGCAGCGCCGTTGGTGGATTCAAACCTTTTTTTCCTGCAAATGAGGGCCCTTATGGGACAAATGGGAGACCAAATTGGAGGTTTGAAAAACAGTATAGAAGCTCAGAGTGAGCAAATGGGGGTAATGGGGAACCGGATGGATGCTCAGGGTGAGCGATTGGAGGGCCAAATGGGGGTAATGAGGGACGAAGCGAGGGGTACCGGTGAGGGGTTAGAACAAAGGATGGGGGCCCAGATCGGAGGGTTAGGGGGTAGAATAGAGGGATAAGACAATAGATTAGGGGAAATACAGGAGGGGTTAATGGGGGTAGAAAACAGAATGGCCGCTCAAGAGAATCAAATGGAAGGGATGCAAAAGGGGTTAGAGGGGTTAGAAAACAGTATGGAAGGCAAATTGAGGGACATGAGGGACCAAGCGGAAAGGGAAGTTAAACAAATGGGGCAGCAGATAGAGGGGGTCAGAATGGGAGTAGAAACGAAATTGGATGCTCACAGGGAGGAAATGGAGCAGATGAGGGTGGCATCTGGGCAGGAGATGCAAGTGATGGGAGAGGAGATCAGAAGAGGTGTGAGTGAGGAGGTCGGAGGAGTGCGCGAGGAGGTGAGGCACTGTAAGGAGCGCATGGAGAAAGAGGTGAGAAATGGGACTGTAAAATTGCAAGGTGACATAGAGGAGTTGACGCTGGGAGTAGAACAACTGACAGTGGGACAAAAGGAGTTGGGGGAACAGGTAAAGAAGAACACAGCGGTAATAGAGGGTTTAAAATCGACACAGAAGGAGATGAAAAAGGACGTAGGGGTAATTAAAAAAGAGTGTCAGACGGTACATGAGGACCTGACGAGGAAAATGAACAAAGTGGTAGAGGTGATGGAGGTTAAAGAGCGGGAGGTGCGGGAGCACATAGAAAAAAATAAAGTGGAGTTAGAGGAAGAACTTAAAGGGGCGCACGAGGAGATGAAGGAGGTGAAGCAGAAATTAGAAGAAGTGGAAGAAGGGGTGAGCGAAATTAAGAAGCGACGGAGAGAGGATAAGAAAGAGATAAAGGAGGAAGTAAAAGAATTGGTCCAAAGTCTGTGTTCGGATCGTGATGATGTGCTCATTAACCAGATGAGGGATTCGCAGGTGATGGAGGAGAAGCGAAGAGAAAGAGGACCCGGTGTAAGTGGTGACCAATATGGTCGTGCGTATGATGCACCAGGTGATTTAATAAGCTTGGGGGTCGAGATAGACCCGGATGTTCGTGAGAGGCCAAGAGTGAGGTGTATGGCTGGTCCGGAGGGTATGGAACGAGAGGTGCGAGGTGTGGGTGAGCAAGGTTGTGGTGGTATGGAATGGGTAGCGGGTTGCGGAAGTGTGACCCATGCATCGACACCAACAGGGGTAGTTGTTAGAGGGACAGGGGAGGCACGAGAGCCCCTTGGGGGTAATGTACTGTGGGGGCCCGGCCGGTTCGGCCCCGCGCTGACCCCGCAAGGGGCGACGCACGGGGTCCGGCAGGCGGGCAACGACTCGCATACGAGGTGGTCCCACAAGGTCCCACTCGCGCCGTATGACGGCAAGAGTGATCTACGCGCGTACCTGGCGCAGTTTGACTGTGTGTGTAAGGGCAACGGTTGGGGTGAGGACGAAGGTGGAGTACACCTGGTGGCCGCATTGCGCGGCGCGGCGGCGGAGGTGCTGACGGCATTACCAGCGGGTGCTCTCACCCTGCCAGCCCTCCGCGACGCCCTAATTAATCGATTCGGCATTGAACAGCAGAGCGAGCTTGTTAAAGCTCAGCTCGCGCTGCGAAAATGCAAGCCCCAGGAAGCCATCGGGGAACTTGCCCACGACATTCGCCGCGCAGTGGGGATCGCACATGCTAGCATGGCAGCGGATTCCCGGGAAAGCCTGGCGCTGGACCATTTTATCCAGGCCCTCCCGGATATTGAGCTCCGGCAACAGCTCGCCATGTGGCGCCCGCAGACTCTGAGCCAGGCGGCTGACGCTGCGGCCCGTTGGGAAGCAGCGAGGCCCCTGGCCCGGGGGAGCGAGCGTCACGCAATGGCGGTCCGCCAGGTGGGACCTCCGATGGAGGGCGGACCCCTTAGGGGGCCCGCCCCCGACGTGAGTCCTGACCTGGCGGGCATGGTCCGGAGGCTGGTGGACCAGCACCTGGCGGGACCTGGACCATGGCAGGCGGCCCCGGAGGTGGCCCGCGGTGGACCACGAGCGGGTAATCCAATTCGGACCTTCAGGGGGGGAAATTTGGAATTCCGGAGACAAGCACCTTATCAGGTGAGGTGCTATACTTGCAACCGTCTGGGTCACCTGGCGCGGCACTGTCGAGCCACGCGCCGGGATGATCCCCGGCGGTTGAGGTCCTCAACTCCGCCCAGGGGGGAGCGGGTTAGCCGACCCCAGACACCCCCCCGCCAGACCCCGGGAAACTAGAAGGTGTCGGGCACGTAGGGCGGTGTTCGGCAGAAGAGGATGGAGGAGAGCCCTCATTGACGCGACAGGTCATTTATTGTGGCCAAATTGGAACCGGTAGCCTGACAATCAGATGCAAAATTGCCGGCGTGGGGGTAGACGCCATAGTGGACACAGGAGCTAGCGCCACGATCATCAGCCCTGTGGTCCTTGATTCGAGCGCAGGTGGCTGGGATAAGATCCAGCGCCTGCAAAATCATCGTTTGCAACTTGCTACCGGGGTAACGGCCCCGATCATAGGGCGTGGTTCTGTGACCCTCAAGTTAGGGTCGGTAAGGAGGGAGATAGATGTTTGGGTGGCGGAGGTGTGCGACCCATGTTTAATAGGGTTGGATTTGTTGACTGCCAGCGGTTGTAAAATCGACTTGTGCCGGGGGATCCTGCAGGTGGGAGTAGAAGAGCTGCCGTTAGGGGGAGTGAGCACGGCCGAGAGAGCGGAGCTGGAGGCTTCCGAGGCCGTGACCATTCCCCCAAGGGCCGAGGCGATAGTGCCCGCCCGGTGGGCAGCTCGCCCAACATGGCAGGAGTCCTGCGGCCTGGTCGAACCGGTGGCAGCGCAGTCCATACCGGGTTTAATCGTGGGCCGCACCCTTGTTAAAACGGACGGACCGGTAGTGGCCGTCCGAGTAATAAATATAAGTACAGAACCACGCACTATAGTAAGGGGCACGAGGGTAGCTGGCTGCACCCCAGTTGAGGAAGTCGCGACAGTGAGGGGCGAGAACGTCCAGCCGAGCCGGCCCCGGGGGGAGCCTTCAATAAGAAGTAGGAATTGGCCTGATCCCATTTGCGAGATGGTAAATCGTAGTAGCGTAGAGTTGGGAGGTACCCAGAGGGAGGCCTTACACAAACTGGTTGGGTCCCATTTGGACCTCTTCTCCCTGTCCACCGAGGATATTGGACGTACGGGCCTGGTGAAACATCAGATCCACACCGGTGAGGCCCGGCCTATTCGTCAGGCCGCCCGACGGCTCCCTTGGAGCAAGAGGGCGGAAGCTGACGAGCAGGTTGAAAAAATGCTCGACGCAGGCGTGATCGAGCCCTCGGGAAGTCCTTGGATGTCACCTGTTGTGCTGGTCAAAAAGAAGGATGGGACCACGCGGTTCTGCGTGGACTATCGCCAGCTAAACAACGTGACACTCAAGGACTCATATCCCCTGCCAAGGATTGATGACACCCTCGATGCCGTTGCGGGCTCAAATTGGTTCTCAACTTTGGACCTCAAGAGTGGGTATTGGCAGGTGGAGATGGATAGGGCAGGGAAGGAGAAAACGGCATTCTCCACAGGTAAGGGACTGTATCAGTTTACTGTGATGCCGTTTGGTTTGTGTAACGCCCCCGCCACCTTTGAAAGATTGATGGAACATGTACTAGGCGGCATGCCATGGCAATCATGCCTGGTGTACCTGGATGACGTCCTAGTACATGCCAAAACGTTCCCCCAGGCAGTAGCTAATTTGGACCAGGTGTTCGGATGCCTCAGACAGGCAGGGTTGAAGCTGAACCCGAGTAAGTGCACCTTGTTTGCCAAGGAGGTGGCCTATTTAGGCCACGTCATCGGTTGCGAGGGGGTAAAAACGGACCCAGACAAAATTAAAGCGGTAGAGGCGTGGCCCGCACCACGTACCATCAAAGAGGTGCGGGGATTTTTGGGACTCTGTTCCTACTACCGGCGCTTTGTGGCGAAATTTGCGGAGTTGGCCCGTCCCCTCCACCGGCTTACGGAGAAGGGGACGCGATTTAATTGGACACGGGAGTGCCACGAGGCCTTCCAAAAATTGAAGGGGTGTCTAACATCCGCACCCCTTCTAGCTTACCCCACTAGCAACGGGGCATTTACCCTGGACACGGATGCGAGCCAGGAAGGATTGGGCGCAGTTTTGTCTCAGACACAGGAGGGCGTGGAGAGAGTGATTGGTTATTATAGTCGGGCCTTAAGTAGGCCCGAGCAAAATTATTGCGTCACTCGCAAAGAGTTATTGGCTATGCTGGCTGCCATGAACCATTTCCACCCGTACTTGTACGGGCGGAAATTTTTGGTTAGAACTGACCATTCCTCCTTGCAATGGCTCCTTCGGTTCAAGGAACCAGAGGGCCAAATTGCAAGGTGGTTGGAAAAGTTGCAGCAGTACGATTTTGATGTGGCCCATAGGGCCGGGAAGGCCCATGGTAATGCGGACGCACTCTCTCGGCGTCCTTGTCTGGGGGAAAACTGCAAATTTTGTGCGAGACACGAGGAGAGGGAACAATTGGGCGATACGGACCCGACCCTCGTTGTCCGGGCAACCCGGGTGAGAGGGCCAATTTTGCCACTAACCGCAGATGAGGAATTCGGAACTTTGGCATGGAGCACGGCCCAGCAGGAGGATCCTGTCCTGGGGCCAGTGTTCAATTGGGTCAAATTGGGGCAAAGACCTAATGGGGAAGAGGTCACCCCCCTCGGGGCACAGACCAAGGCGTATTGGGCTCAGTGGAAAACCCTGGAATTGAAGGATAACATCTTGTATCGCAAGTGGGTGGAGGTTCCCTCTGATAAAACTTCCTGGCTGGTGGTAGTCCCAAATAAATTTAAGACCGATATATTGCAACAGGTGCATGGTACCCGCCCCGGCGGCCATTTGGGCAGGACAAAGACGACATCGCAGGTACGCCGGAGGTTTTATTGGGTGAATATGGGGCGCGACATACAGGACTGGTGTCGGAGATGCGACGCCTGTACTGCCAAAAAGGGACCAGCACGGAGGATGAGGGCCCCCCTTCAATTACACCAGGTGGGGGCCCCCTTAGAGCGGGTGGCCATGGATATCCTAGGCCCACTACCCCGCACCCGCCTAGGTAATAAGTACATCCTCGTTGTGATGGACTACTTCACCAAGTGGCCGGAGGCCTACGCCCTCCCCAACCAAGAAGCAGGGGTGGTAGTGCAGGCCTTCGTCGAAGGATTTGTGTGCCGGCATGGGATTCCACAGGAGTTGCACACCGACCAGGGACGAAATTTTGAGAGCAAATTGCTAAAAGATGTGTGCAGTCTCCTGTCAATTCGGAAAACAAGAACAACGCCCTTAAGATCTCAATCTGACGGGATGGTGGAGAGATTCAACCGAACTCTAATCCAACAACTGGCACTGTTCACCGCCACCCGTCAGGATGACTGGGACGAACATCTCCCTTATTTGCTCATGGCCTACCGAACCAGCCAGCACGGGGCCACCGCATGCAGTCCAGCGTTGCTTATGTATGGGCGGGAGTTATGGGCTCCCGCCGACTTGCTATGCGGTCCCGTGCCAGACACAGTGGTTAACCCGCCGAGGGAGGGGTACGCACGTCACCGAGAGGAAGGCATGGAGCTAGTCCATGCCTTCGCCCGCCGCCAACTCCATCTGGCGGGGGAAAAGATGAAGCGCAGGTACGGCCACCGGAGCCAGGGGAGTCAGTACACTCCGTGGATGAAGATTTGGTTCTTCAATCCCCGGAGGAGGAAGGGTAGGTGCCCGAAACTCACCTCTCCCTGGCAAGGCCCGGGGGTCGTCCTGTCGCAAGTCTGTGACGTGGTAGTAAAAATCAAGATGGGGCCACGAGCCCTCCCTCGGATCATCCACGCTGACCGGGTAAGGCCTTACACCGGCGAGCAGGCGCCCCCGTGGATTGCCTCAGCTTTAGATGCCGAGGCGGGACCCAGTACCTCTGAATAAGGGGGGCTTATTAGTGCCAGAGGACTGGGGGATTGATGAGCGATGGGCCCGGTGGGTAAGGGTGGCATCCCTGCCACCCTTCCCATGCGGGGGGCAAAGGAGCTATAGTTTATGGGGTGTATGGCAGTGAAAACTAGCCCGGGTGGGTTAGGTTATATTGTGTGTAGGGATCTAGCGAAGATGACATTAGGTAACGTTAAGGTTAGTTAGTGACTGATACCTGTAGTGGGGACGCAGGTAGATTAGGGTGGATTATAATGACGAGGGAGCGCAATAGTTTAAAGGGACGACTGGGAAGCTCAAGTTTCAGAGGGGAGTAGTTAGATGAGATGATGCTGTGTGAGAACTGGACAGGTGTGTGGAGCAGTGTGGAGCAGTGTGGAGCAGTGTGGAGCAGTGTATGAGTAGTGAGTGTTGTGGATCAGCGCGAATGCGCTTGGGGAGAGAAGGGTGCAGGTGGCACCAGGTGTGAGAGCACAGGTGTACAAGTACAGGTGTGTGGAATATATGGAGCAGAGAATGAGTGGTGTGGAGAGAGTTGGAGTAAGTGGTACGGAGTGGTGTGCATGGTGCGAAGGGGTGGATGGGGGAAGAGTGGACCCCTTTCACGAGTACCCGGGGAGGGTAGTTTAAAGAGTAGTTAGAAGGTATAGGTAAATTGTGGTTGGATATTGGCATTTGTGGTGCGGTTGCAGAATGGTATTGTGGATGGGTGCGTTGGTGTGGTGAAATTGGCTGGTCGTGTGGCCTGTTAGTATGAGTGTGAATGGTTGGGCACTCCGCCACTGTTAGATGTCGGCCAGGTGAGGCCGCAGGTGGGCTCTGGGAGCCGTTAGTGTCAGTGGGTGCCTGAGGATCCCGGGTGTGGATCGGGCAGCCCGTGCCAGAGAGGGCACTGAGGGGGTGAGAGTGCGAGAGGGCCTTCCCCAGTTAGTTAGGTTAGGGTGAGGAGCAGGTGAGCTCGGTAGGCAACAACAGTGGTGGAGGTGTGCAGGTGGGCGGACCAGCTAGGAGCGTCACACGACTCAGCCACCGAAATTGTGCGAGAGCACCGAGTGTTGAATCGGGGGAGTGAGACCCCAAATTGAGAAGCACCACAGTTTGGTCAATGGGAATTGGTTTTTAGAACCCATAGGGTAAGTTGGCCAATGGATTGGCAGGGAAAGACCCCGGGTAATGTAAAGTTGTTAAAGTCATTTAGGAAATAGTTAGGATTGATGAACCTGTCGCACCATACGCAGCCACTTACCTGAGGTGATGATGATGACTCCACACCTGTGTTTTCTTTGTTTTGTGTTGCAGGAAATGAGAATTGCTGTGTGGATTTGTGAGACGCATCACGACGTGGATAAGACATTGGGGTGATTCCATCTCTCCCTCCTTAGGAGGGACTGATGATGAATTGGTGATGGCAAATTTTGATGTTGAGTTGGAGATGGCAAATTGTGATGAGAGTTGGAAATGGCAAATTTGATTGGTTAGGAGGGAGAGAAGACGAATTTGGTTTATGGGAGGAACGGGGAAGACAGTAGGGACGTTTGTTGATGTGTAAAGTGGATGTTTATGGGTAGTGTTGTGTTTTGTGGATACAGTAAGGGGTAAGGGAGGGGCAATGTAGGTTACCTGGTGGGGGGGGGGGGGGGGTGGGCGTACGGTAGGAACGTACCTGTCTCACCTGGTTCCCATGTGCCCCCAGTGTGCATCACCTTGTATTGCGTGCACTTTTGCGCCCTTACCACCTTACTCACTTGTCTTCTTCTTTTGTCTCCCACCTCCGAGGATCTGGCTTTGGGGCAGAGAGAGAGGAGAGAGAGGTGCTGGCTCTGCAGTTGTGGGCCTGCACTTTCGCTGCTTGCTGCCTGGATCGATACACCATATGGACCGCAATTTTTGTGGCCGCCCACCATGGACCGCAGTTCTCTTGCGGGCAAGCACCACCCATTGATGGACCTATGGGTCAACGTGGCACCTATGCCATAGAGGTGAACCACTATAGTTGGCCCCCTGACGGCCACAATTTAGAAATGGACGCGGTTGGCGCCTTTCTTTATTTCTAGGGAAGCCAGAACACCAAGTGGGCTCCAAGGCAAGACCAGCGGCAGAACATCGGCCGGCTGCGACACCACCGGTGATTATTGAACACTTTATTGGTGCACCGGATGGTGCTGACTGTATGAATAAGGGTGGTGCTTTTGGTGCTTGGATGGGGTGCTCTGCACATTATTAAAGGCCATAGGGCCACAGAGCACTCGTGGGTTGGTGTATCGATGCTGGCATGCGTGCTCTCTCTATGCATAACATCTGCATGTGTTCCTCCAAAAACAGGTCCTGGATCGTAGTGTAAATATCAGTGCAGTCTTGTGTAAATAATGCTCCCTACCGGCTGTATGTTTAGTTTGAGGATTCTTTCCGCGATTCGGTTATCCTGTGGGTGTGTTTCTGTGAGGAGAAGGGTGCAATGTCGCAGGGGGACATATTTACTCATTTGTGAACATCTGTAAAACTGTCGCACTCAGGGTTGAGTTAATAGTAGAGGGAACCACATCTGAGTGCCACACTAACGTAGGTAAAAATTTATCGGGTCGGGACGCCCCGAGGTAGAGAAGGGTGCAATGTTGCGGATATGGGATTTGGCCAACATCCATATCCGCTTGTAAATATTCCCCTATTTCCCCAATACTTCCCAACTATCCCCAATCCCCCATTCCCTAGTCCCATTTTCTGTAAACAACACTCTGTAGAACCGACCTTCCCCTATTTCCCCCATTAAATGTCGCACCCAGGTTCACCGCATCTCACGTAGACAACTATAGGACATCTTGCTAGTTATTCTTTGTCTATGTCAGTTAAGGACTCGTTTCCATTAATTCTGACTCTTCGTTGCACCAGAATGTGATTGTATGGCACCGTTAGAAAGTTTAGGACCTCCCAATACCTCCCCGCAGCTCTTCCTCATGGTACAACAACAACAACAACAACAACAGCGGCGGTGGCGCGGGGAGTGTGCGTCCTCACTCCGGCTTGGTTAGCCGCCATTGAACATGTGCTCCAACGGGGTTACCACGCAGGGGCTCGCTGTCAGCTCCTCGTCAAGGGCGGAGCCCGGTAACCCCCCGCACCCAATGGAAGCGGTGGACCGATTCCATCTGGGGCGGAGCTAACGAGCCGAGGGCGTGTCACTCCCCGCTGGACATGCGCAGGAAGAGGGAGGTGACGTCAGATGCGCCCACACCACGGAGAGAGAAGACGCCACCTCCAAGCGCTGAATACCTCCCTGCATCTCTGGACTGGACCGAGCTGTATCCTGTCCCTAAGCCAAGGTGCACCTTGAGCTGTCGACTGCCTGCCCTTCCTTGCCATCAATCCCTGTGTAAGTCAGTCTTGTCCCGTTTGTCTGTGGTCTGTCGGGGATAAGATAAGACTGTGTCTATGTGCCCATCTTTCTGTGCTTTACCTCTTACCGTGTAATCTACCCGTTTCTGCATCACCAATATTATATCCTCCTCCGGAGGTCTTGAGAACTGTACCCCTTGTGTCGTTGCATATATCCCAGCCGTTGTGTCCTTTCCTCCATTGATTTAGCTTAGCGCGATTCGGCCAACGTTCGAGTGGAATCGGGTAAACTGTGCGAACACGGCGGCCATTCCGCTCGGTCAAGCAACATCTAAGTCGTGTCCGTAACAATATATATATATATTGTTGCGGATATGAGGATTGTGTTTTTTTTATTGTGTTGTATTGTATAGTAAATTGTTGTAAATATCACCCTCTGTAAAATGTGATTCCTTGTAAATACCTCCGTAGTGTGAAGGTCAAAGGGCGTCTCGGTAGTTATTCCATAAACACCACATTGCAGGACACGATAAAACCCTTGTTCAGTAGCTTATATCTTATTATATGTCTTAGGGTAAGGCTGTGTCTCCCATTAATTTAAATACTCCATTGCACCAAGTGAAATAAGAGTAGATCCCCTTTCATTTCATTTCAATGGCTAACTGCATTTTGGGTGGTTTTCTTCAACCACCATTGGCCACGAGGCAGGGTTGGGGAAGAAAGGCGTGTCTCCACCTCGTCATAGAGGGGAGGAGTGAGCCAGCCCCGAACAACCAACCGAGCACGAGGGGTTTGGTTTGAGAGGGCGGAGGAAGAGTGATCGGGGAGGTTCGCAAAGGTTCAAGGGTGGGGCTATATATAACCCATGAGAGACGCCCCCAAGAGATGCGCTTTTACTGAGACAAGGAGATGAGTCTGAAAAGAGAGGTCCATGACAAGAGCTGAGTTGGTCGTCAGGGGTGGTCAGGGGTGGTCAGTGGTTGCGTTGAGTGGTTGCGTTGGAGAAAGAGTGGTTGGACAAAAGAAAGAGAGTGGAGAGAACCCTCGAATCTCCCACTCGAATCACGGATATGGATGGAATATGCCGAGCGGATAGCAATCCACGATCCGAGCTGTAAACAGGTGACTAGACCCGATTATAGTGGTTCCGAATCGTGCCACGCTTACCCAATTAGAGAAAAGACTGATGCGATCGGATAAGAGGAAATCAGGAGAATAGGAAGAACAGATGGGTTTATTAAAAAATGTACAAGAAGAAGAGGAAACGGAAGGAATGTACATGAAAGAAAGAGGAAGGAGAAGTACACAGGGCAGTCTTAATTACAGGCTTAACTTATTCCCTGGACAAACGGGCCCATATCACATACAGACACTCACACGGGGATTGCAGATGGTAGGTTGATGGTCACCAGCGCGTCCAGGCTCCAGTCCGGGCGATGGAAAACCTGGCAGGCAGCTCTTCATATAGCGTAACGTGAGCGGACACTTAAAATGACGGGGGGAAGGCTGGTATACTGCGTAGTACTTTGTGCACTACTGGCGCCAAACACCCCCTCTCCAATGTCCTGCTTTGGAATCCCAATGCCAGCGAGCCCACTGTAATCACGACAGTCCTCAGCGCTTTCCACAACGATCGGTCCTGGACAGTCCTCTGTGAGAGTCCTCTCACAAGCGCATATATTCTCGAGTCCTCTCACAAGCGCATATATTCTCGAGTCCTGTTAGCGCAAGCTTCCTCGGTAAGTCCTTCTTTAATGAGCGCTGCTGCATAAGTCCTCGTGAGGGCTTTGCTTTCGCGCTTTTATAAGTAAGCCCAAAAGCCACGCCTATCAGGCAATGTCACTTCAGCCCTGGTTGGCTGGTTATTGCTTACTGGCCCCGCCCTGACGGCTGGGTGACGTGGCCACACCTCTTCCCTGGTGCTCCGCCCCCTTTTTCCGGGCTTCACCTCGTGGCTTATGGCAGCGTTGAGCGAACTCAAGGGCAGCGAAGGCTGGTTTGGGCGGAAGCCCAGCGAGGTTACAAACGCCGCTGGCCCTATAGGGCGAGGGCGAAGGCTAGCGCTTAATGGCATCGCTTGAAGGGAGGCTGGCAAAATGGACGGAAGGGGACCTACTCCTTATTTGATTGACACAACACAGATTCAACTATTGGGAATGGTCTTATCTAAACACATATTATGAAATAACTGATGTCCTATGGTGACCTACTTGTTGGTTGTTGCCTATCTATGGGGTGCTACCTTTAACCTTTCATGATGTGATATTTACAAACAAGTGTGGGTTCTCAAAACCGCAACACTGCACCCCTCCTTTTTCCAGGCTCGTCCCGAGCCGAAGCATCAGGACTATCTTTTAACAATTAGTGTGACACTTAGGTGTAGTTACCCTCTACTTTTAACCTACTACCCTGAGTGTGGTAGTTTTAACACTAGATATGTCCCCCCTGCTGCATTATGTCCTACCTAACTGACTCATGCCCACAATTAACCGAATTATGGAATGGTTTTCAAACTACGCATCTAAGCCGGTGGGGAGCATTATTTACAATACACTACTAATTATTTACACTGCAACCCAGGACCTTTCCTTTTGTGGGAAAAAGCAGAACTTGTGATAAGAGGAAATGTCAATTGCAATGCACTGCACCGATACACCATACCCATATGTCCCAATAAATGCACCATAATAAAAAAAATGCATGAAAAGCACCATCACCAAAATGCACAAAAACATTTCAATAATTATTATAAATGATGACGTCTTGTGCTTTTCTGCTGGGCCGATGGATCTTGGCTGTATCTTCTTGCTTGATGGATGTTTTAATTAATAAAAAGGGCACAAACCGCGTCCGCTTTTTTATTTATGGCCAGCAGGGCCAACTCAGGTGGTTCCCCTGCTGGGCATCGATGCCACTTAAAACAGTGGTCCGCAAGCCAGATACTGCTGGCAGCAATGGTCTGTCCCAGCAAAGGTGCCAGGCCACAGAACGTGTGGTCCATAGGTTCCAGGCCACAGAACGTGTGGTCCATATGGTGTACCAGTGCAGGCAGGCCGGCAGGCAGCAAGGTGCAGGCAGCAAGAGTGCGGCCGCACAATTCAGGGCACCTGCACACTCCCCTCGAACAAAAGACCATGGTCCATGTGTGGGGAAGGAAGACAAAGCAGAGATTAGCGGGGGGCAAGGGCGCAAAGGTACACATAATCACAAGGCAATGCGACATGAAGGGCGCGGGAGAGCGAGCTGAGAAAGCTCGTCCCTACTCGTTCATCACCCCCCATGTCAACCTACACCACCCTTGCCCTTCCCCGTATTTACACAATTTACAAATCCCGTCTCTACTGTCTCGTCCCCCATATCTCCCCTAATGCCAAATTCATTGCCAATCCCCCCCAAGAAGGAAGGGATGGAATAACACACAATGTCTCACCCACGTCAAGATGCGTCTTTCATTCCAAGTACTTGCAAAACCTGGTGTGGAGTCCTATCACCTCGGTGAGTGGATGCGGATGGTGTGAAGAGATTTTCCTCCTAACTTTACTCTAATTGACATTATCACAGTTAAACTTCCCGAGGTCTTTCCCTGCCAATCCATTGGCCATCATTACACTCTGTGGTTCTAAAAACCAATTCCCATTGACCATCCTGTGGTGCTCTACCAATTTGTGGTCTCACTCCCCCCATTTTTCCATCTGTGCCCTCGCACAATTTCGGGGCTGGGTCATGTGGCTCTCCCAGCAGGTCTACTTACCTGCGCACCTCCACCACTGAATGTCGCCACCCGAGCTTGCCTAGCTCCTCACGACTACCTTAACTTGGGGAAGGCCCTCCTGGCTCTCTCACCCCATGAATGCCCCTTCTGGCATCGGGCTACCCGGGTCCTTCCTCTGGATCCTCGGGCCCCACTGAACTCTACACAACTCTACCTGGCTCCTAGAGCCTACCTGCAGCCTCACCTGGCCGACAGACTACCAGTGGCGGAGTGCTCAATAACCATACGCACTAACAGGCTCACACGCCCAGCCATTCCACTTCATTTATGCACCCCTCTAAGCACTTCATTGCTACTACACGCACCACAGATGTCAATATCCAACCAATTTACCTACTCCCTTTACCTACTTTTAAACTACCCTCCCCAGGTATTCGTGAAGGGGTCCATCCTTCCCCCATTCACTCCTTCGCACCATGCACTCCACACTACTCATTCCACACTACTCACTCCACACCATTTAATCCATACCACTATTCTCCACTTGCACACCATGCAAGTAAATCACTCAACACAATGACACACATCCTCAATACTCCACTCATACACTTTCACACACACACACATCTCACTCGAGCATTGCCTCTCAATTCCTCATTTGCTCACCAGCACTACCAGGACTCTCATGCACACGGTGGTTCCCACAATTACACACACACATCCTTCACGAGCAATGCCTCTCAATTCCTCATTTGCTCACCAGCACTACCAGGACTCTCATGCATACGGTGGTTCCCACAATTACACACACACATCCTTCACGAGCAATGCCTCTCAATTCCTCATTTGTGACTAAACCTCAAGCTCATACACACAGCACCATCTAGCTATCTACTCCCTTCTAATACTAGTGCTTCCCGTCATCCCTTATACTGAGCACTCCCTCGTCATTATCATCCATATAATCTCCCTACGTCCCCACTACTTGTACAATGTCACTACTTAAATCTCAAGTCTCCTAAAGTCATCTCTAGATCCCTAACGATTATCCGAACCCACCCTGGCTAGTTCATACCGCCAAACCCCATAAACTACTGCTCATGTGCCCTAATGGATGCGAGGGATGGTAGAGCTACCATCCCTCTACATCACTATCGCCATTTGTCCACTACTCTCGAGCCTCTGTGCAGAATACATTCTCGCAGCTCGGCTATGCAAAGTCGAGCAATGCGTGCGGATGGTCAGTCTCCTGCTGGTTGGGTCCGTCCGGCATTTTCGACTCTGGGGAGGAGGCATACTCGGACCGAGGTTCCAGGGTCCATCTCGGCGTGGAGCCTTTCGGTCTCCGGCACGGTGACCCAACCTTCCCCGGTCGGAACACCGCCCCCGCCAGGGGGCGAAGGTCCGACCTGGCCTTTCTCCCCCGGAATCGTGCCGGTCGCCGCTACGACGCGGCACCGACCATACAGGGCGGGACCCAGCCCAAATCGTGCATGGCGCTCCTTGCGAGAGCGCCACGGCAACGATCCACGCCGGCCCCCACAGCACACAAAGAACACCACGCCCCAAGAGCTCGCGTCGGCTGTACGTCGGCCTAAGCGCTGCCCCGGTTAGCGTCGATGCTCGAGTCGCATTCCCACATCCACATGCGACGCTTCCCATACTCACAAAACGCGGCGCTCCAGTGCCTCCCATACACTCCACACATTTCGTCACCGCACTCTCTCGTGCACACCACCCAGGCACACTCACACACTCCGTTACACACCTCTCTTGCACACACCCTGGCACACTCTCCTCCGTTACGTACTCCATAACACTCGTGGGTGTGCACTCTTGCATCCACCCACTCAGCGCACACCTACCCACGGGTGTGCAATCTCTGGCTGCACACCCAATCACGCGCTCTGGTGTGCATCCCCTCACACGCTCCTCATCCACCTCCGGTGTGCATCCTCGCACACTCTCTCCATCCATCTCACTCTCTGTATGACACTCACTCTCACACATACACTCCCTTGTGCATTCTCCCTCGCTCTCGGTTTCATACTCACGCTCCGGCGCCATTCGCACACGTGCGCCATTCGCTCTCACACAGTGCACCACGGACCTTCCACAAGCGCCCGGGTGACGCCGGGATCCCAAGCGCGTGAAAAATCCTTTCGCGCCAAACCTCCTCATGCCATATACAGCCCGGCTTAGCTTTGGGATCCTTTCCTCCACACGCAGCTGCAAACTTTCATTGGGGTTAACAAGTACGGCATCATGATGCGAACACGGACTTTGCACATATTCCATCTTTTCCTCCCGCGATTGCTTTTCTAAGTCCGCCGTCTTTTCAACCCCAATTTCAACTATACTTAATTCATTTTCTTTTTCCTCGACGACCGCCGGTGCTAATAAAATAAAATTTTCTAATTCAGCGGTCGTCGGCTTTTCCATACCCCTTGTCGCGATTTCTATCCTGGTCCACCCGGCTGTGCTTTGCTCAGCTTCGCTTTCCCCGTGCTTCTCAAGTCGCGCTACCCCGTCGCATACCCGTGTGCCTTTCCCGCTCGACCTGTGGTCAATGTCCTTCCCCAATGCTTTTATTTGGCCACCTATTCTGGTTCCAAAGTTACTTAAATCTTCTTTCATTTGGCTATTTTGCACATCCATCTTTTTCCCCTGGACGTCCATTCTCCCATTTAATTTATTTATTTCATTCTGCCGGGCGCCCATTATTTCTTTCATTTCCCGCTATTCGTTTTTTATTTCCCCTATTTCTTTCATGAGTTGTGCCATGAAAGTGCCCATATAGGATTGCATATCCATTGGCGCTGCGGGCACAGCTCTCGTCGCCATGTGCGAGGCGCCGCCATTTTTTTCGCCTGCATACTCTTCTGCTGCACCCTCATTAATCTCCTCTCCCATTTCTCCCAATTGTCCCCCTTCTTCCCGGGGGTCCTGGGTTAATTCTAACCCCTCCTCTGCTTCTACCCCCACCGGCATCCAATCGCCTTGGCTATCCATGGCACGATGTAATTTAGGTTTCTAATCAAATTTCGGCCGCTCGTAATTTTGACCAAATTTTGCCCAACTGATATGAAAATATGGTTCGGGTCCAAATCCCACTCCCAGACACCAATTGTTATGGATCTCAGACGTCGGCTCTCCCCTTATCAAGGGGGGTGGGGGGGAGGTAATCCCGTTGTACTCTTATCTGGCTGACGCGAGTCCTGGAAGTTATAACGTCCTTCCCGGCGCGGCGTTAGGTAAGGTTTGTTAGGCCTAGGGATTCGCTACTACCTAATTACTAACGCCGACTGGAAACGAGGGAATAACTCCCACTCGAATCACGGATATGGATGGAATATGCCGAGCGGATAGCAATCCGCGATCCGAGCTGTTAACAGGTGACTAGACCCGATTATAGCGGTTCCGAATCGTGCCACGCTTACCCAATTAGAGAAAAGACTGATGCGATTGGATAAGAGGAAATCAGGAGAAGAGGAAGAACAGATGGGTTTATTAACAAATGTACAAGAAGAATAGGAAATGAAAGGAATGTACATGAAAGAAATAGGAAGGAGAAATACACAGGGCAGTCTTAATTACAGGCTTAAATTATTCCCTGGACAAACGGGCCCGTCTCACATACAGACACTCACATGGGGATTGCAGATGGTAGGTTGATGGTCACCAGCGCGTCCAGGCTCCAGTCCGGCTCCGGTCCAGGTGATGGAAAACCCGGCAGGCAGCTCTTCGTATAGTGTAACGCGAGCAGACACTTATAATGACGGGGGGAAGGCTGGTATACTGCATACATACTTTGTGCACTACTTGCGCCAAACGCCCCCTCTCCAATGTCCTGCTTTGGAATCCCAATGCCAGCGAGCCCTCTGTAATCACGACAGTCCTCAGCGCTTTCCACAACGATCGGTCCTGGACAGTCCTCTGTGAGAGTCCTCTCACAAGCGCATATATTCTCGAGTCCTGTTAGCGCAAACTTCCTCAGTAAGTCCTTCTTTAATGAGCGCTGCTGCATAAGTCCTCGTGAGGGCTTTGCGTTCACGCTTTTATCAGTAAGCCAGCAAACGCTCCGCAAGCCCAAAAGCCACGCCTATCAGGCGATGTCACTTCAGCCCTGGTTGGCTGGTTATTGCTTACCGGCCCCGCCCTGACGGCTGGGTGACGTGGCCACACCTCTTCCCTGGCGCTCCGCCCCCTTTTTCCGGTCTTCACCTCGTGGCTTATGGCGGCGTTGAGCGAACTCAAGGGCAGCGAAGGCTGGTTTGGGCGGAAGCCCAGCAAGGTTACAACGCCGCTGGCCCTAAAGGGCGAGGGCGAAGGCTAGCGCTTAATGGCGTCGCTTGGAGGGAGGCTGGCAAAATGGACGGAAGGGGCCCTACTCCTTATTTGATTGACACAACGCAGATTCAACTATTGGGAATGGTCTTATCTAAACTTGGGAATGGTCTTATCCTTGGCACACCTGAGCTCCTCACCACATACAAGGCTTTCATCCGCAGCTCAATGGAATACTGTTCTCCCATCTGGGCTGGTGCTCCTGCCTCACACCTTGCTCGGCTTCACGCTGTTGAGGCCAAAGCTTTCAGAATCATTGGAATCTCCTGCGATGTAGTCAACACCGAGGGCCTTTCACTCACTCACCGCAGGCAGGTTGGTGGTCTTTCTGTCTTCTACCGACTCCTCTCCGGCCTTGCTCCCCCAGCTCTCTCTGTGCTCTGTCCCCCCAATATTCCTTCAGGTCGCACAAGATCTGCCTGCAACCCTCTTATGGTTAAACTGCCAAAGTCTAGGCTCTCTGCTCACCTTCACTCTTTCATTCCCCTTTTCTCCCGCCTCTGGAACAAACTCCCCCACTCCCTTCAATCCCACTCCTCCCTCCAGGTCTTTAAAACAGCTGTTCACCACCATCTCTTATCTTCCCCCATCGAAAACCTTGATCTTTTCTACCCCCGGTAATTCACCCCAGAGTCCTTGCAGTGTTCATATGTTTTATTCCTCTCCCACCTCCCCCCAAGTCCTCCCGATGTCCCTGCTCTCAAATGTTGTGTTTGTGTCCTTCCCCCTCTCTTTTGTGTCCTTCCCCCTCTCTCCCCATCTTGTCAGCCGCTCCCCTTGTTTTTTGTGTTTTGTGTGTCGGTTTGTCTTTTTGTGTGATTAATGTTAGCTCTTTCATGAGCCTCGATCTTGTATACAAAAAAAAAAATAAAAAAATAAAAAAAACATTATGAAATAACTGATGTCCTATGGTGACCTACGTGTTTCTTGTGGCCTATCTATGGGGTGCTACCTTTAACCTTTAATGATGTGATATTTACAAACAAGTGTGGGTTCTCAAAACCGCAACAATATATATATTTATTTATATGTATATACTTATATATATATTTATATGTATATATTTTTTATATGTATGTATTTATATATTTATGTATGTATCTACAGGGTTGGCCATAAAGATGGAATTTTTTTTTTTCAACAAATTTTCATAGCATCATTATTTCAATCTAAATTACCATTGGCATTTATGGTGCATGTAACCACTTTTCTTTATTATTCTGTCTCTTACGCACATTTGACAGTGATTTTTATTAATTATCAGTCCTAATCGGTTGGTGTCTTGAGCGTATGACGACAATGGACAGTAAATTAAGGATCATGACACATTTCTTTTTAATCTCTGTCAGTTTTCCAGATAACATTTTTTGGGGTGATTTCATGGATAAATTTGCATCACAGTAGAGTCCTTGTTGTTACTCAGTCACTAATAGCGGGTATGTCCACCCCTGGCACGAATCAGGGCGTGCAGACGTCGTGGCATGCTGTCCACTATCTTGTTGACGACGTCAACAGGCATAGCATCCCATTCTTCCCTCAGAGCGTCGGCCAACTCCTGCAAAGTTTGAGGAATAACATCTCTGTCGTTGATGGCTCGGCCTAGGGCATCCCATGCATGCTCTATGGGGCTCATATCCGGCGAGCAAGCTGGCCATGGCAACTGCTCCACGCCCTCTGCCTCAAGGAATTCCCTTACTGCAGCGGCCCTGTGCGGTCTAGCGTTGTCGTCCTGCAGTCGGAAATTGTGTCCATACACTCGTCTTGCATGTGGAAGGCAGTGGTACTCCAAGATATCCCGGTACACGACGGCGTTGACGTTTCCGTCCGGAACCACCAGTGGCGTTTTCCCTCCATAATGGATGCCGGCCCATATCATCACTGAGCCGCCACCACCTTGAGTCGTCTCGTGGATGCAGTCATCACGAAGGTTCTCCCCGGGTAATTGACGAACTCGTTGTCTCCCATCTGTACGGTCAAGGATGTAGCGGCTCTCGTCCGTGAAGACAACATGTCGCCAGTGTCCAGGATGAAGCCTTCTGTGCTCCCTAGCCCAGCGAAGACGAGCAACTCTGTGGTGAACAGCCAGGCGTGGACATTTAGTCAACCGTCGTGCTCGGTAACCATGTTGGAGCAATCTCCGATTAACGGTTGACCGGGAAACGTGGATCCCATGATGTCTCCTCCACAAGCGACGAAGACGACTCGTCGGCATTTTCCGTTTTCTGCGGCAGAGATTCAACAGTTGGCGATAATCTCGTCTCGTGGTTAATCTTGGACGTCCTGGAGGTTTCCTCGGCCGCACATTCCCCGCCTCACGTTGACGTTTCAGGATCTTACAGACTGTACTCTGTGATATCCCGACGACATCTGCGATATCACTCTGTTTGTAGCCCTCCTGCCGCAGTGCTACCACTCTCTCGCGTGGATCCCATGACCACTCTCTCGCGTATTGCTGGTTCCGTTGGACCAGGCATAGCCCAGGGAACGTCTCTACCGATTTTTTTTGCAAACGGTACAAGGAACTCGAAAAAAACCCAGCCTCGTTTAACACAGTGTTGAATCAGGGAAAGGGACAGAATATCACATGCTTTGGCTTTTATAGTCCCTAACAAAAAAAATTATTACGTAATACACATTTTTTCAATGTTATCATATCACCGGTGTAATGGGGAAACGTTATGTAATCACTCAATTACCCTTTTGTTTACACGTAGACTGTCAAATAACAAAGAAACTGTGGAATCATGTCAAAAATATTTTATTCCATCTTTATGGCCAACAGTGTATATATATATATATATATTTGTGCTGGTTCTCATTTTGCCAACCTCAAGAGGATAACAGGTTGAGTCGACCTACCTGGTGTTAATTCAACGGCACAACAGGGGCTTTAATTCCAGACTCTAAGATGTTCAGGTAACCACCTTTACCATTAAGCCAGCACCGAGCTTCTTTGTTAGTTGATTTAGTCTTCATGGTTTCTCCCTCACAGACGATACTTGGTTACAGGGTCCTGACTTGGAATTTTACAAGAAACCTATTCTTGCTGGGAATGTCCCATCGCGCATTGAACCCATCTACTCTCATTTATTTTGAATGACTCTGCGGCTTTAAATGGCACGCTAAGTGGTGCATGTATCACGCCAATGCGCACGGCTTTGATCAAGTTGGAAAGCGAAAGAAATTCCCATGGGAGAGTGGTAAGGAGGAAAAATAGGAAAGTATAACACGCAGGGGGTGTTTGATTGTGAGATAGGGCACTAAGTGGAAAGAACAATATCCATACCCACTCTGCCTCGTTTGGCATATGATTGACTGGACAGTACGTTTATTACACATGTTATCATGAGGTCCTTTTAGTAATGTCAAAATGTACAGTGGTTTGCCAGGCAGATGTTATTTGAATATATGGGTCATGCACTGTTCTTGTTTATGCTTGTTCCCTTTTGATTCAGCACTTCCTCGGTCTCTTGTCTACCATTTGTACCATGTAACCCAGTGCTACCTGCCGCAAGGTCGGGTACTCTGCGGCTAAACAGACTACCCTCACTTGCTTGCATGTGGGGAGGGTGACTGTGACATCCTGCAGGACAAAAACAATACCTGTTAAAGGGCGGATGAGTTCCCTCGGGAGCCAACGGCCATCCCGTAAGGAGATGGTGTCTCCTAAAAAACACCCATCCAGTTGGACCGGTTTTTTAGGTAGTAGGTTGTAGACAGCAACTGGTCAGGGCAGTACTACCGTTCTGACTTTGAAGCGTTAAAGTGGTGCCCGTAACCATCTTGCACTCTCCGTGTCAGGATTGCTGGTCTTATTTTTTGTCTCACTCAAACTATAGCTACCGGGCTAGCTTTAATCTCTTGCAAACAAACATCATACACTTATCTTACTCATTTTCACTCATCACCTTTACCTTATCTCTCTTTTATTTCTCTTTCCTCTCATTTCCTCAGAAACGTTCAATTATATATGGAAAAGTTAATGGCCACCAGTTCCCGGCATTATGGGGTGTGAAGAATCTCCGGTGACTTGCCTGTCTCTGCTGCCAACGAGAGAGAAGGGGTGGGGGGGGGGGGGATAGGGGGGGGGCTCACGGAGTAGTAGTATCGGTCCCTTCCAAGACCCTTGCCTGTTGAATCAACGTGACTCCTTTTCAATTCATTTCACCAACATTCGTGGTCTTTCTTCGAATCTTTCCTCTGTTGAACATCGTCTAGCAAGTTACTCTCCTAATATCTTGCTTCTCTCAGAGACCCAATTGTCACATGACGTTCTTCTTAACTCCTTCAACATTTCAAACTTCAACCTTCACTCACGATTCCCCTTCACAGGAGGAGTATGTGTCGACTCCAACATCAACACGCCTGTTTGTACGCCTTGTGGACCTCGAACCTCCAAACTTTGATGTCATCTGGCTTAAGATTTGTCTCCCGACAATCACTATTTTTCTCTGTTTCACTTACTGCTCTCCCAATTCTGCAAACTTTACAGTTTTCTTTGACTATCTTCCTACCATGAGGCCATGACATCCGAGCACCCTCAAGCAGAATTTCTCTACCAATGGCGCTTTTCCACCGCGGTACCATACCACACCGTACTGTAACCAAAATCAGTTTTTTCGTTTATCCATTGCCAAGCGAACCGTACCTAAGTACCCCCTGCTAAATTTGGTACCTGTTATGGAAAGGTAGTAAGAGAGCCGAACCCGGACATATGGGTGGAGCTAGCAATACTGCAGACCGTTGATTGGTCAATCACAATCGTCACAGAACCGTCACGCTATGTTCAGACCCAACCGCCATTTTGGATTACCACAATTTCGGAGAGAAGACAGCTAGAGCATAAGTGATAAGAATCAGGAAAAATACATGGAAAACCTGGATAACTCCGCCTATTTTCATGGTTCTGTTGTGCGATGGAAAAACGACACAGGGATTACCGTACCGTACCGTTCTGTGCAATAGAAAGGCGCCAATAGGAGACTTCAATGTGCACCACAGGGAGTGGTTGAAATCTTCCCACACGGATGTTGGGGGAGTTTAAGCTCTTACATTTTCCATTCTCAATGATTAGGAACAAATTATCACCTACCCTACCCATATCCATGATCGTCATGACCACTCGTCCAATACTTTGGATTTGTTCTTCACCTCCAATTCGTTGCGTTACAGCTACACAATTTTAACTCTAATTGGTTCTTCTGACCACAATCTTGTGAACATAACTTTAATTACAACCACTCCATCTCCGACTACTCCGACTAAACGCCAGTATTGGCATTTAAATAGTGCTGACTGGCCTGGTTTACGAAACTTCTTTTCTGATCTTCCCTGGAAAGACTACTATAAGTATATGTACACACAAACACACACACACACAAACACACACACACACACACACACACACACACACATACACACACACACATAAACACACACACACTCACACACATACTCACACACATACACACATGCATACATTATCATACACACACAAATACACATTCACACACTCATTCTCTCTCACACACACACATACATACATTATCATACACACACACACACACACACACACACATACACACACACATAAACACACACACACACACACTCACACACATACTCACACACATACACACACACACACATACATACATTATCATACACACACAAATACACATTCACACACTCATTCTCTCTCACACACACACATACATACATTATCATACACACACACACACACATACACATTCACACACACATTCACACACACACACACACACACACACACACACACACACACACACACACACACACACACTGTAAATCATAACTTTGTAATGATAAAAGTTCCGTTTTCAGTAAATGAGATTGCACATGTGTTATAACTCACATGTTACTCTAGTTTAGTAAATTTCAACAACCGCAAGATATTTGTGCATCTTGTATTAATTTAAGGTATCAAGAAATCTGGCATATTGAACCAGTATGATTGTCACCTGTATGTCATTTTACACCCATGTTTATTTGTGTCATTTTATCATTGGGCTGACAAGGTAGCATGGAGGTAGCACAAGCTTATTAATGTTTGACCTTTCTATTCTGGGTTCAATTTCTGTGGTGACTGTAAATTTACACCCTGGTAATTTACAATGCGGGTTTTGCATTAATGAGTGCTCCATCATTTGGGGGAACATATGCTGGGTTTTTTGCATTCCCTGGTGAACAATAAAAGGCACCAGGTTCACAAGCCTAGGCCGTTGTGTGCTGGCACTCTACAAATGACCAATTTATACACCAACCCATAGAAACCTCTGACAAATAAACTGTCCAGGGTTTGTTGATCCAACTACAACTGCTCACATCCTGCATTGAGCATCTTGATGCTCCATCAATAATATGGACAGACCTTGACCTTTATTATACTGTATTATTAAAACGGTAGAATATAATTTCATCCTCAAAGCGCATTTGTTAGGCAGAGAATGCAAACAAAACAAGTTAATAAAGAGAAGTTATAATCTGTGGATCACGACAGGAAATGAAAACTTTCCATTTGAGGAGCCTCATATGATCTGGAATTTATTGAAGAATATTATTATTTTTCTAAAGAAATAAACAAATATAACAATAACACAGCATTGCTTTTAATTGTGCCAGGGCTGTCGGAACGCCAAGGAAAAGCTGAGTGCCAAAGGTCTATGTACTAGGCCATACATGGCCTGTGCTGCGGATTGCCCTTTAGCCAATATTTCTCCAGCATGCTATGACTGACTATTCCAAATGGAATCTGCCGATAAATCAGCATCACAAGTGTATATATGATCATTTCATTTTTTTCTGCAATGGACTCACAATTATGCCTGGGTACAGTAAAAATGGGATGAATAGGGACAGCAAGGTGAATCGGGACACAAACTGAACAAAGTTCGGAAACTTTTTTCGCTGAAAATTGATGACCATACTGATTTGTTGATATTTGGGTTGAAAGTGTTATCTTGCTTTTTTAAAAAGCAACTTATCGTCCCTATTAACCCCATATATGGGTTAAATAGGAATAAATAGGATTTTTATGGCTGTCCCTATTCACCCCGTTTTACGGGTGAATAGGGACAGTCACTAATACAAAAAAAAAAAAAAATCAAGAAATAGGGACAGTTTGGAGAAACTTTTTATCCCATAATTTTTTCATTGGCGCCGTGGTTTATATTATGGGTGCATATTATGTGCATCCATCTGAGCTATCAATTTAGCAATAAGTTGGAAACTCAGGATTGTTTCTTGATTATTATTTTTTTGTATTAGTCACTGTCCCTATTCACCCGTAAAACGGGGTGAATAGGGACAGCCATAAAAATCCTATTTATTCCTATTTAACCCATATATGGGGTTAATAGGGACTTAAGTTGATTTTAAAAAAAACAAGAGAACACTTTCAACCCAAATATCAACAAATCAGTATGGTTATCAATTTTCAGCGAAAAAAGTTTCCGAACTTTTTTTCAGTTTGTGTCCCTATTCACCTTGTGGTCCCTATTCATCCCATTTCACGGTACTTGCATGTGCAGTAGCTAAGATAACAGGTGCCTTTCTCCAAGTCCAGGTCCTTCCTTCCGATAAATTTTTATAGGATTTCAAAAGGCCCAAAATTATAGGACTCAACAAAAGTATTCAACTTTGAGACTGAACGTGCTCAATTAAAGGGCTCAATCCTACTTTGAATTTCCTGCTGATATCCTGGTGTTTTTCAAGAACCGGAAGTGCGTCCAGGAGAACCGGAAGTGCATCCTAACCCTAACCAACGTCTACAATGCGGCCATGAATAATGATGAATGAGTAACCGATATTATTAAATTTCTTGAAAATTATGATTGACCAATGAACACCACGAAGAGTACATTTCAAGAATAAGTATACACCTCAGCCTGATAAGCATGGGTAGAAAATGGTACATCGGGCAAGTGATAAGTGGTTACATCTGCACTAATTGAGATCACACACCTGGTACTCGGCATCAAGTATCAAAACTATTCTGAGTGCTTCAGATAGAGCACAGTGACACATGTTAAAAGGACTTTTTCAAATGTGAAATCAAATACAGTATATAACAAATAGCTGAGCACTGGACCTGAGTCTGATCAATCGCTGAAGTCATGCAGAGATACTTGGCAAGGAGCAAGGGAAGCCAAACATTCCTGGTTTCAGGCCAAAGCAGATGAAGCCCAGCAGGACAGGTTTGGAGAGAAGAAATCCTGGCGAAGCATCAACAAAATGCAGCATGGACTAAGGGATTGTGTTCCAGTGAGATCAGCAATAATGAAAGACAATAATGGAAATCTCTACACCATGCTCCAAGCACAGCAGCAACGGCGAAGGTGGCACTTCACAAAGATCCAAAATATTTAAAGTTAATTCATCGCATCAGCAATGGAAAAATGTAGAGAGTGATTCACACAACAACCTGTGGCTGAACTTCCATTAAAAAAAAAACTACATGTGATTGTTTTGGCAAATTGCTTGTTAGATTGATGTTGGAATGTCTTTGGGCAGATCTGCTGAAGACAGAATGGTGTGAAAAAGACTTCCTTGCCCTTCTACGAGACTGGATACACACAATGTGGAGGGAGAATAAGGCTCCAAAACAGTGGAATGATGTTTTGCCATTACGCATCCCAAAGAATGAAACTTGAACAGACATGACAACTGCTTGGGCATCATCCTGATGAATGTGCGAGTAGTTAGGAAAGTGGTTCCATGGATAACACAAGAAGGATTACATGAGCTAGTTGAAGAATAACTGTATGTGTCTCAGTGTGGGTTCATAAAGGAGGCAGCAGGAACTTCTACCCAATTATACCGTTTCTCTGCTCATTTCTTGCATTGTCAACTTCCTCCATTTTGAAAAGGCACAAACATAAAGTTCTCCTATCCAAAAGAAAGGTTTTAACCCCGATCCCATCAATTACAGATCTATTAGCCTTCTCTCCATCATAATTAAAGCTAGGAATCAATTATGGCAACTACCATGCAGCTGCTAGTAATCTGTGGCCGATCTGCCATGAACTTTCATGACAGTTTGATATCTCAAAACTGGCATCAAAGACTACTTGCCATCTGGATATTTTCCATTGACCTGAGGCATTCCTGAGTTTTCTTTCCATCCCGCTGTTGTTCCCACTTGCTACCTTGCTCCTCTTGGGGCAGTCAAAAGAAAGGCCTTCCACATAATTCTAATTATAAGACAGGAGGCAGTTTCCCAAGCACTGTCATTTTCCCATGGTTAACAGGTTGATGGCCTGTCTATTTGATACAAGCTTATGTCTGACCTTGCTTCTCCTGTGAACTCCTTCCTATGGCATCCTCTAGCCACCCGACGTCACACACATTCTTCAAGAAACCCTTTCCTGCTCACCCTCCAAAGTCCAGCTTGGATGCACACTTGTTTTTATTTATGTCCTTATTTTCCCGATTCTAGAATCCTCATCTCCCCGTATCTGTCATCTCGTCCTCCTCACTTTAGTCTTTCAAATGTGCTGCGCATCACTACCTCATGGGCTCACACATGCACATCCATAATCTCTTAAACAAGCGGATTATTTCCCATTATATTCCTCTTTGGGCCATTGTTCCTCATTTTTGTGTTATTCCTTCTTTCCTCCTTGTACAGGGTCCGGCTGAGAGGTGTGACGATTTTCAGAAAACTCGTACACAGTTATTTTTCGTCGAATTTCAATTTTTCTTTTTTTTAAAGACTACATATATAATGCCATTTAATACATTGTAACAAAGACATTTTAAAAATGTAATTCATGTTTGAATTGGGTATAACAATGCAAGTGGCGGGTCTAGCGCATGCGTGATGGCTGTTGGTTACTCATTGTTAGGCGCCATTTCAGTAGCCATGGAGCTGTGGACGATTGAACATCGCGTCTTTGTTGTTGAGACGTTTATTCAAACGGGTAGTTCGGTGGTGCTTACACAGCGCAGATTTCGTACTCACTTCAATGTTGGTCGATGTGGCGCCATTCCGTCTCAAAACACAATATTGAAGTGGGTAAAAAACTTCAGGACAACTGGATCTGTGAGGCCGGGAGCAGCTCGGGGAGGTGATCGAACCGTTAGGACCCCGGAAAACATCGAAAGGGTTCGACAAGCTGTGGAGGCCAGCCCTCGTCGGTCAGCGGTACGGCACGCTCGCGCTCTACGGATGTCAGACAGATCAGTTCGTCGAATTTTGCACTTGGACCTTCATTTTCACGAGTACAAAATCATGGTGGTTCAAGAACTGTAGCAGAATGATTTCGTACGGCGGTTTATGTTCGCAGAAAGAATGCTGGAACTGCTGAGGGATGACACTGTTCTCATCATGAGTGATGAGGCGCATTTTCACTTGTCGGGAAGTGTAAACAAGCAAAATTCCCGATATTGGTCAGCAACAAATCCGCGAGAACTCCATCAAAGACCCCTGCACTGCGAGCAAGTCACTGTGTGGCCCGGAATAGTCCGATTCGGCATAATTGGGCCTTATTTTTTCAAGGAAGGCGGACGCACTGTGACAGTCAACTCACAACGTTATGTTACGATGTTGCGCGAGTTCTTACTGCCTGAATTGAGACGACGTCGCATTGACCTCCCTACAGTTTGGTTTCAGCAAGATGGGGCTACTTGCCATACCTCAAGAGAATCAATGGCATTTGATTCCTCAAGAGAAAATGTTAAGAGAACATTTTCCAGGGCACCTCATTTCAATCCGTGGGGATGTGGAGTGGCCCCCTCGATCGCCCGATCTTTCACCCTGTGACTATTTTTTATGGGGTTACCTGAAAGCTAAGGTTTACATTGAAAAACCACGCACTCTTGAGACCCTTTCAGATGCCATCACCTGAGAAATTCGAGCTATTCCACTTGCCATGGTTGAAAGGTCTATGGACAACTTTTCCGCGCGTCTGCAAGAATGCTTGGACAAGAACGGCCGCCATTTAGATGATGTCATTTTTCAAACATGAATTACATTTTTTAAATGTCTTTGTTACAGTGTATTACATGGCATTATATATGTAGTCTTTAAAAAAAATAAAAATTGAAATTCGACTAAAAATAACTGTGTACGAGTTTTCTGAAAATCGTCACACCTGTATAATGGCCTGCCTGTTCAACATACATCCTTAACATGTGGTAGAACAATTGTATCCTCAACTTGCCAAGATAGGAGTGCGCATCAATCTGAAATATAAGCACGACAGTAAGGTATTTCAAAGGAATGCCTTCAATATATTATTGACTGTCAATTTTCTCACAATAGCGTTATGTTTGTGGGGGTAAACAATGAAATACCTTAGGAAAGTCAGGAATGTGTAGGTTTTAGTATGGACCATGTGACACAAAAAAGCAGAAACACATCTCGGTGTACATAAGCAGGGTAAATGTTCAGGTGAAGAGTGTTTGCATGTCACCATAAGGAGGGTGGTTTTGTGCTAATTAATTATAGGGCTTATGGTTACTAATCCCCAGTATGTATTGCCTCCCTGGGATTTTTCTCTAATGTTCTTATAAAACTCATCCGGCCAGGCAATGGGCTCCATTAGCCAACCACGCCACCAGGGCCGACAGAAACAGCATTTGCCGATCGACAAGTAAACCCTGACGTCATCCGAACATTCCCAGACAGAGATTAGACTCCACCCGCCGACGACTCGTGACGGGGAGACCACGCCCCAAGCTTTGTAATTGGTCTGAGTGATGGATTACGGAATAGCGCTTGGTGATTGGACAGAGTGTGACGTCAGCGTCGAAGATTCGAGAGCTGAAGGAAAAATAAGCCGTCTCGCCATCTTTGTCTCTTTGTGCTGGCGCTTGTTGGAGGCGGTCACATTCTTCTGGCCTGGTCCTGGCTTTGCGTGAGGGAACGGCTGCGTTTTCGTGCCCGTGTGCGCTAGTGGGGTGATTTCAGAGCCATTGTAAACTGTTGGCACTATCCAGGAGGTGAATCGCACGGCCGTCGAAGAGGAGTAATAAAGCGACGGTTTGGGGAGTTTGTGGCATCTCAGGAAGATTAGAGAACGAAAGGAGACCGTCTGCACAGATTGCCCCACGTTTGTGGTGCAGCGAAGGAGTGACTCGGTGCCATCTTGATCCCGTCGATGCACGGGAAATTGTCCGACCTACGGGACCAGTTCAACGACCACCAGGCGCCAAAACGTCCTCGTACGAACTCAAAGCTGAGTGCTGTTCGATTATAAGCGTTTTTTATTTTCTTTTTTCATTCCCTTGTCTGTCTGTATATGAGGTGAGGTAAACTAAAATTCCTAGGATCCCCAACCTAGGAATTTTAGTTTACCTCACCTTTCATTGTCTTTTACATTACTGTAAATATATTTATATTTGTTGAAATTTACTTTCTGTCCTGGTTTGTTTCTTTGTTATGTGGGTTCTGAATAACCCCGTGTGTTCCCGATCAGATAAGGCTTCGGGCTTTTCCCACATGCACCAAAGACAATACCGCCAAGGTTCGAAATACGCCTTGGAGTTAAAGCTTGTTTCGGTCATCCGTCACCCAGGGGTCTTAACCCTGGGGACATGACAATATACTGATGAACGCACAGCCAATCAGAGCCAGATATAGTGGTGACTGAGTCAACCAATGGGCGTTCAGAATACCAATTACATCATGACTAATGAACCAATCAGTGTCGCTGTTACATAGACATGCTTATAAATGCAATATCTCTCACCTGTTCCGGTATTGTCCTGTGAATCGCCTTGAGGAGTACAGCACAAAAAGCTTCGGTTATCGTGATTATGTCGTGTTTGTTTTCTTGTATTCTAAAGTTCTGTCGTACCAACCATCTGTTTATTCAATATTAATAAAATAACGAATGTTTAAAAAATCTGAAATTTAGTGATATTGAAGTAATCCAGAAGAAGTCCTCAAATCAACCTTTATACATGACTCCATTGAATGTTTATTTGAAATGAAGTACTGCTACTGGAGTACTCCTAGAGGTTCTTGGAAGTATAATGACAGATGATTTGTGTTCTACAGTCTTCAAGTATATAATCAAATTTAAATAAAATAAAAATTGTAAAAGTCGTATAAATAAATGAATTCTATCCGAGTATTGACTCAGGTGTGTTCATTTGCAAAGCAGCTAGCTAGCGCTTGCCAAGCCAGCTGTTCCTTATCAACGGTTTCACATGGAGTGCTTGCCTGAGTGCTTAACCCACCTGGCGAGCACTGTACTGTACAATAAACTTGGTAACTGAACACACCCCTGAAAAATTGGAGGTGCTTAGAAGTATTATGAAGGCGTTTTGTATTCTACAGTGTTCCAAATATAATTCAGGTTTAAAGAGGTTTAAAGGTTTAAAGAGGTTTAAGTCATTACAGTGACTTTTAGCTCTTTCACGAGCCTCGATTCAGTATACCAAAAAAAAAAAAAAAAAAAAGGCATATAAATAAAATAATTACGGGTTTTACCGCCATTTTACCCAGTGGCTATTACATCACCCTATCTAATGTGTTACATATGTGAGTCGTTTATAGGAAGATTTCTGTTTAGTATGATTTTCAATTTCCTTTCACGGTCAGATAGGAATACAGAGTAAAAAAAACCCATCCCACTCCACTCTGTGCATGTGCGGTCAGGAAGAATTCTCAGCCAGGGTACGTTAAAACGACATACTTGTCTTCTTATTCGCGTTCAAAATATAACATTCGATTTAAATCCGTTGTTCCTCGATCACAAACTCATCATAACCTGATAAAATAGACCGAGGGATGGACGGATTTAAATCCGTTGTTCCTCGATCACAAACTCATCATAACCTGATAAAATAGACCGAGGGATGGACGGACCGATGGACATGAACCAATTGCTTAACCCCACCTTTTGCCATGTGTGCATGGGGTGAATGCTGTCTGAGTGAAAGACTTGCCATCCTAACTGTACACAGTACTCACTTCATGATATATGTATGCGATACACAAGGTATCTCTCGCAGACAACTGTTGAATCAGCACCTGATTTCACTAGATTTCACGAGAAATCAGGCAAAGACTGAAACAGCAGGAGACAAAGTCACAAAGTGCTGACATGAGTGGTTATGTGGATGAGCTTACCCACAAAAACATTACTGGTATTTACCAAAGCTGAACCTCTTATGAACCAGGAAGTGGGCCGAAGAGGTGGTGGAGAGAAATGATTTGCAAATATCTTAGGGGAATGAAATACCAGTAAACAAGTGGAAATTTCAGTAATTTTAACATCCTTGAGGGTGTTCAACAATTGGGATTTTTTGTTACAAATCAACTGAGGATGTTTTTGTGACAATTTTGGTTTCCTGACTTTGAGAATCACTGTTACCAAAATATCTTTTCAGGTCAAAGACCCATTATGACGTATCAAACATGGCCTCCCATAATACGATTTTCTGAAATAAATACACGATCGCAATGAAATCTGTGATGCTCATAAATATTTTGATTAATATTTCTCTTGCAATTAGAATAGAGTTGAATACATTTCAAATGAAGAGTCCAAGATACTGAAATTGACACAAAATATGCTAATAAAGTGTTTATATGCCAAAATTAACCCCATATTGCCTGGGCTAAGATTACGCAAATAGAACCAACACTGGAATATGAAAGGTCATAACGCTAAAAGTTTCGATGCCTGATTGTTTTCTGTTCCAGAATTGAGTCTAAACATTTGGACGGTAGAATTAGTGACACATCAATCTGATCATAATTCACAAATATGTTTGACAATCAGCCAATATGTTCGATCCTTACTGGGCTCCAGATTTATGAAATTGTACCATTAGGAAGCAGAGTTTTGAGTTGAGGAAGTACGCGTCTGCATCCATCGCCTCTCTGTCCATTGCTATTCCACATAGTCATTGTAGTTGAAAAGTCATTGGTCTCTCGCGTTCATGTATGTGGACTCCATCGCTAACTCTCATACACTTAGATGCCCCGAGGGCTCTTCGTTGTGGACAAGACTATCTTGTCTGATTCCAAGCATTGCTCTTGTATTAGCGGAGCTCTGAGATCTCAAATTAAATGAAAGATTCCATCTAGCTAGTGCAGTCGGTTTCTTTGTGATACCTATTATGCCACCGCAACTCTTCCAGGTGTCTTTTCCTGGAGATATTCAGGATCAACTTAGTCGAACCTCTAACCAACTCATCCACAAAGTTTTGTCATAACTTGTCATAACCAGGATTGATAGACATTTCGGAAAACCGAAAGCAAAAGGAGAGAAGAAGAAGAAGATTGCATGTCTTCATTTAAGTATTTCACCAAGTTTTGTTAGCATTCAGAGACCCCTGAATTCAGTCCATGGGTGATCACTGATCGATTTAAAGGGTATAATCGACACACAATTTGTTGATTTTAACGTTATGTTTCAATGAAAGATTTTTGGAATTTTAATTTAAATATATTTTTGTAACCAACAGGTGGAAATTGAGCACCTTCCAATTGTTCAAACCCAACTTTAACCACCTCGTAAAAAATTAAATATTCAGGAACGTTTTCAAGAGGTTTTTTTTCTGAATCTTCCACTTACAGTCACGTGAAAAAGTAAGTAAACCCCATGTAAAGTTTTGACTTTTTCAACATATTTCAACATACAGCTATTTGATCTTCATTTCAACAATATTGATAGATAAAGGTGATATAATATAACAAATATCATGAAACATTTACATTTTGTAGTCCATTGTATAATTTAAATAAACATAAATGCAAATTTCGCATGTGGAAAAAGTAAGTACGTACACCCCTACATTATCACTACTTCAAATACCTAAAATTAGAATCAGGTGCACCAGCTCAGGTGCAAATGATTAGAATATCGTTAGAGAGGATCTTGGATGAACCTGTCTTATTTAAACCTCAGACATTTCGTTTGGTTTGCTCTTTGTTGTTGAAGTGTGCAGCGTCACTATGCCGAGATCAAAAGAGCTCTCTGAGGCCTTCAGAAAGAAGGTTATAGATGCCTATGAGTCTGGGAAGGGATTTAGAAAGATCTCCAAACAATTTGAAATCAATCATTCGACTGTCCGGAAGATCATCTACAAGTGGAGAAGATTCCAAACAACTGCCAACTTGTTCAGGCCAGGCCGCCCCAGCAAGTTCAGCCGAGACCAGACCGCCAGATGCTGAAAGAAGTCTCTAAGAACCCCAGAATATCATCACGGGACCTACAGGTAGCTCTTGCCACTGTTGATGTCAAAGTGCACGAGTCTACCATTAGAAATAGGCTGCACAAATTTCATCTACATTTGAGGTGTGCCAGGAGGAAACCTTTGCTGTCCCAAAAGAACATCAGGGCAAGACTAAAGTTTGCCAATGAATACCTAGGTAAAGACCAGCACTTCTGGAACAATGTGCTCTGGACAGATGAGTCAAAGGTAGAGCTATTTGGCCACAGTACCAGAAGACATGTTTGGCGAAAACCAAAGACAGCATTTGATCACAAGAACCTGATACCAACTGTAAAGCATGGTGGTGGAATTATTATGGTTTGGGGCAGCTTTGCTGCATCAGGGCCTGGGCAGCTCACCATCATAGAATCCACGATGAATTCTTCATTGTACCAGAGGGTGCTTGAGGATAATGTGAGGCCATCTGTCGGAAAGTTGAAGCTCAACCGAAGGTGGACCTTGCAACATGACAATGACCCTAAACATACCAGTAAATCCACCAAGGAATGGCTGAAAAGAAAGAAATGGAGGGTTCTGGAATGGCCAAGTCAAAGCCCGGATCTAAATCCCATCGAGATGTTGTGGAGGGATTTGAAACGAGCTGTGCATGCAAGAAACCCCTCAAACATCGCACAGCTGAAAGTATTCTGCATGAAGGAGTGGGCAAAAATTTCTCCCAGTCGATGTCAGAGACTGTTAGACAGTTATAAGAAACGCCTACTTGAGGTTGTTTCTGCCAAAGGGGCAATACCACCTATTAGAGCCAAGGGTGTACTGACTTTTTCCACATGCGAAATTAGCATTTATGTTTATTTAAATTATACAATGGACTACAAAATGTAAATGTTTCATGATATTTGTTATATTATATCACCTTTATCTACCAATATTGTTGAAATGAAGATGAAATAGCTGTATGTTGAAATATGTTGAAAAAGTCAAAACTTTACATGCGGTGTACTTACTTTTTCACGTGACTGTATCTTCAGGGGACACGTTTTAAAAAGGCAACTACATCAAAATAGCAACCCAGAGTTGGAAAGAGAACACTCCAGAGAAGAGCCGCAATAATAACACCTGGGCAGCAACAAAACCAGGCATAATGCCAGTAATGTATGAGAACACTTATAAGCCTAATGGATAAAACAATATATAAATGCATTTCAGAATCGATTAAATCTGTCAATAATCAGCATGGAGCTGCCCAGTGTGTATCAGGTTCCACTGCTAAGGTAAACCCATGGTGTGACCAATGTACTGGAATAGAATTTTTGTTCCCGCTTTACGGGCCTGCGTGAATTTGAATGGCAATGTTCCCACCTGCTTGGGAAATTCCCTGCTACTCAGCCCTGATAATGCCCTGCAATGACGGCTACTTCTGCTCCATGGTGAGCTCCGTTTTAACTATACTTATTGATCTAGTTCACATTCTCCACTAACTATGTTTAACATCACTATATATACATACATATATATATATATATATATAATCGGGAGTTTAAATAAGACCTGGACATAGCTTCAGGACAGTCGATCTTTAATTCTCGACAAGCTTTCGACCAACAAAGGTCTTCTTCTTAGTCGTCCCCAAGTTCAGTGGAAGATACTTCCGCCACTGATAGGCCGGATCTGGATTCGGACCTGAACCAAATTCTAATTGCTTGTTCTTGTCACCCAACCAACTCACCCCCCAAGTTCAGTCATAACTTGTCCTCAACTTTTTTTAATATCATGTTATTTATAGCTTTTCACCTGATCTCTCATTGGTGAAGAATCACTTAAAAAAACAAAATCATTTTCGAATTCGAATCCATAATTCATATCTTCACCAAAATCGAAACTATTTGGTCCTGTTACACACCCAACGTGTCACCAAGTTGCATCCAAATCCGTCAATAACTTTTTGAGATATCCTGTGCATGATGTGTTGGTATAATTTATGCACATTATGTCAGCGTCATGTCATAGGGTTAGTGTGCTTCCTTAGGTAAATTTAATATTCCTGACTGCAAACCTCCTAATTGTTGTGAGCAGGGCAGAGACAATGTGTCAGCGTGGCAGGTGACACTTGTTGCTAAAAGGTTGTGCAGCAATTGCTGGGGTGAGACTCAATCTGTGTCTTACTTCCTAGTCAAGTTAGGGGGGTTCAACCTGTGTATATTAGCGGCTTTATTGGTCACAAATATACAATTTGCAGTATGTTGTCCTGATGAGGGAAAAAATAAGCCCTCGTCGGGACGGCATGGTGTTGAAGTCGTGGGGACTCTCTCCTATGGCGGAGGTGTCCAATTGTATGAACTCACTCCTATGGAGGAGGTGTCCAATTGTATGACCATGCATTCTGGCCCTTCGGGGTCAGGATGCATGTGTTTTGATTGACCATGTGCTTCAGCCTTTGGGTTGAGGTGTATGTGTATGCCGATGGGACAGTCTTGATAGACGGTGTGCCTTGGCTGTGGGGTCAAGGTACACGTCCATGGCTGTTTAAATGTTTGATTTTTCACCTTTTTTATTATAAAAAAGCAGGCCTCATAAGGCCCATAATGAGGGTGAAGTCCAGATCGACATCTCTGCCTTTGTCTATTTGTGACCATAGAGCTTTAATCTCAGTCTGCAAAGACTTGATTACCACGCGGATGCCTCCTAGTTTGGATGTGATGTGTTGGTATAATTTATGTGCATGACGTCAGTGTCATGTCATAGGGTTAGTGTGCTTCCTTAGTTAAATATATATATATATACAGTGCATTCAGAAAGTATTCAGACCCCTTCACTTTTTTCACATTTTGTTATGTTGCAGCCTTATGCTGAAATCGTTTAAATTCATTTTCTTCCCTCAGAAATCTACACTCAATACGCTATAATGACAAAAAGAAAACAGGATTTTAGAAAGTTTTGCAAATTTATTAAAAATAAAAAACTTGAAATATCACATTGATATAATATGTATTCAGACCCTTTCCTATGACACTTGCCCGCTGACTTGCAGACTTGCAGTCTTTCACTGAGGAGAGGCTTCCGTTCTGCCACTCTGCCATAAAGCCCAGATCGGTGGAGTGTTGCAGTGATGGTTGTCCTTCTGGAAGTTTCTCCCATCTCCACATAGGATCTCTGGAGCTCAGCCAGAGTGACCATCGGGTTCTTGGTCACCTCTTACCAAGCAAGGCCCTTCTCCTCCGATTGCTCAGTTTGGCCGGGTTGCCAACTCTAGGAAGAGTCCTGGTTGTTCCAAACTTCTTCCATTTAAGAATTATGGAGGCCACTGTGCTCTTGGGAACCTTCAATGCAGCAGAATTTTTTTTGTAGGCTTCCCCAGATCTGTGCCTCGACACAATCCTGTCTCTGAGCTCGACAGGCAGTTCCTTCGACCTCATGGCTCGGTTTTTGCTCTGATATGCATCGTCAGGTGTGAGACCTTATATAGACAGGTGTGTGCCTTTCCAAATCATGTCCAATCAATTGAATTTACCACATGTGGACTCCAATCAAGGTGTACAAACATCTCAAAGATGATCACGAGAAATGGGAGGCACCTGAGCTAAATTTCAAGTGTCATAACAATGGGTCTGAATACTTATGTAAATGTGATATTTAAGTTTTTTATTTTTAATAAATTTGCAAAACTTTCTAAAATCCTGTTTTCTCTTTGGCTTGGTTTTTCCTTAGTTAAATTGGTGTGGTGAGATTCATTATGGGGGTAATGAGTGTAGATTGATGAGGGAAAAAATGAATTTAAACGATTTCAGTATAAGGCTGCAACATAACAAAACGTGAAAAAAGTGAAGGGGTCTGAATACTTTCTGAATGCAATATATATATATATATATATATATATATATATATATATATATATATATATATATATATATATATATATATATAGGGTGGTGCTCAAAATAATCTTTTTAAAATATTTACTGGGACATGGCTTTATGGTGTTCCTTTTGTTCCAAAATGAAAAGACACCAAATATGAAAGCAATCTGATTTTATTTAGGGGTGCCACATCAGCCTTCAAACTAAAGGTGTCTACAAAACTTTTCTATATATGGATCGAAAGCAAAACCAAAAGTTTGTTTTATGAAAATCCACCCTCCACTCACTTTCTTTGTATTCCAGCAAACACAAGTTACAATAGCTGCACAAATAGCACTATATTGCTATGAAAACTCAAATTCAATGATAACAATCCAAATGTTCAGTTCATAAAATGAAGAGACACCATATCACATAATATTAAAAAACCCAAATATAATGAGAAATGTAACTCCTATTTCTGGGCCTGTTTCACCACTGTTGCCTTCTTGGCATCGGGGTACATCTTCCTGTGAGCAGCAACAACTTGGAGCAGAGCTTGCTTTTGCTCTTCATCCTTTGTAAGGAGCTTATTGTAGTCTTGTATCAATGCGACACCCCTTTCTGCCCTGTCGTTCACCACGACTAAGCCACTGGCGGCTTTATTTGCTTCCTGAAAGCTGGTTTCTTGCTCCCATGAACCAGGATCCTTATCCATCCAATCAGTTGGGGTCCCTAGGATGCTGAAGAAATGCTTGGTGTGTTTTGTTATGAGGCCAGCGATTGACAGGGCGGTTCCTCGTTTGATAGCTGGTCTGTTTGGAGAGGGGTTTTCACCGTCATTTTTCAATGCTTCAATCATATTGATCTTGCTTTCTTTGTCAATTCTGGTGTCAAAGAATGCAAATGCCACTAGTACTGGGCTCATGTACCACGTGTGGCGGCCAAGTGCCTTCAAGGCTGCCTGAGCCATCTTCTGATTGATTTGTTCAAACTTTTCCAACTTCTTGAAGAGGTTAATGTCATTCAGGGGAGCCTCAATAGCTTGTGGAGCCCGAAACCAAGCCTGTACATACACAAGGCAGACAAAAATGTTGAAGGCTCGGAGTTCTCTCGCCTCTCGAAGTGTCAAGTGGAACTCTGACCGAAACATGAACACCTGTAGTGAATATAGTGCTTTTGCCATCCATCTGGCTCTGTGCATTGCTCCTGGAGCCATGATCCGGATTCCATGAGGTGGGATTCCTCCCATGTAGATGACAGTCAGTTCTAGGAGTTCACGATAATCATCTCGTGGCTGCTGATCTTTCAAACACACAAGAACGTTTTTGCTTCGAACACAGTGTCTACAGATCCCATTGAAGCCTTCCTCTCTGAGAATTGATCGTGAGGAAACTTCCTGTCCTCGGGGTTGGTGATTATGGCCTCCGAATCTGTATGCCTAAGATCAAACGTCTTCTCCAAGGAGGCCTTGAAGGATGCTTCCTTTTTCTCTTGGGTCGCACCACCCCGCTTTGCACCTTTTTGGAGGCTCCTCCATTCTTCATATAGCCTCTCCAAACGATGGATGCAGTGCTGCTTCGTCGTTGTAGGTAGGTGAGCTTTTTCCCAGAACTTCACAACCTCTTCAATGGTGAGGGTTGCACTCTCCCGGGCAGTGCGATTCTCCTTCTTCAGGTGATGGAAAAACAGGACAAGAGATTGATGCACAGTCGGGAGCTTGGCACCTTTGATGGCATCTCCAGAAGTGGACCCAATGAGATACACATTATCCTGAGCCCGAGTTTTCAATGAAACACTGGTACTAGCACATGCCATATCTGCAAAATAAGCAAGAATGTGGGTAAAATCCTGTTAATTCTTACTCCACAGGGTCACTCTCTACAAAAGAGCCACAGTCAATAAGTTAGGCCTACATATTACACACTAAAAAGGCGTACCCCTGACCCCGGGAACCTGTACAAAACATGCATGAAAATTGCCCAGATAGTGATCATAGGAAGTCTCAAAACTGTATGTATAATATATTGTATATATATAATGTATAATGTGTATTTATGTATATTTATTATTTAATGTATATTTACTATATATTTATTTTTAATATTATATTTAATGTATATATATAATTATGTATTTATTTTGTGTATATACAGCCCAAAAAATGGGAATTCCTATTTTTGCATGGGGGAAAATTCATCACTGATGTGGCACCCCTAAATATTATTGGATTCCATTCAACGTTGGTGTGCTTTCCTTTGACACCAAAAGGAACAACAATAGACCATGTCCCGGAGAAAATCTGCATTTTGCTTTTTTGAAGCCCACCCTAATATATATATATATATATATATATATATATATATATATATATATATATATATATATATATATGTATATATATATATATTATTCCCAGACACCAATTGTTGTTACAACAATTGTTGTTATGTGAAGTGTCTTTCTTGTGTTGTGTTGTCTTGGTTTGTCACTGAACTACTCCCTCAAGCTTTTATAAAATCGTACCAAACTTCTGGTATGCACCTATCTCTCCCGTGGGTATGTCCGAAGGGTATTTTCTTGAAAATTTTTGAAAAAAAGAAAAACAAATTAGAAACATTTTTTGAATTTTTTTTTTTTTACTTAAATTTTCAACTTCAATTGTTTATAAAATGTAATATCTCGTATATTAAAAATACATTTATGCAAAATTTAATAATTATTTGTATTTATGATTGGTGTAAACCACGACAAAACAGCAACGCAGGTGCAGTCCTCTATATATCTACATATCTGGGCAGTGTCTGTGTTGTCACTGAACTACTCCCTCAAACTTTTGTTTCCGTGGTAGTGAAGTGTTTTTAATAACGTGTTGGTGAGGTGTTTTGAATTACGTGTTGGTGAGGTGTTTTGAATTACTTGGAGGTGAGGTGTTTTGAATTACGTGGAGGTGAGGTGTTTTTAATTATGTGGTGGTGAGGTGTTTTGAATTACGTGTTTTTTTTTTTGTTTTTTTGTATACAAGATCGAGGCTCGTGAAAGAGCTAACATTAATCACAGAAAAAGTCAAACCGACACATAAAACACAAAAATTAAGGGGAGCGGTAGACAGGATGGGGAGAGAGGGGGAAGGACACAAACACTACATTTGAGAGCAGAGACATCAGGAGAAATGTGGGAGGGGGAGGGCTTGAGGGTAGGTGGGAGAGATATAAAACATAGGAACACTGCAAGGAATTCCAGGAAAGAAGTTGGAATTTCCCCAAAAAAAAAAAAAAAGTGTATCTGGGGTGAATTAGCAGGGTTAGAAAAGATCAAGGTTTTCGATGGGGGAAGATAAGAGATGGTGGTGAACAGCTGTTTTGAAGACCTGGAGGGAGGAGAGGGATTGAAGGGAGTGGGGGAGTTTGTTTCAGAGGCGGAAGAAAAGGGGAATGAAAGAGTGAAGGTGAGCAAAGAGCCTAGATTTTGGCAGTTTAACCATAAGAGGGTTGCAGGCAGATCTTGGGCGACCTGAAGGAATATTGGGGGGACAGAGCACAGAGTGAGCTGGGGGAGCAAGGCCGGAGAGGAGTCGGTAGAAGACAGAAAGACCACCAACCTGCCTGCGGTGAGTGAGTGAAAGGCCCTCGGAGTTAACTTCATCGCAAGAGATTCCAATGATTCTGAAAGCTTTGGTTTCAACAGCGTGAAGCCGAGCTAGGTGTGAGGCAGGAGCACCAGCCCAGAGGGGGGAACATTATTCCATTGAGCTGTGGATGAAAGCCTTGTATGTGGTGAGGAGCTCAGGTGTGCCAAGGAAGGACTTCGCACGACGGAGGATGCCCCGTCGGCGACTGGCTTTGGAGGCTTATGAGGTGTTTGTGAGGTGTATTGAATTATGTGGTGATGAGGTGTTTTGAATCACGTTGTGGTGAGGTGTTTTTATTTACGTGTTGGTGAGGTGTTTTGAATTACGTGGTGGTGATGTCTTTTGAATTATGTGGTGGTAAGGTGTTTTGAATTACGTGGTGGTGAGGTGTTTTGAATCACATTGTGGTGAGGTGTTTTTAATTACGTGTTGGTGAGGTGTTTTGAATTACGTGGTGGTGAGGTGTTTTGAATTACGTGGTGGTGAGGTGTTTTGAATTACGTGGTGGTGAGGTGTTTTGAATTACGTGTTGGAGAGGTGTTTTGAATTACGTGGTGGTGAGGTGTTTTGAATTACTTGGTGGTGAGGTGTTTTGAATTACATGGTGGTGAGGTGTTTTGAATATTGTGGTGGTGAGGTGTTTTGAATTTCGTGGTGGTGAGGTGTTTTGAATTACGTGGTGGTGAGGTGTTTTGAATGATGTGGTGGGGAGGTGTTTTGAATTATGTGGTGGGGAGGTGTTTTGAATTACATGGTTGTGAGGTGTTTTGAATTACGTGGTGGTGAGGTGTTTTGAATTACGTGGTGTTGAGGTGTTTTGAATTACGTTGTGGAGAGGTGTTTTGAATTTCGTGGTGGTGAGGTGTTTTGAATTACATGATGGTGAGGTGTTTTGAATTATTTGGTGGTGAGGTGTTTTGAATTATGTGGTGGTGCGGTGTTTTGAATTATGTGGCGGGGAAGTGTTTTGAATTACGTGGTGGTGAGGTGTTTTGAATTACGTGGTGGTGAGGTGTTTTGAATTATGTGCTGGTGAGGTGTAATCGTTCCAAACTTCCAGTCTGCACCTACCCCTCCCCTATGTATGTGCTGAGGGGTTCTTTTTGAATTTTATTTTATTTTTTCAACCTAAATCTTCAACCTCGATTGCTTTAAAAATGTAATACACGACAAATAATTTGTGCAAAATAATTGTTTGTATAATGATTTGTGTAAATCAGGACAACACAGCAACTCAGGTACAGTTATTATTCTCAGCTAAAACATGCCCGTTCCTCTGTAATGATGCGTCGCGAGCTGAGCCAAGCTGGTTTATATATATATATATATATATATATATATATATATATATATATATAGTTGTGGATTTGTAATTGTGTGTAAAGATCACCCTCCTGCCTCCATTCTGTGTATAAAGGTCAAAGGTCGTTCCCGTAGTTATTTCATAAACATCCACGTAGCCAATCATAGATTTCCTCCTTGTCGGTAGTTATTCCCTTATTCTGTGTATTAGTTTAAGGCTATGTCGTCCATTAACTAATACTGCATTGCACCGAAGTGGAATAAGGTAGTATCCCCTTTAAATTTCCCCAGAACTTTCATTGGAATCCCCTTTTGTCAGCCACATTACCAAATTCCTCTGCGCGGTTTGCTGCATTCCGCTGTTTCTTTGGGCTTGTGGTTTTCGCCGCAGCTGCTTGGCGGTTTTCACCGCGACTCCATTAGCCACGAGGTCATCTCGGAACAGAAGGTGGGAGGAGTCGGCCCAGCGCCGGGGACAAGGCGTGGCCTTGCCAACGCCTCCTCTAAGGGTGGGGTCGGTGAGCCCTCCCGACCAATCAGGGCCGAGGCGAGCTCACCGATGGGCGTGTCCTAGCGGCCGGCGGCTTGATTGCCGGGGGCGATATAAAAACGCATGCCCATGCGTCAGGAAGAGGAATTGGTTGTTGGTGCCTGAAAGAAGAGATACGGAAAGCCTTTTGACAAGTTGAGTTGCGTCAGAGAAACGGAAGGAAGTTGATTGAGTTGCCGTGACAAAGCGAGTTGGCGTGCCAAAGAGAGTGGGAGAAGTGAGGCGGAGTGAAGTGAAGAGTGACAGCAAGCCTTTTGAGAGTTGAGTTGAGGAGGAGCACAAAGGGTCGAACGAGAGTGGCGTTGGGGACACCAAGGTTTTCCCGCCAAGAACGCGCGTCGACTCCTGGAGCCGGACCTTGACGCCTACAGTGGCCAGGGCCTTCCCATTCCTCCTTCCAGCCATTCCACTCTGCAATTCGCCATGTGAGTCTGTCTTTGTTTGTTCTGTCCCTGGGTTAATTAAGACTGTAATAGATAAGCTAGAATTTTCACTGTGTCCGCTTCTTCTTCTGTTTTTATTTTATTATCTTTTCCTACTCCTTGGTTGCTTTCAATTGTGTAAATAGTAAATAAATCATATTTGTATTTCCTACTTCTGTCTTCCTCTTCTTCACATCCGTCGTCTTTGTCTTTTCCAAATTGAATACCTGTGGCACGATTTGGCCAACGTTCAGGAATCGGGTCTAGTCATTGTTAATAGTTCGTGCCGCGGTTGCTTAAGACCGCTCGGCAATTAACATCTGTCCGCGGTATGAACGGGGCTGTGCCACCGGCCTTTCCGGAGGTCGCTGTACAGCCACAGGGACCACGTCGGTCAGTCATAAGCTAGGGGATTAATCCCCCCTTGTAAGTGGGGAAGGCCGACGTTGGATTCCGTAACAATATATATATATTCTATATATATATATTGTAACGATTTTGAGAAGTGTGTAACGAATTTGAGAAGTGTAACGGTTTTTGAGAAGTGTAACAATTTTGGAGGAAGTGTAACGAATGTGGAAACGTTACAATGTGAACGTTACAAAAGTATGGTAACACCCTGTTAAAGTAAATAATGGTCGCAGCCGTCGTCCTAGTTAATTCCATGAAACTTACACGCAGGTCACGATATATCTTTTAAATAGTGTATTTCCTTATTCCATGTAGGCTAAATATGTGTTTCCCACTAGATTGAATTTGCATTGTATCAAACAAAATAAGCGTAGGCCCTTCCAATTTCCCCAAAACCTCCTTTCCAATTGCCTTCCGCATTTTGGGCGGTTTTCTTCAACCGCCATTGCCCATGTGCTTTGAGTCGGAGAAGAAAGGCGTGTCTCCACCTCGTCATAAGAGGGAAGGAGTGAACCAGCCCTAGCAGCCAATCAGCACCGCGGTGAGCGACCCGGTAGGCGTGCCCTCGGAGCCGGCGGCTTAATTCCGCCCGAGGTGATAAAATCGACTGTAAGGGACTGCTTTATCAGATGACTTGAGAGGCCTTGGGAGATGACCCTGGGAGATGAGCAAAGAGGCTGCACCAAGAGAAGCGGTGAGATGCGAAACGCTCCAAGCCAAAGAGGAGAGGTACTCGGCAAGGAAACCAGCTTTGGAGAGACGCGCTGAAAGGAGGGAGACGGCTCCACCCCAAGAGAAGGAGCAGGTGTGCCGAATCAGCGCGTGACGTCTACCGCAGCGGATACACGACGGAGGGTTTCCCGCCAAAACCGCGAGGAATTGCGAGCTGCGGCCTCCCGACTTTGCCTCCCTCTCAAGCAATCCATCTCAAGCCCTACCTGCCTGCAATATCCCCTGTGTAAGTGTGAACGTCCTGTCCTACTCGTTGTCTTGGGGCTAAGTAAAAATGAATAGTGTAAGTTAACGATTCGCTGTGTTACTGCTTCTTCCATCCATTGCTTGTGTGTGTATAATAAAATCTGTTCTTCCTCCGTATTCTTCTTCTTCTTCTTCTTTTTCATTCTCTTTCGGTCGCTTTAGAGATTTCCCGATTGAATATCTGTGGGGCGATCTGGTCAGAATGGCCGTCACCGTGGCCGTCAGATGTTGTGGGTGGGGCGATCTGGTCAACGTCGGGTGGAATCGGGTTTTAATCGGGGAGTAACTGTTCGGACGCGGTTAAATACACCACCGCTCGGTCAATATAACATCAAAAGCCGCGTCTGTAACAATATATTATATAACTTCTTCTATATATATATATATTGTTACGGGTCGCGGACAAGATGTTATTTTGACCGAGCGGTGGTGTATTACCGCGACCTAACAGTTCCCCCGATTCTTCCCCAACTCACCCGATTCACCCCAAACTTTGGCCGTATCGCACCGCAGCTGCCCAATCTGGAAAACTCTAAAACGACCGAATGCAAAGAGGAAAAGGAATAAGACGAGAAGACGGACAGAAGAGTAATTGGATTTATTATACACACAAGCAAAAAGAAAGCAGTCACGTTTATTTACAGACGAGATTAGATACACAGTGCAACGCTAGCTTACCTACAGTCTTAATTAACCCAGGGACAGAACAAACAAAAGACAGACTCACGCGGGGAATGATGACAGGAATTGGCTGGAAGGAGAGGATGGCTAGGAGTTGTATTGTGCAGCACGATCGGCGCGTTTAGCAGCCGCCGTTCCTTCGTGGCCCTGCTCAAAACCGCCGTCCAGGCCCCAAGCGGCTGTTGAGTGTGGTTGCTGCTGTGGCCGCCGCTGCTGCTGCTGCTGTGGACGTCACGTGCTTTTCCAGGATTACAGCAGGCTTTGTGCTTTCTGGGATGTCCTCTCCTTGGATGTTCTCTATGTTCTCTTGGTCCAATCACTCCTCGCCACCGACAACTCAACGCAACCAACGCAACCACTGACCACCACAACACAACCACTGACGACCAAAACCACACAACTCAGCTCTGCTTCTTGGACCCTCTCTCTCCTCAACGGCTTGGGCTCCCTTTTCTCTGCCGGTAAAAGCTCATCTCTGCCAAAGCTTGTCTCAGCTTCTCTTTTGGGAGCGTCGCGCTGCGGATTTTAGCTGCGGTCACGCCTGCTCATTCCCTGCTCTCAGCGCCTCTCTTTAAAAGCGCAGCCTCTTCTCATCTCAATGCTCAGTACTCCTCTCTTTCTTCTTCAAAGCTCGACTGCCTGGGGAGCGTCGCGCTGCAGGTTATATAGGCCCCGCCCCTCAACCTTTGCGAACCTCCCCGATAGCTCTTCCTCCGCCCTCCCTAGCCAAACCCCTGGCTCATGGTTGGTCGAGTGGGGCTGGCTCACTCCTCCCCTCTATGACGAGGTGGAGACACGCCTTTCTTCTCCGACCCTGCCTCGTGGTCAATGGCGGTAATTGGAGCGGAGCTAGTTTCTAATCGACGAAAAGGGGGAATGGAGGTTTTGGGAATGGGAATGAAGGGAATCTATCTCTTTCACTTGGTGCAATGGAGTACTTCTATTAATGGGAGACACAGCCTTACCCTAAAACACAGAATAAGATATAACTATTGAACAGGGGTATTCTATGATTGGCTGTGGCGTGGATGCTTTATGGACTAATTATGGGATGCCCTTTGACCTTTACACAGCTCCGGAGGCAGGAGGCGCAGAATAACCAATAATAATAATTCACACAATCAAAAAAATATACAGTCCTCATATCCGCAACACTGCACCCTCCTCCTCTTAGGCACGTTCCGGGCCTACAACTTTTATTTAGTGTGACACGTAGGTGTAGTTCCCTCTACTTTTAACCTGACCCTGAGTGCGACAGTTTGAAAACATAAATAAATGTGTCCCGCTGCTCCATTGCACCCTGCCTAACAGACTTACGCCCACAGTTAACCGAATTGCGGAATGGTCTTCAAACTACACACTGACGGTGGGGAGCATTATTTACAATGACGCTATTTTTATTTACAAGACTAACCCAGGACCTGTAATTGTTCTTTCTGGGGGGGGGGGAGACAGTCTGCTCTGCATCAATGCACCATTAAAGCACCTAAAAACGCACCAATACACACCCAAGCACCAATCGGTGCAGTCACCATGGTTCAAGAAAATAAAACCAACAACCCCTAACCCTGCAGGTGATCTCTTGCTCTTCGGCTCCCTCTGCTGGTTATTATTATTTGTTCTTCCAGATGTTGTCTTTCTTTCATTTTCTTACTGGCGGCCTATTTGCAATAAAGTGTGCCCAACGTGTCCATTTTATTTTCTTTATTTATGGCCCACAGGGCCGACTACGTGTGGTTCACCTGTGGGGCATCGGTGCCCTGTGGCCAAGGTCCGCCAGCAAGATTTCGGGCCCTCATGGCCGGTTCCAGCAGGGGGGCCATGCCACAACCCATGGGGTCCATAAGTGGTGCTCGGCCACAGACATGTGGTCCATAATGTGGTGCATCGATGCAGACAGCTGGTTCTGAGAGTTCCGGGCGCACAATGGCCGACTCACGCACGCTCCCCTCGGCGCCCCATGGCGCACAGGTCATGTGGGAGACAAAAGGGGGACAAGAGAAATGAGCGAGGGGTAAGGTCACAAGGGTACACGTCAATAAGGCAATGCAAGGCGAAATGCGCACGGAGAGCGAAATGAGAAAGCTCGTCCCTACCGTACGTCACCCCCCTGTCACCTACACTACCCTTGCCCTTACCCCATATGTACAAAAATCTACACATTACCAATCCGTCGCTACCGTCACGTCTTCCCCTTATTTCCCTTATACCAAATTCGTCTTCACTCCCCCACTATCCAAAATTTGCCATCACCCAATTCGTCATCAATCCTCATAAGGAGGGAGAGATGGAATTACGCACAATGTCACACCCACGTCATGATGCGTCTCACAATCCAAACATTTGCATCATAAAAAAATAATCAAAACATGGCATGGTGTAGAGTACCTGTCACCTCAGGTGAGTGGATGCAGATGGTGCGAGGAGATCCTTCATCCTAACTATCCTCTAAATGATTTTAACACACTTTACACTACCCGGGGTCTTTCCCTGCCAATCCATTGGCCAACTTACACTATGGGTTCTAAAAACCAATTCCCATTGACCAAACTGTGGTGCTTCTCAATTTGGGGTCTCACTCCCCCGATTCATCTCCCGGTGCCCTCGCACAATTTCTGGGCTGCGACGTGTAGCTCTCCCAGCAGGTCTACCCACCTGCACACCTCCACCACTGCAGTTGCCACCCGAGCTTACCTAGCTCCTCACCCTAACCTATCTAGCTGGGGAAGGCCCCTCCTGGCTCTGTCACCCCACTCGGTGCCCTCTGGCACTGGGCTACCCGGGTCCGTCCTCCGGATCCTCGGGCCCCATCCACAACAACTACTACCGGCTCCCAGAGCCCACCTGCGGCCTCACCTGGCCGACATCCTTACAGTGGTGGAGTGCCCAAACCAACTACACACACTAACAGGCTACACGCCCAGCCATTTCCACAACACTAATGCACCCATCCAAACATCATTCTTCCACTCGCACCACAGATGCCAATATCCAACCACAATTTACCTATACCCTCTACCTAACACTTACACTACCCGCCCCGGGTATCCGTGATGGGGGTCCACTCTTCCCCCAGTCACACCTTCGCACCATCCACTCCACTCCACAATTTCCACCATACTCACTCCACGACCATCCATTCCAATACCCCATATATTCCACACTCCATGTATTCCACACACCTGTTGGTGCACACCTGTGCACTCACACCTGGTGCCACCTGCACCCTCCTTCCTTCCTGGACCAGTTGGTCAACACAACACACCTCACCATTACCATCACTCAAACACTGCTCCATACACCTGTTCAGTTGCACACCTGTGCAATCACACCTGTTCAATCCTCACACACACGGCATCATCTCATCTAACTACTCCCCTCTGAAACTTGCGCTTCCCAGTCGCCCCTTTAAACTATTGCGCTCCCACGTCATTATCATCCACTCTAATCTACCTGCGTCCCCACTACAGGTATCCTTGTCACTAACTAATCTTAACGTCACCTAATGTCATCTTCTAGGGCCCTACACACAATATCCTAACCCACCCGGGCTAGTTTCACTGCCATAAACCCCATAAACTAGTGCTCCTTTGCCCCCCCTTCTGTGGGGGGGATGGTGGACTGCCCATCCCACCACATCGGGGAGGTCCCACTATCAATTTGGCACACCAAATTTCAGCCAATCAACTGCCAATCACCGTACCAATCATCAAATTTCGCTTTTTTTCTAATTTCGGGGCCAAAACACTATCCTCATCACCCGTCTACTTATTAGATCCTCTCGGTGCGCCAATTCCCTTCTAAAGCTCGGCTTCGTACAGCCGAGCAATGAACGCGGGTTCTTTGGTGCCGGCGGCTGGATGCGTCCGGCACTCGGTGCAGGGACGGGGGCTTACCAGTGCCGAGATCCCACGCACCACCTCGGCGCGGAGCCATCCAATTGCCCGATCTCGACCTGCCGGAACGTCTCAATAGAAAGTGGTCGCCATGACGACCCTTCCTATCGGGCTGCCCGCTCCGCCTAGTGGAGCCCGGACGCGGCCGTTCCAAGCGAGGCACAGCGTGGATCGCGTACGGCGGTCCTTTCGAACCCGCCGTGGCTCGGATCCCCGCTGGTTCTCGCGGCACGCGAAGCCCGGCACGCACCGAGGGCCCGATTCGGCTAAAAGTCGCTCTAACCGCTAACCCGGTTACCGTCATATTCCATGACTTCCTCCTCACCTGCATGCTTACACGCATACGCTACCCCTTTCTTGCTCATACCTCCAGCTGTTCCCATGCTCCTCGTACCTTTCCTTACACACCTCGGTACACTCATTCCGCTCACAGACTTGGTCACACACCTGACCACCGAGCACCTTGGCACACATTCGTCACTCGCACACCTCACCAACACACCTCTTCGCGCCCCTTCCTCGGTCACCTCCTCTGTGACAATCACAGGTGTGCTTTCACTCGCACACCCAACCACGTGCCTCACGACCAACTCAAGTGTGCATTCCCACACACGCTCTACCATTCCAGGTGTGCATCCTTCCATTCCAGGTGTACATCCTCGCTCACCTGTCACAACCAACTCACGCTCCGTGTCACTCTCACTACTCTCACCTCCACTCTCGGTCGCGCACTCACCCTTACTCTCGACAGCGCACTCTTTCCCCATGCACCTGTCCGTTACACTCCTTTCTCACGCACACTCTTGCGCACACTCTCCCGTTACATCCTCTGTAACACTCACCACAGGCGTGCATTCTCCCTTACTCTTGACAGCATGCGCTTTCCCCATGCACCCGTCCGTTACACACCTTTCTCGCGCATCCTCTTGCGCACACTTTTTCGTTACTTCCTCCGTAACACTCCCCACACCGCGCTTCCATGTGCTCTCTCGCACACGCGCTACTACCGACTCACTCTCGACAGCACACTCACTGGTCGGCGCGCACTTTTTCCTCACACACCCCATGGTCGGACATTCTCGCACACCTCTTTTTTTGCACACCAGACCTGTCGCACACTTCACCAACGGCCTTTCACGAACACCCGGATCCAAACCAATCCCCAAGCCGACTGAAGCTCCCCTCACATCATGTACATTTCCTCGTATATCGCCACTCACCTTGGCACCTCGTCTCCACACCTCCTCTGCCACCTGCAACCTCTTTATTTGGTTAGTGAGCAGCACATCATGATTTGAACACAGACCTTGTACATATTCCATGACTTCCTCCTTTATCTCCCTCTTAGTTTCCCTCCGTCTCTTCTTAATTTCACTCACCCCCTCTTCCACCTCCTCTAATTTTTCCTTTACCTCCTTCAGCTCCCGGTGCGCCCCCTCTATTTCTTCCTCCATCGCTACTTTAACCGTTTCTATGTGCATCCTCACCTCTCGGTCCTTCGTCTCCATTACTTCTGTCACCTCCTCCAACTTCTTCGTCAACCCCTCATGTACCATCTGACATTCCTTTTGTGTCGCTATTAATTCGTTCTTAATGTCTTTTTGTGTCGCTTTTAACCCCCCGATTATTGCCGTGTTCTTTTCCACTTGGTCCGCTAATTCCCTTTGTCCTACTGTCAGCTGTTCTACTCCCTCCGCCAGATCTTCTATTCCCCCTTGTAACTTTGCCGTCCCATTTCTCACCTCTTTCTCCATACGCTTCTCACCTCGCTTTACCTCCTCTCGTAGCCCCGAAACCTCCTCACTTACACCTCGTCGTATCCCCTCTTTCATCTCCTCCATCTCTTTTGTAGATGCCACCCTCATCTGTCCCAATTCATCCCTCTGAGCATCCAGTTTACTTTCTAACCCGATTTGCACCTCCTCTATCTGGTTCCCCATTCGTTTGATTTCCCTGGCAGATTGTTCCCCTATTTCCCGCAATTTGTCTTCCATCCTATTTTCTAACCCCATTAACCCATTTTTCACCTCTTTTATCCCGTTGTCTAACCCCTCAAAATTATTGTCTAACTTCCCAAATTTCTTGTCTAACCCCTCAAAATTATTATCTAACTTCCCAAATTTCTTGTCTAACCCCTCACCAGTACCCCTCGCTTCGTCCCTCATTACCCCCAATTGCTCACTCTGAGCCCTCGCTTCGTCCCTCATTCGCTCACTATCAGCCCTCAATTCGTCCCTCATTCGCTCACTATCAGCCCTCAATTCGTCCCTCATTACCCCCATACTGTTTTTCAAACCTCCAATTTGGTCTCCCATACTCATCTGTACAGCTGCCTGTAGCTGCGCAATGAGGGCCTGCATGTCAATCGGCTGCATGTTAAAGCCCACTGATACAGCGGGCTCGGCTACCGCGCACACGTGCGAGGCGCCTTTTTGCGCGCCTGAAACCTCGTGCGCGAGAGCGCCATTTTGTGCTTCTGATACCCCCTCAACCATATTGCCAATGTTCTCCTCTACTTCGTCCCTCTGATCCTGGGTTACTCCTAACCCCTCCTCTAGCTCACCCACCGGCATTCGATCGCCTTGACCAGCCATGGCGCGATTTCAAAATTCGGGTTTTTCTTTAAAACAAAATCAAATTTCGGTACTTTATAATTTTGACCAAATTTTTTCCTAGATGTTTTTTTTTTTTTTTTTGGTTCGGGCCTCGAATCTCACTCCTCGACACCAATTGTTACGGGTCGCGGACAAGATGTTATTTTGACCGAGCGGTGGTGTATTACCGCGACCTAACAGTTCCCCCGATTCTTCCCCAACTCACCCGATTCACCCCAAACTTTGGCCGTATCGCACCGCAGCTGCCCAATCTGGAAAACTCTAAAACGACCGAATGCAAAGAGGAAAAGGAATAAGACGAGAAGACGGACAGAAGAGTAATTGGATTTATTATACACACAAGCAAAAAGAAAGCAGTCACGTTTATTTACAGACGAGATTAGATACACAGTGCAACGCTAGCTTACCTACAGTCTTAATTAACCCAGGGACAGAACAAACAAAAGACAGACTCACGCGGGGAATGATGACAGGAATTGGCTGGAAGGAGAGGATGGCTAGGAGTTGTATTGTGCAGCACGATCGGCGCGTTTAGCAGCCGCCGTTCCTTCGCGGCCCTGCTCAAAACCGCCGTCCAGGCCCCAAGCGGCTGTTGAGTGCGGTTGCTGCTGTGGCCGCCGCTGCTGCTGCTGCTGTGGACGTCGCGTGCTTTTCCAGGATTACAGCAGGCTTTGTGCTTTCTGGGATGTCCTCTCCTTGGATGTTCTCTATGTTCTCTTGGTCCAATCACTCCTCACCACCGACAACTCAACGCAACCAACGCAACCACTGACCACCACAACGCAACCACTGATGACCAAAACCACACAACTCAGCTCTGCTTCTTGGACCCTCTCTCTCCTCAACGGCTTGGGCTCCCTTTTCTCTGCCGGTAAAAGCTCATCTCTGCCAAAGCTTGTCTCAGCTTCTCTTTTGGGAGCGTCGCGCTGCGGATTTTAGCTGCGGTCACGCCTGCTCATTCCCTCCTCTCAGCGCCTCTCTTTAAAAGCGCAGCCTCTTCTCATCTCAATGCTCAGTACTCCTCTCTTTCTTCTTCAAAGCTCGACTGCCTGGGGAGCGTCGCGCTGCGGGTTATATAGGCCCCGCCCCTCAACCTTTGCGAACCTCCCCGATAGCTCTTCCTCCGCCCTCCCTAGCCAAACCCCTGGCTCATGGTTGGTCGAGTGGGGCTGGCTCACTCCTCCCCTCTATGACGAGGTGGAGACACGCCTTTCTTCTCCGACCCTGCCTCGTGATCAATGGCGGTAATTGGAGCGGAGGTAGTTTCTAATCGACGAAAAGGGGGAATGGAGGTTTTGGGAATGGGAATGAAGGGAATCTATCTCTTTCACTTGGTGCAATGGAGTATTTCTATTAATGGGAGACACAGCCTTACCCTAAAACACAGAATAAGATATAACTATTGAACAGGGGTATTCTATGATTGGCTGTGGCATGGATGCTTTATGGACTAATTATGGGATGCCCTTTGACCTTTACACAGCTCCGGAGGCAGGAGGCGCAGAATAACCAATAATAATAATTCACACAATCAAAAAAATATACAGTCCTCATATCCGCAACAATATATATATATTAATATATACATATATATATATATATATACCACACATGAGGGGGGAATCGTGCCCCACTTTATTCTAAAATATCTCCACTAATTTTACCTTGTGATTGCTGGAATACCATAAATATCTCAGAATGTACTTCATGTATGCCTGTGCAAGTTTCAATTTATTCACTTCTGGACTAGTTAATACCATGAGCCAACATCAGGTGCTGCGAGGAATTAGAATGTGATTTGTTGCAGTACAATCGATTGCAGAGTGTTCCAAAATAGCCTTCTTTCTGTGCGAATCTCAAATGCATTATAATGTTCAAGGAAAGGTACAACAATCAACCTCAGTTGCTTCCTTTCCCAAACTTTTTTCATTCCTTACTGATGGCCGTGCTCTTTGAGGTTTCTATGAAATCTCTGCTTTATCCATACAACAACCCATTTCCTAATTCTACTAAAGTTTCGTCAGACTTCCTTCATTCACCTTTCTGAGATTGTGCATGCAAAGGTTGTTCAATAGTACTCAAACATGTTCTTAATATCACATAAATTTTACATTGTGTAGAAATGTCTGGTTAAGCCAGAAAGAACCTGATTTGGGGAATGGAGTAGCTACAAGAACAAACAAACAAAAAAAACGTATGGTTTTGCCATTTTTTGTATACATAGTCAAGGGTCGTGGAAGAGATAGAACGAATTAAGACAAGACAAGACAAAACATAACAAAAGGAACAGCAGGGCAGACAGAGAAAATCGACGAAGACAGACAAATAAGGGAGGGAGGTAGGTAATGATGAGGGGATCGGGAAGTTAATGTTTTCTGAAATCAACTTTTTCTGAAGTTTTTTCTTTTTGTAAACAGAGTCGAGGCTCGTGGAAGAGCTCGTACTGGTGCACTAAGTTGATCGGAAGGTAACAGGACAAAAGGAACAGCAGAGGGAGAAAGGGAGGACACCAACAGCAGGGCCGAATGCCAAGATAGAGGCAGACGTGGACAAACAATGGTTGTGGGGAGCAATGAGGGGCAGGAGAGTGCAGAAGGGTGGACAAGATGGGTACAGAAGGAAACTCTCAGGAGGGAAACTGGAAATTGGGGAAGGAAGTTGGACTGGGATGGGATGGGAGGGAGTTAACGTGAATCGAAAAGATCATGATTTTGGATTGGGGCAGAGCAGAGGAGAGCAGTACTCAATAAATAGAGCAGTACTCCATCTGAGATAGTGCTGAGCAGCTGGCTTGAAGACCTGAAGGGAAGAATGAGATTGAAGAGAATGTGGAAGTTGGTTCCACAGGCGATAGACAAGAGGAACGAATGAGTGGAGGCGAGCAGTGATCCTGGGTTTATGTAGTTTAACCAGAACGGGGTTGATGGTGAATCGTGTCTGCCCTGGATAAACCTGGCGGAGCCAAAGCATGGAAAGAGCAGAGGGTGCGAGGATCAGAAAGGAGTTGCTATAAGAACGAGAGACAACCCACCTGTCCGCAATGGCATAGTGATAAACCCATAGACTCAGCTTCATCGTGGGGGATTCCAATAAACTTGAAGGCCTTGGTTTCCACGGCATCAAGCTCAGCAAGATGTGTGTCGGGGAGCCAGCCCGGAGGGGAGAGCAGTACTTCATCAAGTTGCGGAGGCATGCCAAGGAAGGACATTGCACGATGGAGGATGCCCATTCAGCGGCTGGCTTTGGAGGCTAACTTCGAAATATAGTTTGCCCAAGAAAGTTCACGGCTGATAATGGGACCCATGAGTTTGAATGACTGAAGTTCCTAAAGAGGATCTTTAAGAAAGTCCATATGAGGGTTTGCGAGACGGTCCTTGCAGGGAGAGATAGTGAGAGTCTGAGATTTGTCAGGATTGAAAGACATATTCCAAGTGTTTGACCAGTTTGTGATTTGTTTCAAGGTCTGAAGAAAGGGGAAGAAGCTGCAGCATGCCTGTCTGAAGGATGAAGGCTATCATGGCAGAGGTTGGAGTCATCAGCAAATATACACAAAGAATTAAGTTAAGCACCCCTACACAACGAATTAAGGTAAGCACCCCCTAATATATATTCTTTGTGTATATGTATACATTGGCATATATTCTAAGGTATGTGAGATCAAATAATGATTGGTATGACATTAGCAATTATCCATTGATGAAATGCAGATGAGTGCACTCATCTGTGACGCCCATCGCTCGTGCAGCACGATCACGTGGGTCCTACACACGTTATTGACGCAAAGATCGCTAGAGGTCTTCTCAGAACAATGACTGTACGTTAGAAAACATAAACGTCATCCACACTGTCCGTGATGGACCTATAGCTCCATACTTAAATTGAGGTGAAAATATGCCTAAAATTCCCAAAAAATTTCACCTTAAATTATTCAGAATAAAATATTGAAAACGGCATGATTGTTATGTTTTTATGTGACCATAATATCACTTCTCCAGAAAATATAGCAATATCATGGGTATATTACACTGTTTTGACGACAACAAACTTGTAATGTGCGAGGTTGTAAAAAAACGGGGGGGGTGCTTAACTTAATTCTTTGTGTATAGATAAAGAGGACTTTCCATGGATTCAGAAAGATCTTTTATGAAGATTAGGAATAGGACTGGGCCCAGGACACTGCCTCGTGGTACTCTAGCCTTAAAAGGGAAAGGAGATGAGATGATTCCGTTGAGTTCCACACATTTGCTACGAGAGTCGTGAAAGTCAGTAAGCCTAGAGTGGAGTTTGCTTTGGATGGCATACACAAAGAGTTTGGAGAGTAAGGCCGGATGTCAGACTTTATCAAAAGCACGAGATATGTCCAGAGAGACGGCCCTGGTCTCATGTCTCACATCGGGGGCCTCCATCCATTGCTGGGTGAGTAGAAGCAGCATGGCCATCATGGAGCGACCTGGTTAATCATAAAGTTGATATTGAATGGTATTTCCTGGAGCCACACAATCTGGAAAGTCAAATATGTCAGATTTTCAGTCTACCCTCCATTGAGGAAAGAGGGATATCAAAACGTCACTGTGGTTTTGCCATCCTGCCAAAGTCAAGAATGGTGTGTTTTCAAGTGTTTGGAACGTGATGATATCATTAGCTTCCTTGAATCTTATTTTGTCAATTTATTGCATTCATCGTGTCATAATTATGCACATGTTATGCAAACTCGCATATGTTATGGATTCCAATTGAGAAAGGGTAAGTATTTTATGAGCTATTTTCTTTGTTGCTTATAAGTGTTCTTGATAATTATTACACTTAGCTGCAATGAGATGAAAGTATCATGGTTTGCATTGGGAACCAAACTCTGTCTCCCTTTGAGCCTTGTTATGTATACAAAGTAGAGGATCGTGGAGCAGCCACAAATCGGAACAGAGCAAAACAGAACAACTACAACACCCTGGAAACTAGGAAATCATACCATCAGCAAGGCAGATGGACATAACGGAGGGACACTTGGAGGAGATAATGGGCGAGGAAGGAAGAGTAAAGGAGTAGAGCAGATACAGGCGGTGAACAAGTTGTTTAAAAGCTCAAACACAGCAAAAAGAGCTTAAATACGAGGAGGAGAACACCAGAAATGAAACAGCAATGGAACAAAATGGATAGTTGGGTGGAGGGAGAGGGGAGAAAACACAATAACCTGGAAAGGAAGAGGTGGGTTTAGAGGATTAATGAGGATAGAAAAGATGGTGAGGGTATGGATGGTGAGGGGGATGAGCCAAGGACTGGGTGAGCAACCATCTTCAAGTCTTGGAGGGAAGAATATGACATTTAACAGATGAAGGAAGGTGGTTCCCCAGGTCAGGACAAGAGGAACAATTGAGCGGATGTGAGCCTGGATTTTGGAAGATTCACCAGAAGTGGGATTTCTAGCAAATTGCATGAGCCCTAAATAATCCTGCGAGATGGAATCAGAGAACGGAAATGGCAGTAGGTGCAAGACTATAAATTAGACTGTAGAAGATAGATAAGCCACCGACGTGTCTGTGATACTTGAGTAGTTGGGTAGCTTCCAGTGATTTTGGGGGTCTTCATCTCCACCACATCAACATGTGAAAGATGTGAGGCAGAGGTGCCAACCAAAAGGGCAGGAGCTAAAGACATTTGCACTTATGGCAAGAACTCCTACTGGGATTATATGTGATGCTTCTTCAATAAATAATTGCTTATAGGGCCACAGACACAGAAAATCATGTTTATTTTAATTAGTAGATATGGCTTCACTTAACACTCGTTGTTCGTTAATCGTTGTTCTTTTCTTGTATTTTCTTTTCTTGAATTTTGGTGTTCCTTTATGCTCAATTGGCCCTGCCACCCAAAAATCAGCGATTACACACGTGGGCCACTACGTCATCTCGAGGATATTTTTGCTACAGGTAGTTTTTATTATGATTTTGACTATCAGAGGATTCTTGATCAGAGAAATCTTCTTCAAATTCACTTTCTGACGAGTCTGAAGAGAGTTGTGCGGCCATTATCCATTGCGTGCTAAGACGTCCTTGCCTTTTATTATGTCATGCATATGACGTCATGACCATTACAATTTTTAGGGATCGTACCCAACGGGTTTGCTTTTTTAACTGTAACACCTCAAAAAATTATTACAATTTGTTCAGTTCTCTGTTTATTACTTTAAAATTAATACAGACTTGGCATTTAATATGGAATTATTTTTTTTCCTTGACTTGGGTTTACTTTCTTAACTCAGTATATCAATCTGGTGAGTTTCTTTTACACTTTGGTGATTTATTTGTTAAAAGAACCATGTCACTGATTGTCTGTCGCAGCAAGAAGTCAACAACAGGATTATATCACAGGTGGCGTGGCAAAATGTACGGACAGGTGCATTTGACGATTGGCTTCACAGTCGGGTATACAAGGGTTGTTGCGTTCTGTATTAGTGGAAAACAACTGCTGCACGTCTCCAAAAGTTATTGCCGCTTCCTCTGGAGATGGTCCGTCAACGTGCCAATGCTGTTTGTCATGGAGTGGTGGCTTTACGAAATTACAGCATGAAAGAGCGTGCTATTGCTCGGCAGTATGGCATCACTCAAGGTCAGGTGTCAAAGATCCTGAAACGAACTGCTCAGAGGGGTGTCCCGACTCCAATACCGAGGCCAGGACGTCCCCGCAGAACCACAAGGAGGGATGATCGCCAGCTGCACCGGTTAGTCTGCAATGGCCGTACCAAGTCAGCTATTCGGCTTAGGGCTGAGTGGCAGCAACTGACAAATGTGCCTGTATCCAGAAGGCTAGTCAACCAACGACTGGTTCAAGCAGGCTATCGTGCCAGGCATCCCCTGAGAAAGCCACGACTTACCAGACAACACCGCCAGCGCCGATTGCAGTGGGCCAGAGAGCACCGTCAATGGCAGCCAGGACACTGCAATCATGTGATCTTCAGTGACTAGTCTAGATTTTTGGTCTATCGTCAAGATGGCCGTGTCCGAGTGCGCAGACAAGTGCATGAAGCCTACAACAAAGATTGTGTAGTGCCAAGAGTCCAAGCTGGAGGTGGTGGGGTGACCGTTTGGGCTGCTTTTCATGCAGGGGGCAAAACTGACCTGGTTGTTCTGAATGGAAACCTGAACCAGTTGAAGTACAGGGCCATTCTGGAAGAAACATTGCTTCCATTTGCTCGTGCAGCCTTTTGAGGAAACTGTCTTCCAAGATGACAATGCACGGCCTCATCGTGCTCGCATGATCCAACACTTTCTTGCTGACCGTGGTGTAGAGCATATGGAGTGGCCTGCCATGTCCCCAGATATGAATCCGATAGAGAACCTGTGGGCAGAATTAACGTGTCAAATCGACCACTTGGACCAGCAGCCGACTTCTGTGCATGAATTGCAGCAGGCTATTGTCACTGCATGGCAAGCGATTCCTGTCCAAACCTTGGCAAATCTCGTGAACAGCATGCCTCAACTTGTACGTGCTCTCCTGAATGCTCATGGGGGTTACACGAAGTACTGAACTGTAATTTTACTGTCCGTAATCCCAGTCGTAATTTAACTTTTGTTTTTGTTAAAAAATATATTTGGCTAATGTGCAAAATAAAGAGATACTTCTGGAAAACGTACAGAAGTTTAACACAGTACTGTCCATGAATTGAGTTCGATATCAGTTTACATCACTTTCCAGGATCAATTTTTTTGTTTCGAAATGTCAAATGTGGTTTTTGTTTCTTTTAAAGGTCACATCAACAAAATCTCGAATAATTTCAACATAATTCCAATGAACTTTTGGTTCTAAGACATCTTGAAAAGTAAGTTCACCCCCACAAAAAAAATATTCCATATTAAATGCCAAGTCTGTATAATCGCATCAGAAAATGGAATTCTGTGTTTGTGGACCTTTAAATGGACACAATAATGACGATTTTAAAAGAAATATGTTTAATAGGATATATTCCTGACGCATTCACAAAAACAAAAATTTGGTGGGAGAACAATAAGCTGGATAATTTTTTTTTTAATCGGACTATTTTCACTTCCGTCATGCAATTGAGCTTCTTACATCTATTCGCGTGATGTAACGGGTGCACAGCACGATTACGTACGGCAGATGCGTACGTATGCTTTTCATCACAAGTTAATTATTCTAGCATTCAAGATGCCGATTTGCCAAGCTTTTAATTGTTACAATGACGTCACGCGAATAAACAGAAATAGCTCATTTGCATAATTGCAGTGAAAATAGTCAAATTAAAAAAAAAAACATTATCCACCTTATTATTCTTCCAATTTTTACAACATAGCCCATAGGGCAAATCCGTCTAGAACAGTGTTTGTCCATATGTATGTATGTATGTATGTATGTATATATGTATGTATGTATGTATGTATGTATGTCCCCTCAAACGTATACCAATCAGAGCTGAGGATCTGGTCACATGACAGGGTGATGTGATTGCATCTGATGTCAATACGGCGGTACGGTGGCTGACTCTCCACCACCATTTTGATTTATATGCCGTTCATGCTGAACATATCGTCGAACCTGTCATATATCACAATCGCCATGCTCTACCTTGACGTTTTTCATTCAGTGTGAAACACAAACAAACCGATTGTTAAAATGACCATGAAATATCGAAAGCATCGGCGTTAAGGCTCTTTCAACAAAAAGGTAGGTACCCAACCCTTGTGGCTCATATAGATTGCAGTAGATCTTCGCTCAGTTCTGTGAGTAAAACTTACCTTTCGGATGTCGGGATTCCTCCAAATTCCTTTTTTTTATGTTATAAACAGCAATAACGACTGTTTGAGAAGCTAATCATATGTGTTTGTGGTTTATAATCTTTTACAAGCCCGGCTGCACTGCTATTAGACTTTCGGTCTTGTTTTTTGTGCTAATGGTCAAGGATATCATTCTCTTAAACATGTTTATTTTAAAATTGTCATGATTCTGTCCCTTTAAAGAGTAATTTATTTACAAAGGCTCTCAGTGTTCCATTGCTCATGGTCGATGCATCAGAGCATGGTTCGGCCACACATTAGATAGCAACAGATACAAAATGAAGCTACTGGGGAAACAAACACCATTCTTTTCTTACTTGGCACATATTGACATCAACATAATGTTCATGTACATTGTACAGTATTGGTTATAATTATGAAAAATGGAGCATGTTAAACTCGCACATGTGCTGCCATATTATTATTGCATGATACTTTGCAACAAACCTAAATGGTTTTAAGATCCCAGGGAAACAGCTAGGTAAATTAGGGGGATGATTTAGCTCCAGGGCTGGATAATATGCATCCTATAGATTGGTAAATTAGGGGATGATAAAGCTCTAGAGCTGGATAATATGCATCCTATAAATTGGTAAATTAGGGGATGATTAAGCTCTAGGGCTGGATAATATGCATCCTATAGATTGGTAAATTAGGGGATGATAAAGCTCTAGAGCTGGATAATATGCATCCTATTGTGGCGGACACAAAAGCCCACTGGCGTGGTGACATCATTCCACGCACCAAGTGGGCGGTGGCCACGCCCGAGGGGTAGGCGTGGCCTCATGATATACCCCGGGCGACCAGCCCGGAGGGTTACAGTGTAGTCTTACAATAAAGACGTTTATATGTTACCGCTTGTCCGCTTCCTCCTTGCTCACAAGCAGCGCGCGTAACGCCGCGCTTTACTGGTGACCCTCGACGTTGGATCTGCCGGAGCGATCCTTCCACACGCGACGCCATCGCCATGGCCGCCTTCGTCAAACTTCCGGAATTTTGGGAGGCTCAGGCCGAAGTCTGGTTCGTCCAGGCCGAAGCCCAATTTCAGCTTCGGCACCTCACCGGCGATGACACGCGCTACTGCCACGTCGTCGCCTCCCTCGGGCCCGGCACGGCCGCTCGAGTTGTGTCCGTCCTTCGCCACCCACCGGACGGCCACAAGTACGAGGCACTCAAGCGGCTACTCCTAGCCACGTTCAGCCTCACGGACGATGCACGGGCCGACCGCCTCCTGGATCTCCCCGAGCTCGGTGAGACGCGCCCGTCGGTCCGAATGGACCATATGCTGTCACTGTTGGGCGACGAAGCCCCCGGTTCGCTATTCCGGGCGCTTTTCCGTCGCCAACTTCCAGCGCAGGTTCGCCTCGCGTTGGCCGGGACCGGGCTAACGGAACCCCGAGCATTGGCGGCCGAGGCGGACAAGTACTTCGCCGCTTCGGACACGCGGGCGAGCGTTGGCGTGGCCGTCACGGCCTTCGACGCTGCTGTTCCACAGCATCATCTTCTACAGCACGCTGAGTTTCAGCAGCATGCTGATACGCACCTCGTGAACGCCGCCACGCCCCGCCCACCGCCGCGGCGAAAACCGCCACCGCGGGGAAACCCGTCGACTCCACCGGCCTGGCGGAGCCAGCCGCGCTCCTCCAGCTCCACCACCTGGTGCTGGTTCCACGCCAAGTTCGGCCACGAAGCTCGGCGGTGTCATCCGCCGTGCTCCTTCAACGGGTCGGGAAACGCCCGGGCCGGCGCTCAATTGTGGCGATGAGCGCCGGCCGTTCGAGCAGCCTGCTGTTCATAACGGACACCTTCTCCGGGCGCCATTACCTGTGCGACACGGGAGCACAGGTGAGTGTCATTCCCGCCGGCGCGTCAGACAAGCACGCCGCGGGTGGGGGCCCCGCGCTGCTTGCCGCGAACGGGACGCCCATCCGTACGTACGGAAAACGCTGCCTCTCTCTGCGGTTTGGAGGGCAGGTTTTCCGATGGACGTTCGTCACCGCCGACGTGCCCATGGCACTGCTTGGCGCGGACTTCCTGTGCGCTAATGGGCTCCTGGTCGACGTCAAGCGCAGACGGCTTGTCCAGGCCGAGACGTTCAGCTCGCTCGCATGTGCGTTGCCCAGCTCAACGAGCGGCTTGCCAAGCGGCTTGCCGAACGATTCGGTTCCGGCCACGTTGGTCTGTACGCTTCCGGCAGCGGACGCATTCACCCGCCTCCTCGCCGGCTTCCCGGCCCTCACGCGGCCCACCTTCTCGGCGGGGGCCGTCAAGCACGGGGTGGCCCATCACATCCCCACCGTCGGGCCACCGGTCTACGCCCGGGCACGCCGCCTCGAGCCGACGAAGCTGGCGGTGGCAAAAGCGGAGTTCGCTACCCTGGAGCGACTCGGCATCGTTCGGCGCTCAGAGAGCGCTTGGGCGTCGCCGCTGCACATCGTGCCGAAGCCCGGCGGGGGATGGCGACCGTGCGGGGACTATCGCCGTCTCAATGACGCCACGACTCCCGACCGCTACCCCGTCCCCCACATTCAGGACTTTTCCGCCCGTTTGGCGGGCAGGTCCTTCTTCTCGAAGGTGGACCTCATACGCGGCTACCATCAGGTCCCCGTCAGGCCGGAGGACGTCCCGAAGACGGCGGTCATCACGCCATTCGGACTCTTCGAGTTCCTGCGCATGCCCTTCGGTCTGAAGAATGCGGCTCAGGCATTCCAGCGACTGATGGACAGCGTCCTGCGCGACTTGGATTTTGTCTACGTCTACCTGGACGATATCCTCGTCGCCAGCGCGTCCCGCGAAGAGCACCTACGCCACCTCCGCACGCTCTTCGAACGCCTGGGCCAGCATGGCCTGATTGTGAACCCCGCAAAGTGCCGGTTCGGCGCCGCCACAATCGATTTTCTGGGGCACCGTGTCACCAGGCACGGAGCCGTCCCCCTGCCGGCCAAGGTGGAGGCGGTGAAGGGGTTTCCGCGCCCCCGCACGATCAGAGGGCTGCAGGAGTTCCTGGGCATGGTGAACTTTTACCATCGGTTCCTGCCCCGTATCGCCCAGCTCCTGCGCCCCCTGCACGAAGCTCTCCGAGGTAAGCCGGGCAAAGGCGACGTTACCTGGACCGAGCAGATGGACACGGCGTTCACGGGCGCGAAGCTCGCCTTGGCTAACGCCACCATGCTCGCGCACCCGGCGCCCGATGCACCGATCGCCCTCACCACCGATGCCTCGGACTACGCGGTGGGCGCGGTGCACGAGCAATGGGTGCGTGGAGCTTGGCAACCGCTGGCGTTCTTTAGCCGGCAGCTTCGCCCGCCCGAACGCCGTTACAGTACCTTCGACCGCGAGTTGCTCGGACTTCACTTGGCGGTCAGGCACTTCCGCCATCTGCTCGAGGGCCGGGCGTTCACTGCCTTCGTCGACCACAAGCCGCTGATCTTCGCGATGGGCAAGGTCACCGAGCCGTGGTCGGCCTGGCAGCAGCGTCACCTCTCGGCCGTGTCCGAGTACACGACGGACATCCAGCACGTCGCGGGGAAGGACAACCCGGTGGCGGATTGCCTTTCCCGGGCCGTCGCCCACGCAGTCCACCTCGGCATCGACTATGCCCGGATGGCAGCGGACCAGGCCGCTGACCCCGACGTCCAGGCCTTGCGGACCGCCGTCACGGGCCTCCGCGTCACCGAGGTGCCGTTCGACGGCGCGGGCGCGGCCCTCTTGTGCGACGTCTCCCTCGGGCGTCCTCGCCCCATTGTGCCCGCGGGCTGGCAGCGCCAGGTGTTTGACGCCATCCACGGCCTGTCCCACCCGGGCGCGAGGGCCTCCCAAAGGCTGATCTCCGACAAGTTCGTCTGGCATGGCCTCCGGAAGGCCGTCCGCGGCTGGGCCAGGACATGCCTCGCGTGCCAGCGCGCCAAGGTGCACCGGCACACCCAGGCCCCGTTGGCCCCGTTCACGGTGCCGGAACGCCGGTTTGACCACGTCCACGTGGACCTGGTGGGACCTCTGCCCCCCTCGCGGGGTTTCACCCACGTCCTCACCATGGTGGACCGCACCACCCGGTGGCCGGAGGCCGTGCCGTTGGCGTCCACAACGGCGGCCGATGTCGCGCAGGCTTTCATCGCCACCTGGGTCGCCCGGTTCGGCGCCCCCTCAGACATCTCATCCGACCGCGGCCCCCAGTTCACCTCGGAGCTCTGGGGGGCGGTTGCGCAGGGGCTCGGGGTCCGGCTGCACCGAACCACGGCCTACCACCCCCAGGCTAACGGCCTGTGTGAGCGATTTCACCGCTCATTGAAGGCCGCGCTCCGGGCCACCCTCCGCGACGGCGGCTGGGTCGACAGGCTCCCCTGGGTCCTGCTGGGCCTCCGGACGGCGCCCAAGGAGGACCTGCGCGCATCCGCGGCGGAGTTGGTCTTCGGGCAACCGCTGCGGGTGCCGGGCGAGTTCCTCCCCGACTCCACGGCACCATGGTCCGCGGCACAGCAGCGCTCCGCTCTGCAAGAGACCGCCCAGAGGTTCGCCCCGGTGCCAACGGCATGCCACGGGCACCCACCGACGCACGTCGCCCCGGAGCTTCGCACGGCGGAGTACGTCTTCGTCCGCCACGATGCCCATCGGACACCACTGCGGCCCCCGTACGACGGGCCTTTCCGCGTGCTGGAGACCGGGGCGAAGCACTTCACCCTGGACATCGGCGGTACTCCTGACCGCGTTTCGGTAGACCGCCTCAAGCCGGCCCACCTCGATGTGGACCATCCACCGCCAGTGGCCCGACCCCCACGTCGGGGCCGCCCTCCTGCGGGCGGACCCCCGGCACCGCCCAGCCCCGCCGCCACGCCGCCCCCCGGTCCTGCACCCATCCCAGGAGCAGCCAGGGGCATCCCACCTGGCATCCCTGCACCCCGGACGCCGCCGATCGCCAGGGGGCGCTTCGGCCGGGTCATTCGTCTGCCCCGCAAACTGGCCCTCCAGGTGCGCGGGAATTCTGGGGGGGCGCGTGTGGCGGACACAAAAGCCCACTGGCGTGGTGACATCATTCCACGCACCAAGTGGGCGGTGGCCACGCCCGAGGGGTAGGCGTGGCCTCATGATATACCCCGGGCGACCAGCCCGGAGGGTTACAGTGTAGTCTTACAATAAAGACGTTTATATGTTACCGCTTGTCCGCTTCCTCCTTGCTCACAAGCAGCGCGCGTAACGCCGCGCTTTACTATAAATAATTGGTAAATTAGGGGATGATTAAGCTCTAGGGCTGGATAATATACATCCTATAAATTGGTAAATTAGGGGATGATAAAGCTCCAGGGCTGGATAATATGCATCCTATAGATTGGTAAATTAGGGGATGGTTAAGCTCTAGAGCTGGATAATATGCATCCTATAGATTGGTAAATTATGGGATGATAAAGCTCTAGGGCTGGATAATATGCATCCTATAAATTGGTAAATTAGGGGATGATAAAACTCTAGAGTTGGATAATATGCATCCTATAGATTGGTAAATTAGGGGATGATAAAGCTCTAGAGCTGGATAATATGCATCCTATAGATTGGTAAATTAGGGGATGATAAAGCTCTAGAGCTGGGTGATATGCATCCTATAGATTATTTGGGAGTAACAGAGCCGATAAGCATGGTGTTAGCAGATTTCTTTAACACCTTGTTGGACTCAGGGCAGGGCAGGATTACACCTGGTATCTTGATTTCAGAGGTCGGGAAGGTGTTGGATATATTAAGGAACGGATAGGGAAACATTTGAATAATTTCAAGTTAATTAAAGGGAGTCAGCATGGATTTACCAAGGGTAGATCATGTTTTCCAAATTAATTAGAGTTTTACGAAGTCGTTTCTGATAGGGGGGATGAAGGAGTGAAGTTGATGTCGTGTATATAGACTTTCAGAAGGAATTTGATATGGTAGTCCATAGGAAGTTGTTAGCTAAGGGGAGGGCTTGCATGACTGGTAGAGTAACTAAATAGATTGGAAACTGGCTTAGACCTCAGGGATCAGTACTCAGTCTAGTATTATTCATAATTTACATCAATTACTTTTGGACAGTGGAGTTGAGTCAGATTTCCAAATTTGTAGATGACCCAAAGCTTGGAAGTAATAGTGATATGCCAGAGATGGAGGTGATGAGATTCAGGAAAGTCTTGGTACTTTTATAGATTGGGCAAAAAATTGGCAGATGCAGTTTAAATTAAACAAATAAAAGATGCTGGGGATGAGTAAGAGTAATGAAAATAGAGATTACATGATGCAAGGGACAATCTTGGAGCGAGTCACACAGGAGAAAGATCTGGGGGTGGTAATAGATACTGGAGGTAAACAGACAGCACATTTCTAGGCAGCTCTGAGGCTAAGGAAACATGGTTTTATGTTGTACTAGCAGAAGTACCCGGCATTGCCGGGCGGGGGAGGGGAGGGGAGGGGAACGGGGGGGATGGGAGGGGAGGGGAACGGGGGGGAGGGGAGAAGAGTGGGAGGGGGAGGGGGAGAGGGGAGAAGAGGGGGGGATGGGGCGGGTGAGCGATGGGAGGGGGGAGGGGTGGGAGGGGGGAGAGGGGGGAGGGGAGGACGGGAGGAGGGAGGGGGGAGGGGAGGGGAGGGGGAAGAGGGGGGAGGGGGGAGGGGAGAGGGAAGAGGGGGGGATGGGGAGGGTGAGGGATGGGAGGGTGAGGGATGGGAGGGTGAGGGATGGGAGGGGGGAAGGGGTGGGAGGGGGGTGGGGGAGGGGTGGGAGGGGGAGGGGTGGGAGGGGGGAGGGGGATAAATAGGGGGATAAATTATATATCAAACAAGGTAGTTTTAAAACTGTCTGTATCTGTATAGGAACTTGTACAAGGACCTTATCTATAATATTAAACGTCAGTGTCTGTGTGTGTGTCTCCTCCATAACTCCAAGACCATGAAACCTAGTGGACTGAAACTTTGCAGGCATACGAGGGGAACTGCCACGGATTGCAAGAATTAAAACTGGATTCTTGGGTAAATTTAAACATCCCTTTGGAAGATAATTTATGGAGTGCTCAACACAAAAAAAAACCTCTCCAAGATGGCAGCACTTCATTTTTGTCAGCCCTCTAACACCTCACTGGGGTTTTACCTGCCATTTTGTTTCAGCCTGCTCAACAATGACTTGCCTTGGAACAGGCCACATTGGTTTCTGTACAATAAAGTGCTTAATGTTTTTTTGACTTCCCTCACTCATGTCATTGAATCGTTGAATGACTGATCTTCATACCTACAAATTGATGTATACATTGCTTTTGTAGGTGCTAAAGTTTTCAAATTAGGAGCTTGTAGTGATTTTATGCATTATATGATGTAATTTTCCAGAATGGACTATCACGGACAAATTAAAACATATCATCAAAATCTGTGTTCGGATTTGAGGATCGGTTCTCATGGGCTAGACAGGGGCGAGAGTTACGTGTTGATTTGAAGCCCAGGCTCATGTTAGCCAAGCTCAGAGCTAGTCCTCAAGTACTTATCCATATTATAAAATAAGAGTGACTGTCCGTCCCCGAACTACTCCCTCAAATTTGGGGCTAGCCCCGCCAAACCTTCTGTGGAATGTTTGGGGTCACAGTGGCTGTCCGAAGGTAGGCATGAGATTTCATAAATTCGATCCATGAAAGTGTCGAAGTGTCGAAATCTGGAGTGAAATCTGAAAATTTTAACAAATTAGCAAATCTTATAACTAAGCATATTTTTGTAAGCAAGGCTGTGATCCCTCCTCCTCCACATTTACACAATCTATATAATTATAAAATTGAAATCTTGCGTGTTTGTGTGTAACATTTGATCGGTCCGGGGGCGTGGCTTACCCCTTTGAGAGAGTAGTAATATCCACCATTTTATTAACTCGCATAGCTTTGAGGCCTGTTTTGTAGGCCCGTGGTGTCTTGCTCTCTCTCCCAGCTTTATTTCAAATCAAATTCGATATATCGTTTCATTTTTCACAGTCGCTAACATAGTTTTAGACTCGGTTGAAAAAAAACGGGAAGAAAATCGCGCCACGTTGATATACGAAAATACACCGCCTAAAATAACAGGCATACAGTATATATCTTCGTTATTTCATTCAACATTATTACCCGGAAGTAAAATATATTTCAGGAAATTACCGAGAGATATTTCTTCGATTTTTTTTATTATTTATATGCGCATACACTTTAAATAGGTTTATTTGAAATCTTTAATTTTCACAATGTAATTTATTTGTCATTTGATGATCGGCAAAAATATGTTTCAGGAAATTACCGAGAGATATTTCTTCGATTTTTTTTATTATTACCGCTTCCATCTGATTTCATTTTTATCGATGGTTTTAGACTCGGTAAAAGAAATAATTGAGAACATTCACGCACACACGGGAAATTGCAGAGATATATTTTAAAAATCGCGCCACGTTGATATACGAAAATACACCGCCTAAAATAACAGGCATACAGTATATATCTTCGTTATTTCATTCAACATTATTACCCGGAAGTAAAATGTTTCAGGAAATTACCGAGAGATATTTCTTCGATTTTTTAAATTATTTATATGCGCATACACTTTAAATAGGTTTATTTGAAATCTTTAATTGTCACAATGTAATTTATTTGTCATTTGATGATCGGCAAAACGATAGCACAAAAACAATACTATTTGCAGGAAGAATGTCGTATCAACCCTCCGACGGCGCTACGGACGCGGACAACGAATCACACCTCACGTCTATGGACGCGAATAGCAACATTCCTTCAAGTTCTCGTGCGGAAGCAGTATCTCCGAGGGGTGCTGAAACAGACGATGGGAGATCACGACATCTTTCAGCAGCAACGAGAAAGCCAAAGGAAGAGACGACATGCTGAAACGCCTGAGCAAAGGTCACAGCGCCTTCAGCTGCAAATACAAAGGGCAAGGATGAGAAGGAGTGCTGAGACGGAGGAGGTGAGAGCGCAGCGTCTTCAGGAGGAACGAGAGAGAGTCAGCTAGCGAAGGGATGCGGAATCTGCAGAGGAGACGGCACAGCGTCTTCAGGAGCAGCGAGAAAGAGATAGGATAAGGGAAGTTCTTGAGACAAGGCAGAGAAACGCGCAGAATGCAAGAAATTTCACTTCTGCTGACGTCGGTGCGATGGACAAGATTTGTCCACATTGTAGAGCGCTTCTTTTCCAAGGTGAAACAGCTCATTTTTGCTGCACGAATGGAAAGGTGTCCTTGGGAAATCTGGGACCTTTACCCCATCAATTACACAATCTGTTTGCCGGCGATGGACCCACAGCGAACGAATTCCGCAGGAACATCAGACAATACAACTGTCTATTTCAAATGACATCATTTGGAGGAAGCCAAGTTTCTCCTCGGCATGGTGCATGGAGCCCATCGGTCATAATTCAGGGTCAAATACATCATCGTATCGGTTCCTTCTTGCCAAATGCGGATGAACAACCGAAATTCCTCCAAATTTATTTCTTAGATCCACATGACAGCGTACAGTTGAGGATGCGGATACTCACCAATGCTGGTATTCACCGTGATGTAGTTGGAGCATTAGAGACCGTGCTGAGACAAGTGAATCCTTACGTTCACTCGTTCCGCATGGCACGCGAGGAAATAGGCAATTTGCCAGAGGCGTTCGTTCTTATTGATCCCAACAGGAGACCAGCTGGTGAACATGAGAGGAGGTTCAATGGTCAAATCGCTGATGAAGTGGGTGTCGTTGTGAAGAATACTGTCGATCCTCAAGCTACAGCGTGTCGCATTGTATTGAAAGCAAGAGGAGGAGCGCTGCAAAGTATTTCTGAGTTGCACCGTTCTTACGACGCACTCCAGTATGTTCTCTTCTTCCCATTCGGAGATGACGGATGGCAGCCCGAAATGAACATGACCAATGGCAGGAGATTGACTGCCATGAAATACTACTCCTACCGAATAATGAACCACGAGGATGAGTTCAACTACCTCCTCAGAGGGGGGCGTCTGTTCCAGCAGTATCTTGTTGATATGGCAGCCAAAATGGAAGGCACAAGATTGGCGTTTATAAGACTGAACCAGGCATCGCTGAGGTCTGCTACATACAGTGGCTTCACTGATGCTCTCAATGACAATGACGATTTGTCCAACATCGGACGCCGCGTACTACTGTCATCGACATTTGTAGGGGGGCCGAGGTACATGATGGAGCGATGTCAAGATGCCATGATGTACGTAAGAAAATATGGTAACGCGACCTACTTCATCACTATGACGTGTAATCCAAAGTGGCCTGAAATCTCCAATAACCTGTTTCCTCACCAAAGTGAGAACGACAGACCGGATCTCATTGCGAGAGTGTTCGAGTTGAAGAAAACGGTGTTCATTAAATACCTCACTGGATCAGAAGGCTTCTTCGGGAACTGTATCGCTCACGTTGTGTGTGTGGAGTACCAAAAGCGAGGTCTCCCTCACATACACTGTTTGCTGTGGCTCGATGAAGCTTCAAAGCCGAGACCACAAGACTATGATCGATTTGTACAAGCTGAAATACCAGATCCCGATGAAGATCCAGAGGGACACAGACTGGTGTTGAAGCACATGATCCATGGTCCATATTGTTCCACAGCAACTGGATGCTGGAAGAATGGAGCATGCAGACACAGATACCCGCGGTCATATGCTCCGTACACACGGTGCGGAGACGATTCATACCCCATATATAGAAGAAGATCCCCAGAAATGGGAGGATTTGAAGGGCACCAAGAAGGGAGGCAACGACGACCTGTTACAAATCAGTGGGTTGTTCCCCATAATCTCTATCTCCTGAAAACGTTTGATTGCCACATCAACGTTGAAATATGCTGCTCTATAAAGTCGATCAAGTATGTTATTAAGTATGCCATGAAAGGTAGCGATCAAGCTACGTATGCACTGCGCACAAACGACGAGATAACGGAGTACTTGACGGGTAGATACATTGGACCTTCAGAGGCTGTTGCCTCCATTCTTGGATTCTCAGTCCATGACAGGAAGCCGGCCGTTATCCGTTTAGGAGTACATCTGCCAAATGAACAACAGGTATTTTTTGCTGGGAACGTTCGTGAACAAAGAAATAATCCCAATATGGCCAAAACCACGTTGACAGAGTTTATGGATCTTTGCAGACGTGACCATTTCGCTAAGACACTGTTGTACATGGATGTTCCGAGATTCTATACATGGACCAAGAAGAGATGGCAACGAAGAAAACAGGGCAGACCGGTGGAGGGCAACCCTGGAATGTTTGAGGATGACATATTGGGACGAGTTTACACTGTTTCGCCGCGTACTGGTGACCTGTACTATTTCCGACTACTCCTCCACCATGTGAGAGGGCCGACTTCGTTCGAAGTCCTGAGAACGTGTGATAATGTCATTCTACCCACATTCAAAGACGCTTGCAGAGAAATGGGTTTGCTGCAAGGAGATGCTGTCTGGCGCGAGACTCTGGAGGATGCTGAGAGGACACGCCTTCCCAGACCCATGAGGGATTTGTTCGTTGTGCTCCTCACACAAAGTGAAGTTGACAATCCATTGGATCTATGGGAACGTTTCAAGGACGCTATGGCTGAAGATTATCTTCTAGCTCATCGACGATCTGCAAATGATCCCAATATTGCCATCAACGAGCGCCATCATGACTTGGCTCTATCGTATTTGCAGCAGACACTGCAATTGTTGAACAGAACTGTTGCACATTTTCACTTGCCGACTCCAACGACTGTTCTTCGTCATGAAGGGATTGCCAACATTCACCTACTGAGAGAACTCCAATACGACACGGAGGAACAACAGCGAATCGTAGACGAAAGGCAGCTTCTGCTCAATGATGAGCAGAGAGTTGTCTATGACTTTGCGTGCGGTTGCATCCGCACGAATCAGTCATCAATGATTTTCATTGACGCGCCTGGAGGCACAGGGAAGACGTTTCTTATTAACCTGATTCTCTCTAAAGTGAGAGCGAGTGGAGAAGTTGCCCTTGCGGTGGCCTCATCTGGCATAGCTGCTACCCTCATGCCTGGTGGAAGAACAGCGCACTCAAGGTTCCAAATCCCTCTGACACCGAGGGAAGATGGCGTATGCAACATCGATAAAAATTCCACTATCGCAGACCTCTTTCGAAGTACAAAACTCATCGTGTGGGATGAGTGTCCTATGATCAGGAGAGAGAGTTTCGAGGCTGTGGATCGCACGTTGCGTGATGTATGCGACAAAGATGAGCCTTTTGGAGGGATCTTGACGATATGCTGTGGTGATTTCCATCAACTTCTGCCCGTGGTGAAAAGAGGGTGTGATGCTGACATTGAGAATGCGTGCATAAAGAAGTCCTACTTATGGCAGAGCTTTGGAATGTTTCACTTGAGAACTAATATGCGACTGACCGACGGAAGTGGGCAGTTTTCAAGATTTTTGCTCGACATCGGCGAGGATAGAATCGAGAAAAATGCGGATGATGAGATAGATTTGCCAGAGGATATACTGCTGACACCGAGTGGGCTCGATGAGTGCATCGATACCATATATCCATCATTCGCCAATCCGATGGAGGTTTTTTCAGCAAGGTCTATATTAGTGCCCCTCAACGATATGATGCGAAACATCAATTCAAGATGCATCACAAGGTTCCCTGGTGCTAGCAAGGAGTATGCTGCGTTCAACAGTGTGACTGAGGGTACTGATGCGACGCACTTCCCAACGGAATTCCTAGAATCCGTTGAAGTCTCGGGATTGCCGCCGCACAACCTCGAGCTCAAAAAAGGATCCCCTATCATTTTGATGCGGAACTTGGACCCTCCGAAACTTTGCAACGGGACGCGCATGATTGTTGAGGACATGCTTCGAAATATTATAGTTGCGAGGATCATAAGTTCAACGTTTGAAGGCGAAACTGTAATGCTCCCTCGGATCCGACTAAATCTGTCGGAAGCTGAGGATATCCATTTGCAGCGCTGCCAGTTCCCCATACAATCCTGCTTCGCAATGACGATCCATAAGGCGCAAGGGCAAACTATGGAGAATGTGCTGGTCTACCTGGAGAAACCTGTCTTCCAGCATGGTCAGCTGTATGTGGCGCTCAGTCGAGGGAAGGGGAAAGAGAACGTGCGAGTTTATGTAAATGGAGGATCGTCGACAAAGAACATCGTCATCAGAAGTGTCCTCTGACAACAAAATCGTGGTAGTCCACGGGTCGCATGTTTTTTCTAAAAAAAAATAAAAAATAAAAAAAACGATCGGAGATAAGGGCCGAAATCACGTGTCACAGATAAGTGATTTAGAACGCTGGAGAGGTGAGCCTTATGGCTTGCTGGCCCAAATAATCTCCCTGATGATGTCCAGCGTTCGCTTTAGTTCTATTCTCATATCTATTCAAACTGACTGACCCAACGGGTCATGGGTCGTCTAGTAAAATATAATTGCCAAAGCATTAAACTTTAATAACTTTTTCTACTGTTCGGCCAATTATATTGAGTGAAGAAAAGATTAAGGAATGTGATAACTGAATGTGATATGTGATGAATGCGATAAATGTGTAATAAATGACAATGTGTAATGTGTGAATGTGATAAATGTATAACTTGATTGAGTGCAACGAAAGTAATTAAGCAGCGGGGCAAGTTCGTCTGCGGAATTGCCATGATGGCTCCCGTGGCTCTGTTCTCCTTGGGGAGATTATATTAAAGATCAAATTAAAAGAACGATTAACATAATGGGAGGATTACAATGAGAAAAGCAATGGGACAAGTGAACTACGAGTTCAAGAATTTCAAAAGGTTGAAAGGCCTCGGACTGATGAAACTACAGCATTAACCTCCTCAACTTATTTTGCAACATCAACACCAACTCCATCATCAAGGAGTGCAAAGAAGAATTCAGCATGTCCTCTTTTGGAGTTGTCAGACATGGAGGAAGGGGCAGCCATCTCTGTGCCTCTATCTGGCTAATTATCAACACCATGCATCCCCACATCACGGCACAACGGCCAAGAGGTATGCACACTCACTCTAAGCTGTCTAGCCTGGGTTCGAATCTCAACCCAGATATAAACTGTCATCCCGGTGTCTCACAGGTGATTAGTGATTAGATCACAGGATGATCTAATCTAATCACAGGATGATTAGATGTTAAAATAATCGCAGGTGATTAGATTATATTTTCATGTACAGTATTTAAAAGTGCAAATTTTGGAATATCCACACATTTTCCAAACTTCAGATATCATGACATTGCATATATATATGCAGCATCTGGATTCTGGTTACATCATTCTGGGAGTGCTGGTGTAATAGCAGTGCTAATCCCATCGATTATACCAAACGCGTTTAGAATCTGGGGATGGTAGAGGTGCACAATGGCCTACTCTTTTCAAAATATTCCAATCGTTATCTTAACATCCACAAGCAAAACCTAGCAGATGTCACAGTCAGCTTGATGTGCCTTTTCAAAGGATGGCAAGCTCTTTGATACAACACAATGCCTGCAAATCACCAGGAAGGACAGTTGAAAATCTTATGCAATCATTGATGTAGATAAATTATTTTAAACTCGAGTGGTGATGAACCCTTAAGTTAATGTAAGTATAAAATATAAGCACTTTTAAGTGTTTTTCCAGGCAGTAAAGGATGCCAGTTAAACGTTTTCATTTCAGTGCAAGTCATTATATAAAGCAAAGTTCCACAATAAATCGCAATTTACTTGTCATGGTTTTCTTTTCCCAATGCTTGTAAATGCTTTCATGGACTCCAATGAGCAGAGCAATCTGCTCCGTGTTGTCGTTTTTCATTTCGGAGCATTGGGCGTTGGTGACAAATTCCTTTGAGCAGAGATACAGTGGCCAGAGCAAGAGCGCAGAGCCTTGAATTGAATGCAAACAAATGTGTTGTCTTTTCTTTTTCTTTATGAGCAGAATATTTTATAGTAGGATGCTACGTCAGCAAAGCATTGATGCAAAGCCAGGCTGCCATTCAAAATATTAATTTTTTTACATATATTTTTCCTATCGCAGTTTATTACATGGCTCCGTCACCGAAGGTGGATTTACAGTCGTGGCCGAAAATATTGGCACCCTTGCACTTTTTTCAAATAACTCACAATTTTATCTACAAATAACTTTAAATTGACAAAAGGATTTGTCTTCACAATTCTTTATTTCACTGTTAATATGACAGAACCTTTGTTTTTGATTCAGAACTTAATATGTACTTTTAAATCAGAACATAAAAAGAAATTGCATTGATAAAATTATTGACATTCTCGACTTAATAATTGGTAGCACGGCCTTGCACTTGCAGAAGCACAATTGCAGTAAAGTGCTTCCTATAGCCATGAATGAGCTTCCTACATCTCTCTACTGGCAGTTTGGCCTACTCTTCTTGTGCAAACTGCTCCAGTTCTCCCAGATTTGAAGGGTGCCTACTCCCATCTGCTGTTTTCAGATCTCCCCACAGGTGTTCAATGGGATTTAGATTTGGACTCATTGCTGGCCACTTCAGAACAGTCCACCGTGTTGTCATGAACCATTCCTGGGTGCTTTTTGAAGTGTTTTTGGGGGTCATTGTCCTGCTGCACGACCCATGACCTTCGACGGAGACCCAGCTTTCTGACACTGGATTGAACATTGCGCTCCAAAATGCCTTGGTAATCTCCTGATTTCATGATGCCATACACACATTCAAGGCACCCATTGCCAGAGGCAGCACAGCAACCCCAAAATAACACTGAACCTCCTCCATGTTTGAATGTAGGTTAGGTGTTCTTTTTTTTGAAGGCTTCATTTTGTTTTCTGTAAACATGGAGATGATGTGCTTTACCAAAAAACTCTAATTTGGTCTCATCTGTCCACAGGACATTCTCCCAGAGAATTTTGGCTTGTTCAGGTGTGTTTTGGTAAACTCCAGTCAGCCTTTCTCAGCAGTGGGGTCCTCTCCAAGAAGTTCTGTCACTCAAGCTTTTGGGTCTCACTATCTGCCATGATCTTTCCTGGGAAATCCACATTTCCAAGCTGGCCTCCAAAGCCAGTCGCCGAATGGGCATCCTCCGTCGTGCGAAGTCCTTCCTTGGCACACCTGAGCTCCTCACCACATACAAGGCTTTCATCCGCAGCTCAATGGAATACTGTTCCCCCCTCTGGGCTGGTGCTCCTGCCTCACACCTAGCTCGGCTTCACGCTGTTGAAACCAAAGCTTTCAGAATCATTGGAATCTCCTGCGATGAAGTTAACTCCGAGGGCCTTTCACTCACTCAGCGCAGGCAGGTTGATGGTCTTTCTGTCTTCTACCGACTCCTCTCCGGCCTTGCTCCTCCAGCTCTCTCTGGGCTCTGTCCCCCAAATATTCCTACAGGTCGCACAAGATCTGCCTGCAACCCTCTTATGGTAAAACTGCCAAAATCAAGACTCTCTGCTCACCTTCACTCCTTCATTCCTCTTTTCTCCCGCCTCTGGAACAAACTCCCTCACTCTCTTCAATCCCATTCCTCCCTCCAGGTCTTTAAAACAGCTGTTCACCACCATCTCTTATCTTCCCCCATCCAAAACCTTGATCTTTTCTACCCCCGCTAATTTCACCCAAAATCCACTTTTTTGAAATCCCAACTTCTATCCTGGAAGTCCTTGGTGTACTGTGTTTATACTTCTCCTACCCCCCCCCCCCCTTCCCACGCCACCTTCCCCCAATCCCTCTCCCTCCCACACATTCCCCAGGTCCCTGCTCTCAAATATTGTGTTTATGTGCTTCCCCTTCACTCCCCATCTTGTCTACCGCTCCACTTTTTATATACTTTGTTTGTTTGTCTCTTTGATTTCTTTTTGTGATAAATGTTAGCTCTTTCACGAGCCTCGATTATGTATACAATAAAAAAAAAAAAAAAAAAAAATTACTGGGTGGCTTGGCTTGAACAAGTTGGCAGTTGTTTGGAATCTTCTCCACTTGTAGAGCTTCCGGACAGTCGAATGATTGATTTCAAATTGTTTGGAGATCATTCTAAATCCCTTTGCAGACTCGCAGGCATGTATAACCTTCTTTCTGAAGGCCTCAGAGAGCTTTTTTGATCTAGGCATGGTGACGCCACAGACTTCAACAACAAAGAGCAAACCAAACTAAATGTCTGAGGCTTAAATAAGACAGGTTCCTCCAAGATCCTCTCTAACGATGTTCTAACCATTTGCACCTGAGCTGGTGCACTTGATTCTAATTTTAGGTATTTGAAGTAGTGATAAATATAGGGGTGTACTTACTTTTTCCACATGCGAAATTTGCATTTATGTTTATTTAAATTATACAATGGACTACAAAATGTAAATGTTTCATGGTATTTGTTATATTATATCACCTTTATCTTTCAATATTGTTGAAATGAAGATCAAATAGCTGTGTGTTGAAATATGTGGAAAAAGTCAAAACTTTACATGGGGTGTACTTACTTTTTCACGTGACTATATTGTTGCAGATCTCGAGCCCGTCGACGTACAGAGGGGGGTTATTCCCTTTTCCCCCTCGGGCCTTCGAGTCGCAGGAGCTGGCAATGGAGCAGGAGCATGGTACACTACTCTCAGTCCTCTAAACGATGAGCCCCCATCTATGGAGGTACATTGTCACAGCTCGGCCTCGAAGGGCCGAGCGATCCATGTGGGTGGTTGGTCGCCTGTGTAGGGTGTCCGTCCGGCATTTTCGATCCAAGGGGGGAGGGATTGATGGCCCAGGTGCCGTGCTCCATCCCTGCGCGGGGCCTCGCAGTCCCACTCATGATGACCCAACCGGCCACGGTCAGAGCACCTCACCCGACAAGGTGCGTGGCTCCGACAACCCGAACCTCCCCTCGAAACCGGCAGATGGACCTTGCCGCCATACGGCACCAACCATACAGTGCGGGGGCCGGAGGCATGAATCGAGCACGCCGGTCCTTGCGAGACCGACACAGCACCAATTCCCTCCGGTCCCTGCAGCACACATCGAACCGGGGTCTCACGTACGCTACCCATACCACTACGCGCAACCCCGGCCGGTGTCGATGCATGAGCCGCGTCCTCACCATGCGCGACCCACTCCACACTCGCACATCCAGGCGCACATGTGCCTCCCACACACTCCATTATCGCACAACCAGGCGCACACGTGCCTTTCACACACTCCGTTGTGCACTCTTCTTTCACAAACTCAGGTGTGCACTCTTGCTCACACTCCAGTGCACACTCTATCCACACACACTCCGGTGTGCATTCTCCCTGACACTCCGCTATCGCACACTCCAGTGCACACTCTTTTTCACACTCGGCCATCATACACTTTGGTGCACACTCTTCCGTTACACACTCCGTAACACACTCTCGCTCCACGCACTCCCTCTCACACCGCACAATGGGCCCTTCGTGAACGCCTGGGTCTCGCCTCTCTCCCAAGCGCGCCGAGCACCCGTTCACGCCAAACACATTCCTGCCATTTACGCCACTCACCTTGGGGCGCTCCTTCCCCTGCTTCTCCGCCAGCACCTGCAAACTTTTTATTTGGTCAGTAAGCACGGCATCATGGTACAAACACAGACTTTGTGCGGATTCCATCACCACCTCCCGTGATTTACTCTCTGTCTCTCCTTCCATCTTTTTAATTCCAATTATTTCTTCTTCCCGGGTTACCTCCTCTAACTCGACGATCGTCGGTGCCCCCAAAATTTCGTCTTCCAATTCGACCTTCCTCGGCACCCCCAAAATTTTCTTTCCCAACTTCACAATCGTCGGCTCCTCTACACCCTGCGTCGCGACTCCCATAGCCCCGGTCAATATGGCTGTCTTCCGCTCTAGCTCGCTCCCCACACGCTCCCCGCACCGCGTCACCTCGTCGCGTACCACCGCGACTTCCTCGCTCAGCTTGCGCCCAATCTCCTCCCCCATTTTTTTAATTTCCTGTCTTGCCTCTGCTCTCATCTTTTGCATTTCCCGGGCAGATTTCTCCCCCATTTCTTTCATTTCCTGGGTGGATTTGTCCCCCATTTCTTTCATTTCCCGGGTGGATTTGTCCCCCATTGCGTCTATTTTTGCATTCATTTGGGTTAGGAACAATTCAATGTCAAACCCGGCTCGCACAGCAGGCTCGGCTTCCGCCGCCACGTGCGAGGCGCCGCCATTTTCTCCGCCAGGTGCCGCACCCTCATCTGCTCCCCCTTCTACCAACTCTTTCTGCTGGACCTGGGCCATTAATTCCTCCTCATCCATTATTCCCACCGGCATTTGGTCGCCTTGGCCAGCCATTGTACGAATTTAATTGGATTTTTAAACAACTAAATTTCGTCCACTCGTAATTTTTGAGTGCGTGAAGCGCACTCTAGGCCCAAATATCCCACTCCTGGACACCAATTTGTTGCGGATCTTGAGCCCGTCAACGTACAGAGGGGGGTTATTCCCTTTTCCCCCTTGGACCTTTGAGTCCACGAGGCCGAGCCGCCACCCCCGTAGCGAACGTGTGGAAGGGTATCAGGTCCAATCCCCTCGTACCTTCTATACACACGCCGCCCCGAGAACGGGGACTGGACCTCACACGAATCACGCTGATCTGATATGCCCGAGCGGTTTGCGTGTCTCGTGACTCATGCCGTTAATTCTTATTGAACCCGATCGAGCGGTTTTATTCGTGCAATGCGAAGCCAATGGTGCGAAATGACGTGGACGGCCAAATGGAAGGAAGAACACAGGTTTATTATTATGTACAATTTACAATGGCCAAAACAAATAGAAAAAGAGCAGAAACATATCATCCCTAACTAATCCTCGGACAAAGGGCCCTCTCACTCACGCGGGGAAAGAAGGAAGGAGAAGGACACGCTCAAGCGCGGCCTTGGGGCCGTTCGCCCCGGTCAGCTCGCCGGGCATGTCCCTCGAGGTGTTTGTGGCACGTGTGCAGAGAGCTCAGGCAGGGAGATCGTGGCGTCTGTGGCCCTGGGAGGGGTCATCCTCACAAGTGCTATTAACAGGCAGCAGAGCGCAGGGCACAGGGAGAGTTCATGCTTTCTCTTTCATCTCGACTCTCGACTCTCACCTCGTCTACACCTCTAAGACAGAAGCTCTGACTCTCTTCCCAGCTCTGACTCGCACACTCTCTCCGACTCTCTGACTGACTCGGGGGGCCCGGGGCAGGGTCTTATAGCCCTGCCCAGAGTCCCACCAGAATGTTCCAAGCCCCTACCCCGGCTGCCGTTGTTAGCCACTCCCATTGAGCATTCATTGGCTGCCTGCTGCTTATCGGCCACTCCCCTGCAGCTCCTCCCTTGGGCCTTCTAGACTTGTTCTGGGCGTAGCACATGGCATTGTAGCCCAATTGAGGCCTACACTTACTGGCCTGCTCAATGCATACTAACACAGGAAAGGAGACTATGCTTACATTTAATAAGAAATAACTGTACTAAGTGAGGCTACATGATGTGGTGCAACTAACTACGAGGGGGGTTAACCTTTATTCTCAAAACTGCAACAATATATTGGAAAAAATTTCAAAAGAAAATACCCTTAGGACATACTGATGGGGGAGATAGGTGCAGGCCAGAAGTTTGGTACGATTTCACAAAAGGTTGAGGGAGTAGTTCAGTGACAACACAACACAACACAACACAACACAGATATATATATATATATATATATATATATATATATATATATATATATATATATATATATATATATATATATATATATTGTTGTGGATATGAGGATTGTATTTTTTTTATTGTGTGTTTATTAATATTGCTTGATTCTGGACCCTCCTGCCTCCAGTGTTGTGTAAAGGTCAAAGGGCGTCCCATAATTAGTCCATAAAGCATACACGTCAGCCAATCATAGATTTCCCCCTGGTTGATAGTTATATCTTTATTATGTGTATTCGGGTAAGGCCTTGTCTCCCATTAAGATGACACTCCATTGCACCAAGTGAAATAGAGTAGATTCCTTTCACTTTCCCCTTTCATCATTGCCAAGCCTCAATTGCCAATTACATCCCCTCCAAAACCACCATTGAACATGCGCTCGGGTCGGGGAAGACGGGTGTGCCCGCCCGTCGTCATCAAGGGCGGAGCCAGAGGGTCGCGCGACCAACCAGGGCCGAGGTGAGCACACCGATGGGCGTGTTCAAAAAGGCCGGCGGCTTGATCGCCGGAGGCGTTATAAAAGGCGTGCGCCCAAGAAGCAAGGTGTGGTCGGTGGTGAGGAGTGATTGGACCAAGAGAGAAAGAGTGGTTGGACCAAGAAAGAGAACATAGAGAACATCCAAGGAGAGGACATCCCGGAAAGCACAAAGCCTGCTATTCGTCGCCTTGCTCGCCAAGGTTGGACTGAGCAGTAGTTAACAGCAAGAAGCCTGTTGTAGTCCTGGAAAAGCGCGCGACGTCCACCGCAGCAGCAGCAGACAACAGCAGCAGCAGCGGCAGCCACAGCAGCAACAACAGCCGCTTGGGGCCTGGACGGCGGTTTTGAGCAGGGCCGCAAAGAACGGCGGCTGCTAAATGCGCCGATCGTGCTGCAGGACCCCTTGGACCTTCCTCTCCCTCCAGCCATCCACCTCCTGCCTTTCCATCCTTTTGTGTACGTGAGTTTGTTCTGTTTGTTTTGTCCCTGGGGATTTAATTAAGCTTGTATAAGGAATTTGCACTGTGTCTCTAATTCTTCTGTATATTATTTTATTATCTTTACTTCTTCCTTGGTTATTTTGAGCCTGTATATAGTAGGAATAAATTTAGTAGTATTTCCAACCTTTTCGCCTTCTTCTTCTTCTTCACATCCATGTCGCTTTTGTCTTTTCCATATTGAATAGCTGTGGCGCGATCCGGCCAACGTTCGGGGATCGGGTTAATCGGGGTAACTGTTAGGCCGCGGTGCCATCCGCTCGGCAAACCAACATCCTTATCCGCGGGCCGTAACAATTGGTGTCGGGAGCGGGAACGGACCCGAAGCGCGCTTAACGCGCTCAAAATTACGAGCTACTGAAATTTGTTTTGTTTTACAAAACCCGAATTTTGAAATCGCGCCATGGCTGGTCAAGGCGACACGGGATGCCGGTGGGAGAGATAGACGGGGTAGAATCGACCCAGGACCTCGGGGAAATGTATGTGGAGGAAAGGGAGGAGGAGAAAAATGGCAATGTGGTTGAGGAGGTTTCAGGCGCGCAAAATGGCGTCCTCGCGCACGTGGGTGTAGCGGCACCAAATTTTGCCACGCCCGTGACTGTAGCAGCGGCCGCAGCACCAATGGACTGGGGCCTACATGCAGCAGATGCAGGCCTTCATGGTCAAGGCGGATGAGGAGAGGGAAGAGAACAGGGGGATGAGAAACCAAATGGAAGGGATGGAAAGCAGAATGAGGGACGAAGCAAGGGGTACCAGTGAGCAATTAAAAGACGGGTTAGACAATAGATTTAAGGGGTTAGACAAGAAATTTGAGGGGTTAGACAAGAAATTTGAGGGGTTAGACAATGGGATAGAAGGGGTGAAACATAAGTTAACAGGGGTGGAAAATAGAATGGCTGCCCAGGAGAATCAGATAGAGGGGGTGAAAAATGGGTTCGAGGGGTTAGAAAACAAGATGGAAAACAAATTGTGGGAAATAGGGGAGCAATCCGCCCGAGAAATTAAACAAATGGGAGAGCAGATAGAGGAGGTGAAAATCGGGGTAGAAACCAAATTGGATGCTCAGAGGGATGAATTGGGACAGATGAGGGTGGCATCTACAAAAGAGAGGGAGGAGATGAAGGAGGAGATACGACGAGGTGTAAGCGAGGAGGTCTCGGGGGTCCGCGAGGAGGTAAAGCGAGGTGAGAAGCGTATGGAGAAAGAAGTGAGGAATAATACGGCTAGGTTACAGGGGGGCATAGAGGACCTGACGGAGGAGGTGGAACAGCTGACAGTGGGACAAAAGGACTAGTGGACCAAGTGGAAAAGAACACTGCAATAATCGGGGGGTTAAAAGCGACACAAAACGACATAAAAAATGACTTAATCGCGACACAGAGGCAATGTCAGATGGTACGTGAGGGACTGACAACGAGGTTGGACGAGGTGATAGAAGTAATGGAGACGAAGGACCGGGAGGTGAGGACGCACATAGAAACGGTCAAGGTAGCCTTAGAGGATGAGATAGAGGAGACGCACCGGGAAATAAAAGAGGTGAAGCAAATGTTAGAGAAGGTGGAAGAGGGGGTGAGTGAAATTAAGAAGAGACGGACAGAAACTAAGAGAGAAATACAGGAGGAGGTAATGGAATATGTGCAAGGTCGGTGCTCAAATCGTGATGATGTGCTCGCTAACCAAATAAAGAGTTTGCAGGTGGCGAAGGAGGTGCGGAGACGAGGTGCCAAGGTGAGTGGCGATATACGAGGAAATGTACATGATGTGAGGGGAGCTTCAGTCGGCTTGGGGGTTGATTTGGATCCGGGTGTTCGTGAGAGGCCGTTGGTGAAGTGTGCGACAGGTCTGGTGTGCGAAAGAGGAGGTGTGTGAGAATGTCCGACTCTGGGGTGTGTGAGGAAAAAATGCGTGCCGAGGAGTGAGTGTGCTGTCGAGAGTGAGTCGGTCGTAGCGCGTGTGCGAGGGAGCACATGGAAGCGCATAGTGGGGAGTGTTACAAAGGATGTAACGAAAGAGTGTACACCTGTGGTGAGTGTTACGGAGGAAGTAACGGGAGAGTGTGCGCAAGAGTGTGCGCGATAAATGTGTGTAACGGACGGGTGCATGAGTACAGAGTACGCTGTTGAGAGTAAGGGTGAGTGCGCGACCGAGTGTGGAGGTGAGAGTAGTAAGAGTGACACGGAGCGTGAGTTGGTTGTGGCAGGTGAGAGAGGATGTACACCTGGAATGGAGGGATGCACACCTGGAATGGTAGAATGCGTATGGGAATGCACGCTGGAGTTGGTCGTGAGGCACGTGGTTGGGTGTGCGAGTGAGAGCACACCTGTGGTTGTCACAGAGGAGGTGACCGAGGAGGGGGCGCGAAGAGGTGTGTTGGTGAGGTGTGCGAACGACGAGTGTGTGCAAAGGTGTGCAGTGGTCAGATGTGTGACCAAGTCTGTGAGCGAAAGAATGAGTGCAATGACGAAGTATGCGGGGTGTACGGGCGGCGTTGGAGCACCGAGCTCGGTGAGGGTGAAAGGGGTAGCGTATGCGTGTGAGCATGCAGGTGAAGCATCGACGGTAATCGGGTTAGCGGTTAGAACGACATTTAGCCGAATCGGGCCCTCGGTGCGCGCCGAGCAGCTTCGCGTGCCGCGAGGACCAGCGGGGAACCGAACCACGGCGGTTTCGAAAGAACCGCCGTACGCGATCCACGCTGGGCCTCGCTCGGAACGGCCGCGTCCGTGCTCCACTAGGCGGAGCGGGCAGCCCAATAGGAAGGGTCGTCATGGCGACCCCTTTTTGTTGAGGCGTTCCGGCAGGTCGAGATCAGGCCATTGGATGGCTCCGTGCCGAGGTGGTGCGTGGGATCTCAGCCCGGGTAAGCGTCCTTCTCTGCACCAAATGCCGGACGTATCCAGCTGCCGGCACCAAACAACCCGCAATCATTGCTCGGCTTTACGAAGCCGAGCTTTAGAAGTAAATTGGCGCACCGAGAGGCACTAGTAAGAAGACTGATGATGAGGGTAGTGGTTTGGACCCGAAATTGCAAAGCAAAATTTGATGATTGGTAGAATGATTGGCAGTAAGGATTGGCAGACAATTGGCAGATTGGCAAATTTTTGATTTGTGGAATTTGGTGAGCAAAATTGATAGTAGAAGATACCCAATGTGCTGGGATGGCAACTCTGCCATCTCTCACAGCCGGGGGCAAAGGAGCACTAGACTTATGGGGTTTGGCAGTGAAAACTAGCCGGGGAGGGTTAGGATATAATGATAGGGATCTAGAGAAGATGACCTTAGGTAACGTTAAGGTTAGGTAGTGACAATGATACCTGTAGTGGGGACGCAGGTAGATTAGAGTGGATGATAATGACGTGGTATGTGCTTAGTTTAAAGGGAAGACGGGGAGCACTAAGTTAGCAGGGCAACAGGTAGATTAGATGATGCCGTGTGAATGTTGGAGGTGTATTTAGAAGTGTATTGTGAAAAGTGTGTGAGGAACAGGTGTGATTGCACAGGTGTGCAACTGAACAGGTGTATGGAGCAGTGTTTGAGTGAGTGATGGTGATGTGAGCTGTGCTGACCAAATGGTCCAGGAAGGAAGGAGGGTGCAGGTGGCACCAGGTAAGATTGCACAGGTGTACAACTACAGGTGAATGGAGAATGGTTGTATGGAATAAATGGTATGGAATATATGGAGTATTGGAATGGATGGTCGTGCAGTGAGTATGGTGGAAACGATGGAGTGGAGTGGATGGTGCGAAGGTGTGAATGGGGGAAGGATGGACCCCCATCACGAATACCCGGGGAGGGTAGTGTAAGTGTTAGGTAGAGGGTATAGGTAAATTGTGGTTGGATATTGGCATCTGTGGTGCGGGTGAAAGAATGGTATTTGGATGGGTGCGTTAGTGTTGTGGAAATGGCTGGGCGTGTAGCCTGTTAGTGTGTGTAGTTGGTTTGGGCACTCCACCACTGTGAGGATGTCGGCCAGGTGAGGCCGCAGGTGGGCTCTGGGAGCCGGTAGAGTTGTTGTGGATGGGGCCCGAGGATCCGGAGGACGGACCCGGGTAGCCCAGTGCCAGAGGGCACCGAGGGGTGACAGAGCCAGGAGGGGCCTTCCCCAATTAGATAGGTTCGGGTGAGGAGCTAGGTAAGCTCGGGTGGCAACTGCAGTGGTGGAGGTGTGCAGGTGGGTAGACCTGCTGGGAGAGCTACATGCCCCAGTCCTGAAATTGTGCAAGGGCACAGGGAGATGAATCGGGGGAGTGAGACCCCAAATTGAGAAGCACCACAGTTTGGTCAATGGGAATTGGTTTTTAGAACCCATAGTGTAAGTTGGCCAATGGATTGGCAGGGAAAGAACCCAGGTAGTGTAAAGTGTGTTAAAGTCATTTAGAGCATAGTTAGGATTGAAGTCTCCTCGCACCATCTGCATCCACTCACCTGAGATGACGTACCTCCACACCATGGCTGGTTGTTTTTATTATTTTAATTGATGCAAATGTTTGGAATGTGAGACGCATCATGACGTGGGTGTGACATTGTGCTTTGTTGTTCCATCTCTTCCTCCTTATGAGGATCGATGATGAATTGGGTGATGGCAAATTTTGGATAGAGGGATTGTGGAATGAATTTGGAATAGAAGAAATATGGGGAAGACGTGACAGTAGTGACAAATTTGTAAATGTGTAGATTTTTGTACATATGGGGTAAGGGCAAGGGTAGTGTAGGTGACAAGGGTGGGGGGGGGGGGGTGACGTATGGTAGGGACGAGCTTTTCTCACTTCGCTCTCCGTACGCACTTCACCTTGCATTGCCTTGTTTGATGTGTACCCTTGTGACCTTACCCCTCGCTCATCTGTCTCTTCCCCCCTTTTGTCTCCCACATGAGGACCTGTGCGCCGCTGGGCGCCGAGGGGAGCGTGCGTGAGTCCGCCATTGTGTGCCCGGAACTCCCAGAACCAGCTGTCTGCATCGATGCACCACCTTATGGACCACCTGTCTGTGGCCGAGCACGACTTATGGACCCCATGGGTTGGGGCATGGCCCCTCTGCTGGAACCGGCCATGAGGGCCCGAAATCTTGCTGGCGGACCTTGGCCACAGGGCACCGATGCCCCACAGGTGAACCATACATAGTCGGCCCCTGTGGGCCATAAATAAATAATAAATGGACACGTTGGGTGCATTTTAATTCCACCAATAGGCCGCCAGCAAAGAAAATGACAACATCTGGAAGAAAGCAAATAGCCAGCAGAGGGAGCCGAAGAGCAAGAGACCACCTGCAGGGTTAGGGGTTGTTGTTTTTATTTTTATTCATGAACAGTGATGACTGTGCACCGATTGGTGCTTGAGGGTGTGTTGGTGCGTTTTGGGTGCTTTCATGGTGCGTCGATGCAGAGCAGACTGTCTCCCCCCCAGAAAGAACAATCACAGGTCCTGGGTTAGTTTTGTAAATAAAAGCAGAGTCATTGTAAATAATGCTCCCCACCGTCAGTGTATAGTTTGAAGACCATTCCGCAATTCGGTTAGCTGTGGGCGTGAGTCTGTTAGGTCGGGTGCAATGGAGCAGCGGGACATATTTATTTATGTTTTATAACTGTCGCACTCAGGGTCAGGTTAAAAGTAGAGGGAACTACACCTACGTGTCACACTAAGTTAAAGTTATAGGCCCATGATGTGCCTAAGAGGAGGAGGGTGCAGTGTTGTGGATATGAGGATTGTATTTTTTTTATTGTGTGTTTATTAATATTGCTTGATTCTGGACCCTCCTGCCTCCAGTGTTGTGTAAAGGTCAAAGGGCGTTCCATAATTAGTCCATAAAGCATACACGTCAGCCAATCATAGATTTCCCCCTGGTTGATAGTTATATCTTTATTATGTGTATTAGGGTAAGGCCTTGTCTCCCATTAAGATGACACTCCATTGCACCAAGTGAAATAGAGTAGATTCCTTTCACTTTCCCCTTTCATCATTGCCAAGCCTCGATTGCCAATTACATCCCCTCCAAAACCACCATTGAACATGTGCTCGGGTCGGGGAAGACGGGCGTGCCCGCCCGTCGTCATCAAGGGCGGAGCCAGAGGGTCACGCGACCAACCAGGGCCGAGGTGAGCACACCGATGGGTGTGTCCAAAAAGGCCGGCGGCTTGATCGCCGGAGGCATTATAAAAGGCGCGCGCGCAAGAAGCAAGGTGTGGTCGGTGGTGAGGAGTGATTGGACCAAGAGCGGGAAAGAGTGGTTGGACCAAGAAAGAGAACATAGAGAACATCCAAGGAGAGGACATCCCGGAAAGCACAAAGCCTGCTATTCGTCGCCTTGCTCGCCAAGGTTGGACTGAGCAGTAGTTAACAGCAAGAAGCCTGTTGTAGTCCTGGAAAAGCGCGTGACATCCACCGCAGCAGCAGCAGACAACAGCAGCAGCAGCGGCGGCCACAGCAGCAACAACAGCCGCTTGGGGCCTGGACGGCGGTTTTGAGCAGGGCCGCGAAGGAACGGCGGCTGCTAAACGCGCCGATCGTGCTGCAGTACCCGTGGACCTTCCTCTCCCTCCAGCCATCCACCTCCTGCCTTTCCATCCTTTTGTGTACGTGAGTTTGTTCTGTTTGTTTTGTCCCTGGGGATTTAATTAAGCTTGTATAAGGAATTTGCACTGTGTCTCTAATTCTTCTGTATATTATTTTATTATCTTTCCTTCTTCCTTGGTTATTTTGAGCCTGTATATAGTAGGAATAAATTTAGTAGTATTTCCAACCTCTTCGCCTTCTTCTTCTTCTTCACATCCGTGTCGCTTTTGTCTTTTCCCTATTGAATATCTGTGGCGCGATCCGGCCAACGTTCGGGAATCGGGTTAGTCGGGGTAACTGTATGGCCGCGGGGCCATCCGCTCGGCAAAAAAAAACCAACATCTTATCCGCGGGCCGTAACAATATATATATATATATATATATATATATATATATATATATATATATATATATATATATATATATATATATATATGTATATATATATAGATATATATATATATATATATATATATATATATATATATATATATATATATATAGATATATATATATATATATATATATATATATATATATATAGATATACTGTATATATTGTCACGCGAATCCGTCGGTTAATACCGTGGGATTGCGGATGGTTCAAACGGACTTAAGTGGAGGCGACGATCAAACACGGATTCGGCTATAAAAGCACGGGGAGGAAGAATGAAGGAGAAGAGGTGGCAACCACATACCTGTAATGCGATGGCAGCTCTCGATCCTGCAAATTAATGAACTCGAACACGAAAGGTAAGATGTACAAAAATAATGATTTATTACGACCCCGATACAATGGAACGCAACGAAAGATAAATAATAATCCTAGATTGGGATCCCGCACACAGACCTCAAATACGAGACACAGGAATGAATTAATAAAAGAAATCGTTGTGTACTTGTGAAATATGTGGTGTGAGCTTATCTGTCCGTAGTCTGTGTGTCCATCATCCAACGCCGCTTCCTCAGTCCGCCTCGCTCACGCGCTCCGCCAGGCCCCGAGCAACCCGCTCCGCTCCAATCTCCTCACCGTTCGCACACGAGGTCTGCCCGTTCACAGCACCGAGCCTCGCTCCCGCACCACAAGCACTGCGAAGGACCAAGCACCGCTCCAAGCTCTGAAGATGACGAACCAACGACCACCAGCGCACAGGCAAAAAGAACGAGCTTCAAGCACGAGGGGAGAGAGTACGAGTAATGCCAGGAACGCACAGAGAGGGAAAATGGAAGAACCCAGACAAGAGAAGACAAGAGACAAAATGTCGTCCAGCGAGTCCTTTTGTCACCTCGTGTGAGACATCAATCTCATGCGTTCCCAATCAGAGCCTCATACTTTAGTCTTCCAGAACGTTCTCATGCCTTCCCTCCAATGAACAACCTCCTTCTAAGTCGTGGTTTGGCGCCTTCCGCGCTGATTGGCTGAAGGTTCGCGCCTTCTGCTGCAACCAATCACAGTCCTCCTGGGCGTGGCTATAGCCTGCCACGAGTTTCGTTGCTCGGCTAGCTGGAGGTGTAGCTGGCTGTGGCCCATGCGGCGGTGCCCCAATCTGGCTTCCTGCCCGTTTTCTTCCACGGTCATTGTTGTAAGGGGAGAGGAACTAATTAATGTGTGCACTAAGGACCTATCTAAGTGTTTATATGAGAATGCGTTGCCATAAGGGACACAGGTTTGATCACCAGGTCTAACACACAGGGGTCTTATATTAATCCCTACAACTATTTAACACACGAACATCCTTGTATGTTCACAGGTATACATTTACCCCAACAAACCGCCTAAAACACAGAACTTATTACAGGGTAGATTCCCTATCGCGACAGACGAAGGACGATATTTATTCAGATCTACCTGGCTCTATATATCACTCTACCCCCCGACATAACAATATATATATATATATATATATATATATATATATATATATATATATATACATACATATACATATATATGTATTGTTACGTTTGTAGGGGGTAGTGATACCTTAGTGCAGGTAGAATGTATAGGTAGGTGCTCTGAATGTCGTGTAAAAACCTTGATGTAAATTAAGTCAGCTCCGTGTGTTTGGATTAAGTGTATCTTCGTCCCCATTGGAGTAGTGGGGTATGTTAATTAGCTCATGAATTATGGGTAATTTATCCCCTGTATGTCGTTACCTCTGTAATTTTTTTCCTATGTCCCTTTTGGCACCACACCATAGTCACATAACCAAGCCACGCAATCGACTCCCCATTAAGCTCACTCATTAAAAGCCACCAGAAACCCAAATGAAGCACTAGTACTGATTACCCTGACTGGAAAGAAACACAGAACAGGACGAAAGACCCGTGAGGCCACGCCCCCAAGGAGCCATGTTTGGGCGGGATTTGATTGGCACAAGCCCGGGGTAAGATGGGACTTGCTGATAGGAGCAGAGATATAAGACAAAGAGGTGGCACACGCTGATTGGTGAAGCATGACAGATGACGTCAGAGCGGAATGTACAAAATAGTTGGAGCGGCGGACATTTTTCCTTCTCGTGCCGGAGACCATCGTGAACGTTCGTGATTCTCTTTTGCTCCCTGCTCGTTCTGAAAGCCATAGCCAACGGTTGTGCACTGATGGTTCTCTCCTTTCTTCCTGTTCTGCACCTCGTTACGAACGGCAATGTTCTGAGACCTTGCTGGTGGTTGGGAGGTGGGAGAGCTGCGAACGAACAGCTGCGGTTCCCGTGCAGAGTTCGTGAGAACGGACACGGCCTGCTTGTGTCGCGCACGGATGCAGACAAAGGCCTGCGCCATGCCGGAGGGCACGCTGAGACCTGGTTCTGAGGCCAACGAGCGTGCGGTTCCCACCAAGGCCACGGACGATTTCCACGATTACTGACGAGATCCCACCAGCCAAGTTGAGTTAAGTGCACACAGACGCATATTTATTTTCAGTTATTTTTTCCCTTTTGTCTGTCTTTTGGTCTGTTTGTGGGGACGTCCCATTTAGGAACCCAGTTTATTGCGCATTTTCTTTGCACTGGTATTTTATTAAATAAACATGTTCATTTTTGTACATTTTAATTCCGTTTCGTGTGGGTTTATTTATTACAGGCTCGAGGGCTGCCACTGGGATCCGAAAAGGTAAGCTCCGGTTTCCCTCCTCCCTCTTACTCCCCCAAGCATATTCTCCGCTATATTTTTGATTGAACGCCTCGGAGTAACAGCTTTTTCGGATGTCCGTTCCTTGGAAAGATTTTAATTACCAGGAACACGACAATATATATATATATATATATATATATATATATATATGTGTGTGTGTGTGTGTGTGTGTGTGTGTATGTATAGTATATACTGTATACCAGGCAGGGTAGGGTGTTTTATTACAGAGAGCGTTATCCTTCGGATGGATGTTAGGCTGGGTGTCCCATGTGCTGGCATTGGTTGGTGGACATTAATCATTTGTTTAGTTTTGTTTTTTGTTTTGCTTGTGTCAATGAATGCATCCCTTAGATACAAGCCTTGATATATTTCAATCAATTTTTATTTATTTTTTCAAATTGTCAATTTCTTTTTCAAATTGCTCTACCACAGAATCTTCACACAGTTTGTCCTGCAAAGGTGTACTACTTAGGTTTTTTTCTGTAATACCCCAGTGCATAGTAGTCAAGCAAACGTGCGATTTAATCTGCAACACAGTCAAAAACTACAATAGGTCAAGATTGAAAAAGATTGAAAAAAATATTTAATTAAAAATCAAATTTTGAAAGATTGAAAAATATCACTGAAAAAGATTGTCTGAATGTGGTGTTGTTATGTAATGCAATGGTGTAATGGTTAGAACATCTTCTCTGGGTGGTCGTTGGTTCGAACCCGACCCCTGACCAAGTCATAACAAAGACTTTAAAAATGGTATGCGCTACTTCCTTCCTGATGCTCGGCACAAACAAACAACCATGGGTTGGTATCCGTTGTTGCACGGGCTTTCTGGGCCAAATGGCCTCCTCATCTATTGAGGTTCCTTGTAAGAGAACTCATATTATTACGAGTATAATACAGTGTGTGGGATTTCCGTTAAGCCACAATGCAGATTTAACCCACACTAAAAAGGGCAACCCAACATGGTTTTGAACCTCAGCATCACTGAGCTGAATCTGAATCTCACCGACCGTCTGTGTGCACAGTTGTCATTCCATTACAAATGTAACAAGAAAGAGCAATCAGAGATTGCAGACCCTCGCCAGGACATGTTTTTCATGTTTTTTAAGGCTTTTGTGTTGAAGCAAATATGGCGGCCGAACCACTGAATATGTTATTCCCCATGGAGAGTTCTTTACAATGAGCTATGTCTCATTTTTTTTCTACGCAGCGCTTTCGGAGATATAGAGGTGCAAAGTTTTTCGGTTTTTCCAAGATGGCGCCCATACTACGTGACCTATTATGTCATAATTGTCGTTAAAATTTATACAGGAGGAGTTGCATCTATTGTAAAAAAAAATCCTGTCAATTGGACCAACTGTTGCAGACAAAATCATATTTATTCTGTGCGAACAAACAGACAAACAAACAGACAGACAAACGGAATCAAATGCAATACTCTCTCCTCTGGCGAGGGTAAAGATCGCCAGTCTTTGATACAATTCATAATTGGCACTTTTGACAACCTTTGGTGATGCATTTCTAAACAGCTGCTCATTATACGGTTTCTTCAAAATAGTTATTGGAAAAACAAACACTCACACTCATCATAAACATCTTGTCTTCCCTTCATTTGTTGGTAGACACATGTACGTGCATGTCAGAAATGTGTCGAAGTCAGCATGGTCCACCATTCCATCATCATACATACAACAAAAACCAGCTAAGAACAAACTTCCAGCCTTTCTAACTCGACAAGTGAGGAAGGAGGAAGCTATTCAACCATTGAGCTGTAAACTTCACACCTTTAAGTGGTTTTCAATCACAAGCTTCCATTTTAGTTTCTCACATTATTGTTTTTCTTGCCTCTGGTGTTGACGCTTACTCCACAGGGGAGATGACAGCACTGCATCACCTTGAGCTATAGGAATGCTTGTTGATTGTTCATATACAGTATGTGCCTTAAATGCCAAATAGTACCTCATAGCACCTCTTAACATAGATACACATCTGGGACTTATTAACTGAAATGGTGACCTTGAACTATTGTGCCACACCAGAATTTTCTGCAAGACCAATAGGGGTGCCGCCCAAGCATCCATCCTATTGAAGGATCCATCACACAGCTTATGAAGATTTTGCAGCTGTGAAATCGGATATTACAGTGAAAAAAACGACTTCAGGCTTTGAGTTGCAGTTTGTGAAAGACACAGAATGCCCCCCCCCCCCCCTCTTCCCCTTCCTGCAAAACAGTAGTATGGTAGCTATTACCATTATACCCGCAGTATCAGTCAGCCAACCTAGTGTGGTAGTGTGTGTGTGTGTGTGTGTGTGTGTGTGTGTGTGTGTGTGTGTCTATACTATATATATATATAGGGTGGTCCAAAAACCCTGGGCACATTTTGAAGAACATCCCTCAACAAACAACTGAGTTTATTATTGTTCTTTGGTGCAAAACAAAACATGATTACTCGTTAAACAGCCTAATATACATGAAACAGATCAGTTCAAATGTTCAAACTGCACTCTAACACGCAGTTCTGCATGTTTCAGTCGTTAAGGCAGCGATCTCCTTATGGATGAATTGTTTCAAGTCTCTAAGGGTCATAGGATTCCTCGCATACACTTTGTGTTTGAGGAAACCCCAAAGGAAGAAATCACAGGGTGTTAAATCACAAGACCGGGCGGTCATTCATCCGGACCACGACGGACAATCCATTTATCTGTAAAGTTCAAATCAAGGGCCTGGCATACACTGGCAGCATAATGAGGAGGCGCACCATCATGCATGAACCACATTTGGCCATCATTGAGTGGAAATACATGCTGCTCCAACATTAGAAGGTAATTTGCAGCATTCACATTTTCTTCGAAAAATATTGGTCCAACAATGCCTCCAGGGAAATGCCTGCCCAGACGGACACACCAGCTTGATACTGGACATTGTGCTCAACAGTAAATTGTGGGTTGTCTACTGCACATATCTAAGCTGTTAAGACGATTCACAGAACCAGATAAAGTAAACTTGGATTCATTTGACCACAATATCCTTTTCTGCAAATCATTGTCCACATCCATTAACCCAAGCAATGTCTCACATGCCTCAATGCACCTGTCAAAATCATCCTCAGATAGTCGGTGAATTAATCTGGGTATGTATGGTTTCCCATTGAGGTCTTTTAGTATTCTTCAAATCGATGATCGGCTTATGTTGGTGACGTTTGATAAAAGACGAGTTGATAATGGTGTGTTACTGTCGAGTTGTTGTTGAATGATCGTTCTGCTTTCCTCAGTTCGAACAGTATGAAGTCTACCTGGTGACTGTTTTGGAAGAACGCTGCCGGTTTCATCAAACTGCTTGTTTATGCTGCCAATGGATTTTCTGTCAATTGCGTCGGCGCCACATTCTTTGATAAGTTATCTGTGAACTTCAGCCGAATTTCCAGATACAGAATACAAACGTACAGTGCAAATTTTCTGTCTCATGATATCCTCCGTCATATTAGGGCGTCAAATTCACAATAAACTGAACTAATGCAAAAGGCAAACACGTGCAGCACAATGAGTGAAGCTCACCCTGATCTATATCACGTGATGCACCTCACCCTGTTGCGTATCATGTGATGACTTTGTTGCAGGTATAGTTCTTCAAAATGTACCCAGGGTTTCTGGACTACCTTGTATGTGTGTGTGTGTGTACATATATATATATATATATATATATATATATATATATATATATATATATATATATATATGTATATACAGACTTGGCATTTAATATGGAATATTTTTTTTGTGGGGGTGAACTTACTTTTCAAGATGTCTTAGAACCAAAAGTTCATTGGAATTATGTTGAAATTATTCTAGATTTTGTTAATGTGACCTTTAAAAGAAACAAAAACCACATTTGACATTTCGAAACAAATAAATTGATCCTTGAAAGTGATGTAAACTGATATCGAACTCAATTAATGGACAGTACTGTGTTAAACTTCTGTACGTTTTCCAGAAGTAGCTCTTTATTTTGCACATTAGCCAAAATTTTTTTTAACAGGAAACAAAAGTTAAATTACGACTGGGATTACGGACAGTAAAATTACAGTTCAGTACTTCGTGTAACCCCCACGAGCATTCAGGAGAGCACGTAAACGTTGAGGCATGCTGTTCACGAGATTTGTCAAGGTTTGGACAGGAATCGCTTGCCATGCAGTGACAATAGCCTGCTGCAATTCACGCACAGGGGCAGGCTGCTGGTCCAAGTGGTCGATTTGACGCATTAATTCTGCCCACAAGTTCTCTGTCGGATTCATATCCGGGGACATGGCAGGCCACTCCATATGCTCTATACCACGGTCAGCAAGAAAGTGTTGGATCATGCGAGCACGATGAGGCCATGCATTGTCATCTTGGAAGACAAAGTTTCCTCGAAAGGCTGCATGAGCAAATGGAAGCAATGTTTCTTCCAGAATGGCCCTGTACTTGAACTGGTTCAGGTTTCCATTCAGAACAACCAGGTCAGTTTTGCCCCCTGCATGAAAAGCAGCCCCCAAACAGTCACCCCACCACCTCCAGCTTGGACTCTTGGCACTATACAATCTTTGTTGTAGGCTTCATGCACTTGTCTGCACACTCGGACACGGCCATCTTGACGATAGACCAGAAATCTAGACTCGTCACTGAAGATCACGTGATTCCAGTGTCTTGGCTGCCATTGACGGTGTTTTCTGGCCCACTGCAATCGGCGCTGGCGGTGTTGTCTGGTCAGGCGTGGCTTTCTCAGGGGACGCCTGGCACGATAGCCTGCTTGAACCAGTCGTTGGTTGACTAGCCTTCTGGATACAGGCACATTTGTCAGTTGCTGCCACTCAGCCCTAAGCCGATTATCTGACTTGGTACGGCCATTGCGGACTAACCGGTGCAGCTGGCGATCATCCCTCCTTGTGGTTCTGCGGGGACGTCCTGGCCTCGGTATTGGAGTAGGGACACCCCTCTGAGCATTCCGTTTCAGGATCTTTGACACCTGACCTTGAGTGATGCCATACTGCCGAGCAATAGCACGCTGTTTCATGCCAGAATTTCGTAAAGCCACCACTCCATGACAAACAGCATTGTCGAGTTGACGGACCATCTCCAGAGGAAGCGGCAATAACTTTTGGAGACGTGCAGCAGTTCTTTTCCACTAATACAGAACGCAGCAACCCTTATATACCCGATTGTGAAGCCAATCGTCAAATGTACCTGTCCGTACATTTTGTCACACCACCTGTGATATAATCCTGTGATTGACTTCTTGCTGCGACAGACAATCAGTGACATGGTTCTTTTAACAAAGAAATCACCAAAATGTAAAAGAAACTCACCACATTGATATACTGAGTTAAGAAAGTAAACCCAAGTCAAGAAAAAAAAAATTCCATTTTAAATGCCAAGTCTGTATATATATATATATATATATATATATATATATATATATATATATTAATATATATAAATATATATATATATATATATATATATATATATATATACACACAATGCAGTAAAAAAATATATAAATATAAATATATATATGTGTGTGCGTGTGTGTGTATACATTAAATATTATGCACAACTAGGGTGAAAATGCTACATATACAGACTTGGCATTTAATATGGAATTTTTTTTTTTTCTTGACTTGGGTTTACTTTCTTAACTCAGTATATCAATCTTGTGAGTTTCTTTTACACTTTGGTGATTTATTTGTTAAAAGAACCATGTCATTGATTGTCTGTCGCAGCAAGAAGTCAACAACAGGATTTTATCACAGGTGGCGTGGCAAAATGTACGGACAGGTGCATTTGATGACTGACTTCACAGTCGGGTATACAAGGGTTGTTGCGTTCTGTATTAGTGGAAAACAACTGCTGCACGTCTCCAAAAGTTATTGCCGCTTCCTCTGGACATGGTCCATCAACTCCACATTGCTGCTTGTCATGGAGTGGTGGCTTTACGAAATTACGGCATGAAACAGCGTGCTATTGCTCGGCAGTATGGGATCGCTCAAGGTCAGGTGTCAAAGATCCAGAAACGAAATGCTCAGAGGGGTGTCCCTACTCCAATACCGAGGCCAGGACGTCCCCGCAGAACCACAAGGAGGGATGATCGCCAGCTGCACCGGTTAGTCCGCAATGGCCGTACCAAGTCAGCTAATCGGCTTAGGGCTGAGTGGCAGCAACTGACAAATGTGCCTGTATCCAGAAGGCTAGTCAACCAACGACTGGTTCAAGCAGGCTATCGTGCCAGGCGTCCCCTGAGAAAGCCACGCCTGACCAGACAACACCGCCAGCGCCGATTGCAGTGGGCCAGAGAGCACCGTCAATGGCAGCCAGGACACTGGAATCACGTGATCTTCAGTGACAAGTAAAGATTTCTGGTCTGTCATCAAGATGGCCGCGTCCGAGTGCGCAGACAAGTGCATGGAGCCTACAACAAAGATTGTATAGTGCCAAGAGTCCAAGCTGGAGATGGTAGGATGACCGTTTGGGCTGCTTTTCATGCAGGGGGCAAAACTGACCTGGTTGTTCTGAATGGAAAGCTGAACCAGTTTAAGTTCAGGGCCATTCTGGAAGAAACATTGCTTCCATTTGCTCGTGCAGCCTTTCGAGGAAACTTTGTCTTCCAAGATGACAATGCACGGCCTCATCGTGCTCGCATGATCCAACACTTTCTTGCTGACCGTGGCGTAGAGCATATGGAGTGGCCTGCCATGTCCCCGGATATGAATCCGATAGAGAACTTGTGGGCAGAATTAACGCGTCAAATCGACCACTTGGACCAGCAGCTGACTGTGCGTGAATTGCAGCAGGCTATTGTCACTGCATGGCAAGCGATTCCTGTCCAAACCTTGGAAAATCTCGTGAACAGCATGCCTCAATATGTACGTGCTCTCCTGAATGCTCGTGGGGGTTACACGAAGTACTGAACTGTAATTCTACTGTCCGTAATCCCAGTCGTAATTTAACTTTTGTTTTTGTTTAAAAAAAATTTGGCTAATGTGCAAAATAAAGAGATCCTTCTGGAAAACGTACAGAAGTTTAACACAGTACTGTCCATGAATTGAGTTCGATATCAGTTTACATCACTTTCAAGGATCAATTTATTTGTTTCGAAATGTCAAATGTGGTTTTTGTTTCTTTTAAAGGTCACATTAACAAAATCTGGGAATAATTTCAACATAATTCCAATGAACTTTTGGTTCTAAGACATCTTGAAAAGTAAGTTCACCCCCACAAAAAAATATTCCATATTAAATGCCAAGTCTGTATATGGATTTCATTTCGGTCAATATACCTATCAAGTTGTATTTGTAACACATAATTCCATCAATATTTTGACGTCATATTAATAGACTTCAGCGAATAACCACTGTTTTTGCTCTTGGGCTACGGACCATGCAAATAATGGAGCCATTCTATTTTAGCTTGCTGATTTAAGGAAACTGCACTCCTCCATGGTGTTTTGAAAGTATTGATCAAGGTTCTCAATCGAAAATTCAAGCAGCTTTCAGATTTCTCTCACAACAGAGGAAACTCATAACATATGAATAGTATCATGAAACTTCATATTCGACGAGTTATCGTCTGCCCTTCATTATTTGTTGGGTTACTGTATATAGTCACCATTTAGGATGCTACACATGAATTTAATAAGTTTCCCCTATTTTAATGGGTTATTCAATTGATGGCATATCTAAATTTGAGACTTTAACTTGCATATTCTTTCTTCAGTCTGAATGGTTGTGAAAAATCTTCGTATACAGTCACGTGAAAAAGTAAGTACACCCCATGTAATATTTTCACTTTTTCAACATATTTAAACATACAGCTATTTGGTCTTCATTTCAACAATATTGATAGATAAAGGTGATATAATATAACAAATATCATGAAACATTTACATTTTGTAGTCCATTGTATAATTTAAATAAACATAAATGCAAATTTTGCATGTGGAAAAAGTAAGTACACCCTTGGCTCTAATAGGTGGTATTGCCCCCTTTGGCAGAAACAACCTCAAGTAGGCGTTTCTTATAACTGTCTACCAGTCTCTGACATCGACTGGGAGAAATTTTTGCCCACTCCTCCATGCAGAATTCTTTCAGCTGTGCGATGTTTGAGGGGTTTCTTGCATGCACAGCTCGTTTCAAATCCCCCCACAACATCTCGATGGGATTTAGTTCCAGGCTTTGACTTGGCCATTCCAGAACCCTCCATTTCTTTCTTTTCAGCCATTCCTTGGTGGATTTACTGGTATGTTTAGGGTCATTGTCATGTTGCAAGGTCCACCTTCGGTTGAGCTTCAACTTTTCGACAGAAGGCCTCACATTATCCTCAAGCACCCTCTGGTACAATGAAGAATTCATTGTGGTCTCTATGATGGTGAGCTGCCCAGGCCCTGATGCAGCAAAGCTGCCCCAAACCATAATATTTCCACCACCATGCTTTACAGTTGGTATCAGGTTCTTGTGGTCAAATGCTGTCTTTGGTTTTCGCCAAACATGTCTTCTGGTACTGTGGCCAAATAGCTCTACCTTTGACTCATCTGTCCAGAGCACATTGTTCCAGAAGTGCTGGTCTTTGCCGAGGTGTTCATTGGCAAACTTTCGTCTTGCCCTGATGTTCTTTCTGGACAGCAAAGGTTTCCACCTGGCACACCTCCCATGTAGATCAAATTTGTGCAGCCTCTTTCTAATGGTCGACTCGTGCACTTTGACATCAACAGTGGCAAGAGCTACCTGTAGGTCCCGTGATGACATTCTGGGGTTCTTAGAGACTTCTTTCAGCATCTTCGGTCTGCTCTCGGGCTGCACTTGCTGTGGCGGCCTGGCCTGAACAATTTGGCAGTTGTTTGAAATCTTCTCCACTTGTAAATGATCTTCCGGACAGTCGAATGATTGATTTCAAATTATTTGGAGATCTTTTAAAATCCCTTCCCAGACTCGTAGGCATCTATAACCTTCTTTCTGAAGGCCTCAGACAGCTCTTTTGATCTAGGCATGGTGACGCCACACACTTCAACAACAAAGAGCAAACCAAGCTAAATGTCAGAGGTTTAAATAAGACAGGTTCCTCCAAGATCCTCTCTAACGATGTTCTAATCATTTGCACCTGAGCTGGTGCACCTGATTCTAATTTTAGGTATTTGAAGTAGTGATAAATGGAGGGGTGTACTTACTTTTTCCACATGCGGAATTTGCATTTATGTTTATTTAAATTATACAATGGACTACAAAATGTAAATGTTTCATGATATTTGTTATATTAAATCACCTTTATCTATCAATATTGTTGAAATGAAGATCAAATAGCTGTATGTTGGAATATGTTGAAAAAGTCAAAACTTTACATGGGGTGGGGTACTTTTTCACGTGACTGTACGTGTCGTGTTGGGTCACAGCACATCTATGAAGGTATTTATTTTTAAAAAAAATTATAATGAGTATTCTCCAACTTTGTAGGGCTGGAGGCAATATTTAGCCTCACCCTGAAGAAGATGAGAGTCTATTGCAATCCTCCTATCTCTGTGTGTGTGTGTGTGTGTGTGTGTGTGTGTGTGTGTGTGTGTGTGTGTGTGTGTGTGTGTGTGTGTATCTGTGTGTGCTTGTCTGTTTGTGTGTCCGCATCCATGTAGTTTCGCATTAAAAATGCTTTTCCCCTCTATAAGCGCTTGTCTGATCGATACAAAACTTTAAAAACATAGGAGAGACTCCCCACAGGTAATATTTTATTGCTATCTCTGACGTCAAAGGTAACATGATTAGGCATCCATATTGGATTAAAGAAAAAATTTGGATATCATTTTCTCCAAAACCGCTCAACTACTTGGCATGTCATCAACTCCCCATAGGGTATATAGGGTGATAACGATGACATCATCAATGAAGTGATAGTCCAGCCATAATTGGTCAAATTGAAATTTTTATCTGAAAAATCTGAAACTTCATATATCTGATCTGTAACACTTTGCGAGTGTTAAATTAAATTTTTGACTTTCATAATCCATGCGAATAAACCTTGACATAATAGTGTGCATAGATGAATGGGCACATAGGCCATAATAGCAGTGAGCCATAATAGTAGCGTGTTCAGTTAACGATGGTATTTCTGGTCAGCATGAACGCACAAGGAGGGACTATGCACTCTATAAGTGCCGTTCTAGTTAGTGAATGCGCATTTTTCAATGACATTCAGTTAAATATTAAATCTGCTGGCAATGCAATACCGAGCCTCACTCCGCCACTGATAAGGCTTTCCCAAAGATTAGGTCAGAAATATCAGATTTTGGCTGAGGTGTCAGCATACATAGGCAAACTTATTTCATGAGAGGGAAAAGCAGAATGGATGGATCTGTGGAAAGTAGTTTCACAAATGAGAACATCAATGAATAAGTAAGTGGAAGATGAGAGTCAACTCTGATGAGAGAATATGAGAGATGAGAGTCAACACTCTGGGCTGGTGCTCCAGCCTCACACCTAGCTCGGCTTCAAGCTGTAGAAACCAAAGCTTTCAGGATCATTGGAATCTCCCGCGATGAAGCTGATTCTGAGGGCCTTTCACTCTCTCACCGCAGGCAGGTTGGTGGTCTTCCTGTCTTCTACCGACCCCTCTCCGGCCTTGCTCCCCCAGCTAAGTCTGTGCTGTGTCCCCCAAATATTCCTGCAGGACGCACAAGAACTGCCAGCAAACCTCTTCTGGTGAAACTGCCAAAATCAAGACTCTCTGCTCACCTTCACTCTTTTATTCCTCTTTTTTCTCACCTCTGGAACAAACTCCACCCTCTCTCCAATCCCACTCTCCTCCCTCCAGGTCTTCAAAACAGCTGTTTACCACCATATCTTATCTTCCCCCATCCAAAACCTTGATCTTTTCTACCCCCATTAATACCCCTCAAATCCACATCTTTCAATCTCCGACTTCATTCCTGAAATTCCTTGTAGTGTCAATTTGTTGTGTATGGTGTACCCCTTCCCTCTCCCCACCAACCCTCTCCCTCCCACAGATCTCCTGATGTCCCTGTTCTCTACTGTTGTGCTTGTGTGCTTCCCTCTCTCTCCCCATCTTGTCTCCTCCTCCCTTTATTGTTTTAGTTGTCCATTTATGTTTTTTGTGTTTTATGTGCTAATATGTGTTTGATGTGCTAGCTCTTAAATGAGCCTCAATCTTGTATACAAAAAAGATTTTAATTTTTTTACTTTGCATGTGTTGGTCATTAAATAAGTGTCGTTCCTTAGAACCGTGAAAAAAGCTGCTGATGCAAGAATAGAATGAGCATTAAAAGAAAGAAATTGCAATAACTGGCCATTTTGAGAAAGCAGAGTACCTGTGCTTTATCTTAAGATATCCAGGTTATGGTCAGTAAAGGAGAACGAGTAGACATAGGTGAGACATATGTCGAAGATTTCATGCATTTGGCTCTGTTGCTAGGCAAACTACTGCTGAGTAGTCTGGAAGGAGTGGAAGCAGGGCAACAGTGAATTGTCCTTTAGCTGACTTCATAAACATTATTATTTTATCGAAGCTTTCTCTCGGCATTGGGCAGAACTGTGTGGAAGGTAAAATAGTTTTCTCCTTATGAATCAGGCGCCATTCTTATCTCTTTCGCTTTTATTTAAGAACCCTGGCATGCTGTGTTCTGACTGTGAAGCTGCGCCGTTACTGGCTTAAACGGCAGCTTTCCCATGTACATGTACATCCCTTTAATAAATTTTCCTGTGAATAGTCCGAGTTGGTCAGGTGACCATTCTTAAGGGGGGGCCGCCCCGACACATACACCATAGGTTTACAGACAACTGTTTTGGGGCTGTTGGCAGATGAGGAGTAATAAAGAAAGACTTGGCTACACATAAAAATATCAGGTATCTGCCTTTGAAGCTTGGAATTAAGGTGTGCTTTGGGAAAGTTTAAACTGATGAATTTGTTTTATATAGAACACGAATCGGAACATAAATCAGAATATGAACCTCCAGTTTAGCAGAAATTTGGGTCTGAATTTGGCAAATTGTTTGGAATCTTGTCCCCATCACTTATGTGTAGTGTGGAGAGAGGCATTTTTTTTTCGTCTGTCTGTCTGTCTGGCAGTGAAACAAAATTGAAAATCATTCCGAAGAGGAAACTTACTGTTTTCAAGTACGTCATAAAGGACACAAACAACGGGCACTCAGAATTAATGTCACATGTTAAATAAGGTGGTGTCGTAGACACTGCATCAATGGTAGTAAACTTGCAACAAATATTTTTTTTCCTTCATCGTTTAAAATCTTTATTTTCTTTCTATGTAATTATTTACTTGAAAACTAGAACACAATTAAATTTCTTAGCACTTTCAATAACCTTCCATTTAGCAAGATTGGACAAAATATAACGTCATTTTATGTAATCTCATATTATCAAATTTACTGGCCGTGCTGTCAATGTTGGGGAATATCGATATTCAGAAAAAATGGCGGCTCATAGGAAATGTAGATCGTGCTCGGAAACACAAAGTAAGAGTTTAATAGATCCCTTCCCATGTCCTTTTTCTCAAGATTGTGTGGGGTGAGGTGCTCTATGAACTCTTTAGTTATTGAATGTAAAGGTTGAAGATGTGAAGTGAAACCTGTTACTTTAAAATATAAATCAAAGCAAATGCATATTTTAATGTAATAGAATAATCTAGTTAGGTTTAGTAATTGATTATTCACTGGCATTTGGATACACATGAACTAATTTGTCTTACGGACTCCTTTGTGTCAGGGAGCTTCCTTGCATTTTCCTTTTTCCCCCAATTGTAAAATTTACACATTGCTATGGTTTCAAATTGCCTATGGTTTCATTACTCCTACTTCAATGATTACAATCTTGATTTTTTAACTAACTGTAGCCCTCCTCATTTGTATCAATTAGATTGTGTTTTGTCTTAATATCGTGTTTTGTCTGAATTCTTTTTTTTCAGTTGGAATGCTTGAAACACTTTTTCAAACACTTTCAAAACACTCATTCAGTGATACAATTTTTGCACTGTAAATAAATAAATACACACGAAGACCGAAAAAACTCGACAGTAGAAAAACTACATTACCTATCTTTGAAATGAAAGGTTTCCTTGACAGAAAAGCAATACCTTCAATTTAGTGAGCTCAAATAATTTATTTTTTCGACTGAAGTTTCTGTACTATCACGGCAAACTGTGCTCGAGCATAAAATTGCACTATATAATCGTCTGAGGGAGAAGGGGCATCAGAACTTTCATCAAAAGATTCAATTGTATTTTCTGCTTGATAACATTTACATGTGCCACTTTGCAGTTAAAAAAACGGCTTTGATAAATTTTAATGCAAAAGGAAATCTTTTTTTAACATTGCAGATGATGAGATTAAGGGAGATTTAGGCCAGTGGAAGAGCAAGATGACAGGGTGAAAAGGTAATGAACTGGGAATGGAGAGATGGAGCCACATTTGTACTAAATAAATGGGGGCGGGGGGGAATGAGCTAACAGAAAAAGATATTTGAGTGAATTTTGAGTGACTTTTTGTGAATTTTTGGTGATATTTGGGTGAATTTTGTGTGAATGTTTCAATACTTCACAAAGTATTGTGAAGTATGATCACAAATATATTGTGATCATGTGTATTTTGTGTGAATGACTTCCGTTTCCGGTCTTGCTGGCGAGGGTTCGTTTATTCTCAGCTCTCCATGCTATCCATCGAAATCGAAGTTAAGTAATTGTTCCCATTTGTATTTTCGTTATAACTATTTATTTTATGGTGTATATATTGTCTCCCGACGAAGATTTTCGGTGCAAATCTTTCATACCTGTATTGAAAATCGTGTTAATTCGGGTCGTGTTTTGAGGCCTTGTAGTTGTACAGTGAACACTGTACAACCTTGAGGCTTTGTTTTTCTCTCAGCGGTCCGTGTTTTTGTGATCCAATAACTTTCGTTCTCTGTTTTCCCAATCTTTTCACCCCATAGCCCTCTTCCTTGTGTAAATCACAACTCAAAAAAATCCCCCCCAAAAAAATTTCCTTCTCTGTTCTCATTCATTTATTCATTCTTATTCGTTCGTTCGTTCGTTCTTCGACCACGTGTTTCTCCCCCATTTCCCCAGATAGATTGTCAAATTTCAACTCGTTATTTTATCGTCCATGCGTTATTGTTTTGATTATAGTTACTTTTGGTTTGAATTTCCTGTAACTTGTAATTATTTAATCGTGTTCTGCTCCTCGTGTGCGGCCTTGTAGTTGTACCCCTGTCGGTGTTTGTTATCTTAATCGTGTTTTGCTTGGCTCTTAGTTTTTTTCCCTTCTACCCCGAACATAATACTCTGTCTAACGTTCTAAATCCCCACCTCCCCCCCCCCCCACCCCCAAAAACCAAACAAAAAAAAAAAAAACCAAAAACATTTATTTTCCTTTCTCCACGTGTACTGTTGACTCATCCTGTATTTTCTGTCCAGGTGTGCTGTTCGCCCCGCCCCCATTAACTCCTTGCCATCCACCGTTTGCCCTTCACGTGACTCGTGGTGGTCCCTCTCGGCTCTCCCTCCGTTGGTATTTTTGTGCACATAAGATTGTTCACGGTTCTGTTTAAATATTATTTAAATATGTATAACCTTTCCCCTTCAGTGTTTTACTCAGTGGTATTTTACAACACGCTGTTTTTCTTCCTATTTAAAAGGCTTTTCTCAATTTCCTCTCCAACTCATTCCACCTCAAAAAAAAGAAATTCAATATCTTATACGTCTCCCTCACTACATGGTCTAAATTCACATTCATTCCATCCCTCCTCCATCATTCTGAACCGGATTGCTAACTTGAAAATCACAACAAACCCAATTTGTTTTCAATGTTCGTCTTTCATTAATCATCCACTTTCTAAACTCCCCTCTTGCCTCTCCCATCCAAATCCCTCCCCTTGCACCTACACTCCTAAACTCCCCCCTTGCCCCGCCACTCTTAAACTCCCCCCCTACCCCTCCACTCCTGAACTCCCCCCTTGCCCTTCCACTCCTGAACTCCCCCCTTGCCCTTCCCCTCCTAAACTCCCCCCTCACTCCTCCCCTTCAAAACTCCCCCCCAACCCCTCCCATTCAAATCTCCCCCCATACCATTCCTCTCAAATTCTCCCTCCTCCCCCCTCCTCCTCAAAGCTGCCTCCTCCCCACTTCGTCTCCCTTCTATCTCATACCTCCACCCCCCCCCCCAACCTTCTTCTTTCCTCTGCCCCCCCTCAAACAACCCCATCACTGTGCCTCATCCCTTCACCTTCAAACCTTTCATCCCCCTCATCCTTCCCTTTCTTGGAACTCTTCTGCAATCGCTGACACACTAACAACTGCTCTCCCTACCTCCCCCTCTCATCCTTCATCTTACCCTACTCCTCCCCTCCCCTGTCCTGTACCCGATGCTCCCCCTCTCTCTTCATTAACGGTATGGACCTCAAACATCCGGGGCCTTCGCTCAAACCTGACTGATCTCTCCATACAGGTTGCTTCTGACAATCCAGACTTGATCTGCTTAACAGAGACTTTCCTCCTTCAAGATGTCTCTGATTCCTTAATATCTCTTCCTGGTTACTCCCTCCTCTGGTATGATAGACCTGAGCCTCGGCCTGGTGGTGGTGTGGCTATCTTTATCAAAAACTCTCTTCCTCACTCTCCTTGCACTGCCCTCTCTCCTCCTCACCCCCAGGAGTACCTCTGGCTATGGCTCCCTCTCCGCTCCCACCTTTTGTTCATATGTGTTCTGTACCGTCCCCCAAACAGTGATGACTCCATCTACATTTCACTGTCTGACAACATGGACCAACTTCTATCCACTCATCCCAACTCTCTCTTCCTCATATGTGGTGACTTCAATTGTCATCATGCCACCTGGTTGGGTGTGGGTTCCTCTCTCACCAGTCATGGCACCTCAGCAAAGGACTTCTGTGACTCACTGGGATTGACACAATCTGTCAATTTCCCGACCCGGATCTCAGCCAATGGAGTATCTTCTCTTCTAGACTTGGTTATGACTAACTTCCCTGCTAATGTCTGCTGCTCTTCTTCTGCTCCAATCGGTTCTTCTGATCATGTGCTTGTCAAAGTGGACATCTCTCTGGCCATTCTCAGAGAGCCTCCTCACCGTCGACGAGTCTGGCATTTCACTCAGGCCGACTGGGACGGTCTTCAAGCAGCCATCAATCGTCTGGATTGGTCTCCCATCTCCACTGCCTCTGACATCAATTCTTCCTGGGAATTCTTCCAAAGCAAACTGATCTCTCTCATGCACAGATTTATCCCATCTCGCCTTCAGTTGTCTTACCCTTCCTCCCGTCCATGGTACACTGAATCTTGTGGTGAGGCAGTTGCCCTGAAACAACTTGCCTTTGCCTCTTGGAAGGCTAATCCAACTGAAGGAAATCTCAGTTCCTTCCACCAAGCTCGGAACAAGTGTGTGTCTACCCTCAGGAGTGCCAGGAAGCACTATCTCTCCTCACTCAAGAATGAACTCTCAAACCTGTCTCCTTCCTCCAAATCCTGGTGGCGTCTGGTCAAATCCGTTTCTGGTGTTTGTTCCCCCTCCATCCCCTCCCTTACCTCAAATGGCCACACAGTTGACATCGCACGTGACAAAGCCGAATGCCTCAACTCTGTGTTTGCCTCAAAATCCTTAGTCCCAAACCCATCTCTCTCTGTTCCCACCTTTCCCAGTCGAACCAAACTGCTCCTGGACTCTGTGACCTTCTCTCCTGACAAGGTGGAGGAGTTTTTGTCAAACCTCGACTCTGATTCTGCAACTGGACCAGATGGCATCAGCCCACGGGTCCTAAAATCCTGCTCTGCTGCTCTATCTCACCCTCTCTCTGTTCTTTTCACCCTATCTTTTGCTCAAGGTCATCTGCAGCATCCTGGAAATCAGCAAACATTACCGCTTTACACAAAAAAGGTGCAAAAACAGATCCTTGCAACTACAGACCAATCAGCTTGCTCCCAATTATCAGCAAAGTCATGGAATCCATCATTGCTTCGGATATGAAATCTTTCCTCTTCTCCAATGGCTTGATCTCTGATCATCAATTTGGTTTCAGACCAGGTCACTCTACTCTGGACATGCTGCTTCTGCTGTCTCAACAATGGATGGAGGTCCTCAATGCCAAACAGGAAATCGGAGCTGTCTCCCTTGACATATCACGTGCCTTCGATACGGTCTGGCACCCAGCTCTGCTCACCAAACTCTCCTCCTATGGTATCCATGGAAATCTCCATGCATGGCTTGCGGACTTCCTCTCTGGTCGTAGTCAACGTGTGGCCCTGAATGGATTTCTCTCATCTCCCCTTCCCGTTCAGGCTGGAGTTCCCCAAGGCAGTGTGCTGGGCCCTGTGCTTTTTCTGGTCTTTATCAATGGTCTCTCCGACTCTCTGGAAAATCCTCTGTATCTCTTTGCTGATGACTCCACTCTCTGCCGCTCCATTCCTCTTCCCTCAGATCGGCAGTCTGCGGCCTCCTCACTCTCTGAAGACCTGGACAAAATCACAGACTGGTCAAACATGTGGAACATGTCTTTCAATCCTGACAAATCTCACACTCTTACTATGTCTCTCCGAAAAGATCGACTGGACAACCCTCCCATCTACTTTCTCAACAATCCTCTCCAAGAAGTTCTGTCGCTCAAGCTTTTGGGTCTCACCATCTGCCATGATCTTTCTTGGGAAAACCACATTTCCAAGCTGGCCTCCAAAGCCAGTCGCCGACTGGGCATCCTCCGTCGTGCGAAGTCCTTCCTAGGCACACCTGAGCTCCTCACCACATACAAGGCTTTCATCCGCAGCTCAATGGAATACTGTTCTCCCCTATGGGCCGGTGCTCCTGCCTCACACCTAGCTCGGCTTCACGCTGTTGAAACCAAAGCTTTCAGAATTATTGGAATCTCCCGCGATGAAGTTATCTCTGAGGGCCTTTCACTCACTCACCGCAGGCAGGTAGGTGGTCTTTCTGTCTTCTACCGACTCCTCTCCGGCCTTGCACCCCCAGCTCTCTCTGTGCTCTGTCCCCCAAATATTCCTACAGGTCGCACAAGATCTGCCAGCAACCCTCTGATGGTTAAACTGCCGAAATCTCGGCTCTCTGCTCACCTTCACTCTTTCATTCCTCTTTTCTCCCGCCTCTGGAACAAACTCCCTCACTCCCTTCAATCCCACTCCTCCCTCCAGGTCTTCAAAACAGCTGTTCACCACCATCTCTTATCTTCCCCCATCCAAAACCTTGATCTTTTCTACCCCCACTAATTCACCCCAGATCCACCTTGTTTGAAATTCCAACTTCTTTCCTGGAAGTCTTGGCAGGGTCCATATGTTTTATACCTCTCCCACCCCCCCCCCCCCTTTCCCATGCCTTCCCCCCAAAGCCCTCTCCCTCCAACAGTTCTCTCGATGTCTCCATGTCTCTCGGTCCCTGCTCTCAAATGTTGTGTTTGTGTCCTTCCCCCTCTCTCCCCATCTTGTCTACCGCTCCCGATGTTATTTGTTTTGTGTGTCTGTTTGTCTTGCTGTGTGATTAATGTTCGCTCTTTCACGAGCCTCGATCTTGTATACAAAAAAAAAAAAAAAAAAAAAAATACAGATGACATTTCCTGTCACCTGTAGTGAATGAAAACATAAATGCAGAAATTATATTATTTGGCAACGGAAGCAAAATACACATGTTAAGTAACATGTTGCAATTATTTCGTTTTGTACAGGAAGGGCATCCGGCCATAAAAACAAAAACAAACAAACAAAAAAAAAACTGCCTCAAACAGGGAACCATGATTGTCATGGGGCCCGCAAGGCTAACCCCTGCTCCAGCAGGGAAAATGGCCTTAAAACGATCATTCATTCATATTCATTCATTCATTCATTCATTTTGTACTATTCAATAATTACCTACATCACTAAAGGTGTTGTTGTACATGGTAAAAAAAAACTTTTTTGGGCAAGTTTGTTGATCACTCCGGTTTGTGTGTGTGTTTGTGTTTGTTATTTGGCAAAAATATATTTTTTGACAAGTATGTTGATCACTCCAGTTTGTGTGTTTGTCTGTCCGCTCACTTATACGTGCCTACAGGTCAAAATTTTAAACTGATCCTCACGAAACTTCACCAAATGGTAAAGTTCGTGGTTCGAATAAAATGCTATATATTTTCGAGTTCAAAAGGTCAAAAGGTCATCATAGGCCAAAAGTCAACCACATTTTTTTCAAATTTCTAAAATTCTCAATTTTCATCCGATTGACTTGAAATTTGAATAGGATTTACATATTGGCTAACTGAATTCAACCACCAACTCTTTTTGAGATCAGCATAGGCCAAAAGGTCAACATCGGCCAAAGGTCAACCACTTTTTTTCGAATTTCTAAAATCCTCAATTTTCATCCGATTGACTTGAAATCTGAATAGGATTTACATATTCTGTCACAGGATTCAACCAACAATTATTCCAATTATTTCTGAGGCAAAAGGATGCTTTACTGAATGCCATTCTACTTTGTTCACTTTTGCCAAGTGTCGCTCTATGAATGATTTTTCATTCTATCTGTTTGTCGGTCTGTCTGTTTGTCACTCGCCTACAGGTCACAATTCTAAACCGATCGGCATGAAACTTCACCAAGTTTTAGAGGTCATCACAATTGAGAAAACTATTGATTTTGAGGTCAAAGGTCATCTGGAGGTGAAATTTCTAAATTTGCATCCGATGGACTTGAATATCGAACAGCATTCGTATATTGAGTCACTAAATTGGTAAACCAACTATTTTTAAGGTCAAAAAGTGAAAGGTCAATTCAAGGTCAAACTTATAAAATCATAAATTTTCATCTGAAAAATCATTAATTTACATCTGATTGACTTGAAAATCTAACAGCATTTGCATTGTGCCCCAACTAAATTGGTAAACCAACTATTTTTGAGGTCAAAAGGTCAAAGGTCAACTCTAGGTCAACCTTCTAAAATCGTCAATTTTCATATGAAAAACCGTCACTTTTCACGTCACCTATTGATCCGAGTTTTGATCAAGATCGTCAATTTTAATCTTGATGAAATGGACAATTTGCTGGATCAATTGCAACCTTTTTTGGGAGGGGGGGGGGGCTGGATTTTGCAAGTACCGTGCTCTGCATGATGTCTTCTTGTTTGTCCGTGAGCAGGATATCTCAAAAAACTGATGGACAGATTTTAACGAAACATGCTGAATGGGTTGTGTGTGTGACAGTGATGAATTGATTCGATTTGAGTTTAGGTCCAGATAGTGGCCTACCTATCAGTGGGATACAAAATGTAAACTTTTCATTCTGGTTGAGGTATGCGCTCTACCGAGTGCCATTCTAGTTAATGCAGAATTTTTTTATACAGATTGTTTGTTGGAGTGAGGGTCATATGCCATACCTTGTACACAATGATGTATCACAAAGACAATAATAATTGATGAATGTTTTAAAATTCATCTTAAATAATAATATAAATGTACTTTATGGCCCATGCCTTATTCTATAGTATCAGGAGGAAACTGTCAAGTTATGCATGTTTGTTTTTTTCCCCAATAATCTCATTTCACAAGTATCCAAACACCAAAGTCAGTAATGTGACAAATAAAGTTCAGAGTGCCATCTAGAGTTTATAAATAAAATGAGATAAGAAGTAACATGCTTGGCATGAAGTTGAGATGTTGGGACCAACTCACATGCAGCTCTAGTTGTTGTCTCCACCAAAATTCCTCCAAATAAAGGTAAGTTAAATAGATAAGCCAATTCGTATGCCTATTAAGTGTCAGGAGGGTGCATAGCAGAACCATTCTACATTATCTTTCTGAATTAAAATGAATAGTTGAGATGTTAGTGTTTCGTTCTGGGCCTTGATCCCAGAAATGGTGCCATATTTAAATGTGTGGACGCTATCTTTCACTGAAGCCACAAATGTCATAAGGGTCACAGCCAGTTTTGTGTCACGTATGTCACTCCCAAAATACATTTGTTGTAATTTCTCATCCAGAAGTTTCTGGGTGAGAAATTACAATAAATGTATTTAGGGAGTGATGCCTGTACTAACAATAGGCCTTTAGAAATATTAAGGGCCCACTGGATGTCAGTAGAGTCACCATATATCAGTAGGGTAACACTCATGTCAACAGTTGATAGTAACACATGATTAGCATTTATTAGCGAACACAGTGATAGTAATGACTATGTAATTTTGTCTGTGTCTATTTACACAAAAGCAGAGAAAATTTATGTGTGGTATGCAGCAGTTCAATAATTGAATGTTTAATTGTCATGAGAAGATTATGATTGGCATTTTACCATTTATGTCAAATTTATATACTCTTTTTATCTAAGAAAACGAAAATCTGAGTGTAATTACATACTTGATCAGAGAGCATCAAAATGCAATGAGTAATTGGTATAACTTCATGGATTATTATTAAAACGGTTTTTTAATTTTACACTTTTTAAAAACTTTTTTTGATTTACGACACTACTGACATAATACTCCATTATCCCACACAAACATCAATTAAAACATTAAGGAACCCAAAAGGTGTGCTGCTGTAATGAATATGTGGACACATGAGCATAAACTTTAATTCTTAGCAAGTAAATGTATAACTAGAACTGGGAACAGTGATCATAGGCTTCCAGGCAAAATAGCCGCCATACCACATGACTGATGACGTCATCATTTTCAATAAATTTTCGTCATGGGTAGTCGATCATCATCATCATCATACTAAAAATACGCAATTTGGTGTCTGTCTGAATGTCTAACGATTTTTGACCACGATACATTCCATCGTTACTTATCCAATCTCAACCAAACTGGACAGGAGGACTAAAGGTCACACAATGAAGGTCGTAGCGAATTAATTAGGCCCCCCCTCTCCCCAAGGGGGTTTTCCCCGCCAATGGGGCTGCGTATTGAGGTGTATATCAGTGTTAAGATAGCTTTATCGTGACGTTTTTCCAAGGACCCTTCTTTCTTATAACAAAACAAACGATAATAGTATAATATCAATGTTATTGTTACTAATAATATCCCACCCCCCCCCCCCCCCCAAGGGATTTTTTCTGCTATGATAACGTGTATAAATAACTCATCGTGCCGTTTTCGTGGGAGCATTGGCCTCCACAGGAAGGAAAAAGTTTATAAACCACAAACATGTTTGATTACCTTTTTAAATAGTCAGTAATGCTATTTAACACTGAATTGAAATACATTTAGAGGAATCCGGACATTAGCCTATGCTTATCACGTCGACGATCGCCTATGACCTGATCGTAGATCTACGGCAGTCTATATACCCCACAAGGGTTAATAAACACGACCCTTCCTGCCTCCGTGGAGTTCTTCAAAGGTGTTTTTGTGCCGTTTTTCCAAAGCTGCTTCTCATTACAAAGGTAAAAACAGTTATGATCATAGAATATTATTAATGATATGACAAAACAATATTCCCCACTCCTCAAGGGATTTTGTGAATTGCGATATTGCACCCCCTCCCGCCCCGACATCACTGAAGTAAATTTTACTATCGGGAATTTCGAATGGTGTGCATGGTCTGATCCTTTAAATTGCCTGATATAACATGTTATAATGTCATGCATGGTCTGATCCTTTCAATGACCTGATCTAACATGTTATAATGTCAGGCACATTCTGATTCTTTCAATGACCTGTGTTACGGATTCGTCACTTCCGCTGTTGTGGTTTTCATCCACTTGAAACACTTCTGGTTCTATGTATTATTATTATCATTGTTTAAGAGAAATGGCCATTAGTATTATCAAAATGTAAAAGGGTTAACTTTAAATGAAACAGGAAACCGGTTCGGGAACCGGAAGAAGAAGAAGAAGGCGAGGGCGTGGCGAGTGAAGTCGGACAAGAAGCGAGTAGCTTCAAGCTCCGTAGCGAGCGTTGTCGAACGAAAGTCGCGAGCGAACTGTGAGTTTCCTTGAAAGGAGTTCCTGCGATAGGTGTTAACGCTGGGAAATTGAAAAACCTGCGTGGTCAGGTTTGGGCGTTGCGATTCCGAAGAATCATCGCCGGGTCGTGTCGACTCAAGTAAGAGCCGTCGGCCATTTTGACACTCACGCTTTGTTCATCAAAAGGTCTTGGCTACGCATGTTTTTTCACCATCCTGTCGTCTGTCGGGGATGTGTGTGCGCAACGCTGAGTTTGGAGATTAAGTTGCGGTTTGCCTACTGAACAGTGAATGTTCATACCTGGAGGGTGCCTTTGGGATTTCCCATTCCGCCGCGAGTTTGCCTTTGGTTTTGGACCACGTGACTTTTTGCATTGCTTCGACCACCTATGCCTGAGAGCTGCTTCAGCGGTGCGACTGCCCTTGCCATCCGCACGGGATTCTGGTCTCGATTGGACACTGTTCTAGCGATCGCTGGAGCAAGTCAACATCGTCTTGAGGATGGGAATATAGAGACATTGGGGAAGGTTTTTCCACTCACTTGGAACACTGTGAGTTATCCTATGCTAGTTGATGGTACCATCATAAGATGTATTGAGTGTACTTTTGATTGCTATTTGTTGTACCGTTATTCTTGTGTGATTTTTGATACAATATTTGTTTGTTGATAATCATTGGTGTGGTTTCACTATTGATTTCTGACACAGAATAACACATTTTTCTGCCGTGGCTCCTCTCGGGGCACGGAGGTACATCTCGACCAGGGGGGTCAGGGAGGAGCACGTAACAGAAATTGGGGGCTCGTCCAATTGACTCGTGGGCTCGAAATTTGGTCTTCGTCCGGGATAAAATTTCCTAATAACATCCGTTCGGGATTGACCCAGATTGAAATTGGGGGCTCGGCTTTGCTGATTAAATTCCCTAAATCTCGTACTGTGGATTAAATTCCCTAAGTTTCGTCTGGGAAAGAATTCCCTAACATTCCCAGAATTCCGAAATTTGGAATTTTTTCCAACATTCCCAATTTTTTCAAAAAAATTGGAAAATTTTTGTGTGAAGGTTAACAGGTGTTAATGGATAGTCACCATGGTGTTTGACGCAGGAAAGTTTGCGGCGTCCCCTAGTGAGGCACAGTTCCAAGCATTAAAAAAATCGGAACGCTTGATATTGGCCAGACATTTTAACTTGGAGGGCCGAGCTAATATGAAGAAAGCAGAGATGCAGACATTGGTGATAGAATCTCTGGTGGGACTAGGAACATGGAAAGAGGTAGCCTTGGATTGGTTACCCGAGGAACAAGAAAATGTGGAGCTCCGGAAAATGGAGATGCAATTGCAGAGCCAGGAAAGGTTAAAAGCACAGGAACGAGAACTCGAAGAGAGAAGAGAAAAGGGAAAAGCAGAGGAGAGAAAAGCCGAAAGGGAGTTAAGGGAACGTGACATGGAGCTTCAGAAGGAAATTAAATGCAAAGAGCTGGAGTTAATGAGAGAACGGGGAGAGGTATCATCCATGTCGGCTAGTTCGACAACTAGTCAGAACACCTGGGATGTTGGGAGACATGTGAGGATGGTTCCACCCTTCAATGAAAAGGAGGTAGCCAATTTTTTTTTACACTTTGAGAAAGTGGATCGAATGCTAAAATGGCCTGAGGAGTCCTGGACCATGTTAGTGCAAAGTGTTCTGGTGGGTAAAGCTCAAGATATTTATTTGGCTTTACCGATTGACCAATGTGCAGATTATGAGTTAGTGAAGAAAACCATTCTCAAAGCCTATGAATTGGTCCCTGAAGCTTACCGGCAAAAATTCCGGAATCCCAGGAAGAGGGAGAGTGAGACCCATGTGGAGTTTGCCAGAATGAAAGAAACCATGTTTCATCGGTGGTGTGATTCAAAACGGGTTGGGAAAGACTTCAAACTATTGTGACTATTGATCCTGGTGGAGGAATTCCAACAGTGTGTCCAGGAGGACATTAAAGTACATCTGGAGGAAAGGAAAGTACCAAAGTTGTATGAGGCAGCAACCATGGCAGATGACTATGCCTTAACACACAGGATGGGGTTCCACAAACCTAAAGTCTCGCCTAGAGTTTGCCAGCGGAGTTATGGTACATCCGGTGCAGAGAACGAAAATACCTGGGGGGCGGCCTCGAGATGACTATGAGGACAACTCTGATACCACGACTTTTAGAAATCAGAAGACTACAGTTCCAAGACAGACCTATCTTCCGGGGGGCTCGAGGCAGACCACGAGGTTCTCCTTCGGGCCTACTTGCGCTTTTTGCAAGAAACCTGGACACGTGATGTCCCAATGTTATGCTATGGAAAGGGAAAATCAGGAGCGGAGTCAGACTAGTACAACAACTAGTACAACTCCGAATGCAATGGTAAATGTGAGAAATCGCCCTCAAAAGGGTTACCAACCATTTATTTCAGAGGGGTTTGTGTCACTGGATTGAGACTCGACTAACCAGAAACCGGTTAGGGTATTGAGGGACACAGGAGCACATCAATCTTTGATGCTTGAAGGCATTTTGCCATTGTCAGAGAAGACGGCAACTGGTGTTAGCGTTCGTTTACTGGGGGTTGGTGGCTGTGTTAAAGCTCCACTTCATGTCATCCATTTAGAGTCTGATTTGGTGTCAGGACCGGTCACCGTAGGTTTACAAGCCACTCTTCCTGTAGAGGGAGTATCTTTTGTTATCAGGAATGATTTGGCCGGTGGTCAAGTTTCTGGTAACCCGATGTTTGTTAAAAAGCCTAGTATGGAAAGTAACAGTACACAATTCAGGGATGGAGGCAATGTTGGCAAGCTCTTTGTAGGTGGACTGAACTTCAAAACAAGGAAAGATGTTCTGGCCTCTGTCTTCAGCAAATATGGCCCGCTTTTGGTAGTGCTGCTGATAAAAGACAGGGAGACACAAAAGTCAAGAGGGTTTGGCTTTGTCACGTTTGAAAACACAAAGGACGCCAGAGATGCAAAAAAGGATCTGAATGGCAAGGAGTTGGAGGGTCGGACCATAACAGTAGTTATGGTCGGACCATAACAGCATTTCATAGGTGTCGTGGGGGCGACAGAGGAGGACAACGTGGAGGTAGTTTGGGTGGTGGCCGCAATCGATATTACTATGGAGGCTCCCAGAGTTACGGCAGCTCTTGAAGGAATGATTATCAGGGTAGTGGCCGAGAAGGAGACCGCTATTCATGAGACTACAGCGACAAGCGGTCCAACCGTGATTATTATGAAAGTTAGGAAGAGTTGAAGCACTGAATGCTGTGGAGCAGCCGAGCCAAGATTCCTACACGGACTAACCGTGAACGCCACGTTCCTAAAGGCATCCATGTAGTGAACTTTCCTACACGGATTAACCATGATCTCCACGTTCCTAAAGGCATCCATGTAGTGAATACTCCCAGGCCTCACCACCCACCCACCATGAAACCTGGTTTTCAGCTCGGCTTCCCGGAAAAAGTGCTATCGATTTGCTTAATTTTGGATTTTTGATCAACCCCTTAACCTTCATTCAACCGAATCTAAAAATAAAAATCAGAGGTTGATGAGATGGAGTTTGGCTTTGCAAGAGTTCAACGGGGAAATTGAACATGTAAGGGCAGGGACAATGTCGTTGCTAATGCTTTGTCCAGAGTGAATTAACTGTGGAAATCTCTGTTGGTTGTGTGAAATTTTGTTGCTTTATTTTTGGGAAATATTGATTATTGTTGCTCACGGGAATTGAGGATTTGGTTGTGAGTTTACTTTTGTTTGTTTAAAGAATTTGCCCGCAAAGAAAGTTTTCGCTGTGTTCAAACTTTCGTTCTTGAGGGGGGGAAGTGTTACGGATTCGTCACTTCCGCTGTTGTGGTTTTCATCCACTTGAAACACTTCTGGTTCTATGTATTATTATTATCATTGTTTAAGTGAAATGGCCATTAGTATTATCAAAATGTAAAAGGGTTAACTTTAAATGAAACAGGAAACCGGATCGGAAACCGGAAGAAGAAGAAGAAGAAGAAGGCGAGGGCGTGGCGAGTAAAGTCAGACAAGAAGCGAGTAGCTTCCAGCTCCGTAGCGAGCGTTGTCGAATGAAAGTCGCGAGTGAACTGTGAGTTTCCTTGAAAGGAGTTCCTGCGATAGGTGTTATCGCTGGGAAATTGAAAAACCTGTATGGTCAGGTTTTGGCATTGCGATTCCGAAGAATCATCACCGGGTCGTGTCGACTCAAGTAAGAGCCATCGGCCATTTTGACACTCGCACTTTGTTCATCAAAAGGTCTTGGCTACGCGTCAGTTTTTTCACCATCCTGTCGTCTGTCGGGGATGTGTGTGCACAACGCTGAGTTTGGAGATTAAGTTGCGGTTTGCCTACTGAACAGTGAATGTTCATACCTGGAGGGTGCCTTTGGGATTTCCCATTCCGCCACGAGTTTGCCTTTGGTTTTGGACCACGTGACTTTTTGCGTCGCTTCGACCGCCTACGCCTGAGAGCTGCTTCAGCGGTGCGACTGCCCTTGCCATCCGCACGGGATTCTGGTCTCGATTGGACACTGTTCTAGCGATCGCTGGAGCGAGTCAACTTCATCTTGAGGACGGGAATATAGAGACATTGGGGAAGGTTTTTCCACTCACTTGGAACACCGTGAGTTATCCTATGCTAGTTGATGGTACCATCATAAGATGTATTGAGTGTACTTTTGATTGCTATTTGTTGTACCGTTATTATTGTGTGATTTCTATTACAATATTTGTTTGTTGATAATCATTGGTGTGGTTTCACTATTGATTTCTGACACAGAATAACACATTTTTCTGCCGTGGCTCCTCTCGGGGCTCGGAGGTACATCTCAACCAGGGAGGTCGGGGAGGAGCATGTAACACCTGCTCTAACATGTTATAATGTCATGCACTTTGTGATCCTTTCAATGACCTGATCTAACATGTTTTAATGTCATGCATGGTCTGATCCTTTCAATGAACTGATCTAACATGTTCTAATGTCATGCATGGTCTAATCCTTTCAATGACCTGATCTAAAATGTTATAATGCATGCACATTCTGACCCTTTCAATGACCTGATCTCATGTGTTATAATGTCATGCATTGTCTGATGCTTTCAATAACCTGATCGAACATGTTACAATATTGTCGTGTGACCACCATTGGTGAACACCGCAGGTGTTCGGATGACCAAACGAGCTTTAAACTCCAAGGTGTTCAGTTCAATGGCGGAGTTAATACGTGCCCAGGAGGGGGGGTTGAGACTGAAGGGCTTACCTTCCCGATCCCACTGGCTGTCATCAAAACTGCAATAAATCAACTCGAACGACACAGGATTTAAAATGTACAAATAAATGCCGGCTTTATTAAGAAATGCCCCATAACCAAACGAAACACGAAAACACTAAATTCCTAAATTAAGGGATCCTCCACACAGACTTGCATACAGACAAAAGGGAGAAATAACTTTAAAAAACGGTTATTTATGGCACTTATCTTCAATCGCTGGTGTATCTCGTCAAGAATCGTAAAAGATAGTCTTAGGCCTTGGCGGGAAAATGCGCTCGTTCGCGCGGGCTAGGCCTCACCGCGCATCGGCTCACTCCTGGCCTTGTCGCGCTGCAGTGAGCAGGCAGCACCTGTCCACTCGTCGTTCTTGCTTGGAGAACCACAGCTCTTCCTCCTCACGACCACCAGCAAGATACCAGAACACGGCCGCCCGCAATGAAACCTCCCCACATAAGAGAGCAAAGCGCAACTGTACACTATTGATCCAGGATCACCAGCCCAAGAAAGAGAGAGAAAATGTACGCCAGTGCGTTTCTTTATCGTCCAGGCTCTGATGTCATCTGTCCTGCTTCACCAATCAGCGAGGCCTTTCTTACCAGTCCTTTCTGTCAGTCAAACCCCGGACCAATCACTGCTCTTCGGGGCGTGGTTCTCGGCCTGCCCATTCTGTGTACTCACCAAGTCGGGGTTGTCAGCGGTAGTGCTTGATGCATGGTTTCCGGTGGTTTTTATGAATTAGTGTGGTTAATGGACGATTTCTGGCTGGGCGTCGAGCGCGGTGTCAAAAGGAACAAAGGAATAGATTACAGAGGCAACATAATTAACCCATAATTACAGAGACAACATAACAGGAGATTCATTTACCCATAATCCCTTGCAAATTAACAAGCCCCACCCCTCATGATGGGGACGAAGATACAAGCTTACCCACGACACACAGTCTACAGGATCCCTACTTATGGTACATTGAGGTTTCTTCTTCTTCACGACGGTCAGAGCACACTAATCTACACACTCTACCTGAACTAAGGTATCCCTACCCCCCACAAGCATAACAATATATGTAGCCTTCAGAAAGTATTCACATCCCCTCACTTTTTTCACATTTTGCTGTTACAGCCTGAATTAAAAATGGATTAAATTGAGATTTTTTTTGTCACTGGTCCACACATAATACTGCATAATGTGAAAGTGGATTTTTTTTTTTTTTGCAGAATAATTAAAAATGAAATACAGAAATATGTAATTTACATGAGTATTCAGCCCCCTGAGTCAATTCTTCGTAGAAGTGCCTTTGGCAGTGATTACAGCTTCGAGTCTTCTTGGGTATTTCTGTATCAGGTTTTCACATCTGGATTTGGGGAGGTTCTCCCATTCTTCCTTGCAGACTTGCTCAAGCTCTGTCAAGTTGGATGGGGAGCGTCGGTGAGCAGCAATCTTCAAGTCTTTCCACAGATTCTCAATGGGATTCAAGCCTGGGCTTTGGCTGGGCCACTCAAAGACTTTCACGTTATTGTTCTGAGTCATCCCAGTGTTGCTTTGGCTGTATGCTTGGGGTCATTGTCTTGTTGGAACGTAAATCTACGCTGCAGTTGAAGGTATTTTGCACTCTGAAGCAGGATTTCCCTGTATTTGGCTCCATTCATTGTTCTCTTTATAATTACAAGTCTGCCAGTCCCTAAAGCTGAAAAACGTAACCATAAAATGATGCTGCCACAACCATGCTTCACAGTATGGATGGTTTAAAACGGGTGATGAGCTGTGTTCTGTTTTAGACAAATGTAGCGCTTTGCATTCAGGCCAAATATTTAAATTTTCGTCTCATCAGACCACATAATCTTTTGCCTCCTGCTCGCAGAGTGTTTCACGTGCCTTTGTGCAAGCTCCAGGCATGCTGTCATGTACTTTTTTCTCAGGAGTGGCTTCCGTATGGCCACTCTCCCATAAAGCCTAGATTTGTGAAGTGCTGCAGAGACTGTTGTCCTTCTGGCAGGTTCTCCCATCTCAGCCAAGGAACCCTGTAGTTCTGTAAGAGTGGTCAATTGGTTCTTGGTCACTTCCCAGACCAAGGTCCTTCTTACCCGGTTGCTTAGTTTGGTCGGACGGCCAGCTCAAGGAAGAGTCTGTGTAGTTCCATATCATTTCCATTTCCTAATGATGGAGCTCACTGTGCTTTTGGGAACTTTCAACACTAGAAATTGTGTACGTATGCCCTTTCCACAGATACATTCCTCCTCACAATTATATCTTTGAGTTCTATGGACAGTTCCTTGGACTTTGTGTTGGAGTTTCTGCTCTGACATGAACTGTCAACTGTGTCGGATCTTATATAGAAAGGTGGGTTTCTTTCTAAATCATGTCCAATCAATTGAATTAGCCACAGGTGGACTCCAATCAAGTTGTATAAAAGATGATCAAAGGACATTGGATGCATCTGAGCTCAATTTGTAGTGTCATTGCAAAGGGGCTGAATATTTATTGACATTTCATCTCTTCGTTTTTAATTAATTTTTAAAACCTTCACAGGATGTCACGTCTGAAGCTCCCATTAACATGGCAACATCAGCGCTGAGACCGTCATCTCAGGGAATGGTCCGCACAATTTTATATTGCACTGTGTTCAATTAATTAATTAATTCTAACTTTACTGTTCTCAATGGATCATTCAATTGGGCCGAAATAATGGCGACAAACGCATATGGAAACAGATGGCTGAAACACGTTTTCTTACCTTTCAAAGGATTTATTTATAAAGTAAATGGGGAAGAGGGTAAGACGACGCTATAAACAAAAACGGAAAGAACCAAGTGAGTCATATAGACACAGAGGAAAATGGGAATATTCAAACGTACATTTATGAGAAATAAGGCAATTCATAACCCACTCGGCATCACAGGTCACACTCATGCAACAAAATAATTGTAGGCAAGACCTCCCTTATCTGATGTGCAAGGTTGTCGCCAGACTGAAAATAGATCGCTTCGGGAACCAGGTGCGAGACAATAGCTCTCAAGAGCCAAAACGAGCACGATGAAGGTGATGTTTGGTGTGGAATGCCAGCCACGATTCACCTCCTCAACCAGGCCTCATGGACCCCTTTCTCCTTTTTTCAATTACCTCCTGGTCTGCTCTCCGTCCTCTTCCTCGACGCTCCACAAACAGGGTGATCTCAGCTTGGGTCAATCCCAAGAGACGAAGCCACAATTTGTCCCCGCCAAACTCGGAGATCAATTTTGTTTGCCCTTCCAAACAAGGCTTTTGTTATCTCTGGCTTGAACAACGAGGCCTTTTCTTCTTCATCTCAGGGCTCTCCTGCTCCCTCCTTCCTCAAGCGATTTCTATCTCGTTCTCCTGCTCTTGGGCGGAGTTCTCCCCTCTTCTAGTCCTGCCCATGGGGGCGACACCCATCTATACTATAAGAGAGCCGTTTGACTGTGTCTGTCTGTCGCTATTTTTCTCAGAGATTGCTTAACGGATCTTGGTCAAACTTTCAGGGATTAGTCATTGAGTGTCAGGGAGTGTTTTAGACAAACTTTTTTTTTTTAATAGTTGAAAAAAAAGATCGATTTTTTTTGGGGGCGATGATAAAAAAAATCGCTTTATAGTGCCTCAACCTTCTTGATTAATGACAGTTATATACAAGTACACATACGCATACATAAATACAAAACAATTACCAGACATTTGAACACAAATAATTAAACAATTCAGATTCTATCAAGCAATTTCGGAAGTGGTCGAAGTTGGTGGTAAGGCTTTTTCTTCTTCCTGAACGCTCTCAAACTTAACTCAGAAACGTGATCAACGGCACATTCACCAGCATATATTCAACGAAAAACTGGTATTGTACTGGTGTTTTTACATTCTCCGTGTGGTAAATACTGTGCTGGTGTCACCTTAGAAGGGGAATTAAATGTTTTTCGTTGAATATATGCTGGTAAATGTGCCATTAATCACGTTTCTGAGTTAAATTTGATTACGCGCAGGAAGAAGAAGAACACTTACCACCAACAAACCTGCAAATGTTGTATTTCCCAAGACTGCAATAATACTCTGAGGTCATAAAGATGTTTAAATGTATGATGATTTGACATTTGTGATGGATTCTGATTTGGATGTAATTGCTTTTCCATTATATTTGCCCTCATTTCAAATATGTTAATGTTTCTTTTTCACTTGAGCAACGCCGGGTACTCCAGCTAACAAGTATATACTTCAATTGGGGGTAAAAATACAACTTTGTGTGGGGAGTATCATAGGCCATGTGGCCGTGGTTTATGCGGGGGTGTGGGCGGCCGGGGAAGGGCGTAAATGGTCCATGTAAATTTGTACCGTGTGTACCCTGTAGTTGGTGGCAGAGGGTATTACAATTTCCTATTTTATCTGGCCAACACTGAGGTTAAAGCACTCTTCGCCCAGGTAAACGTTTCCTCCTTCCCCCCCTCCCCCCCCCCCCCCCCCATAAAACTCAGGGTCTGTCAAAGCACCCACCCCGAACAATAGATTAGCCGAGCAAGCTTAACACTCCGAGGCATTCAGTCAATGATGGCAGAGTCAGTCAAAAGGTAACGAAGCTCTTACCCTCACGGATCCCACAGGACGTCTTTGACCCTACAATAATTAATTCAACCGACATGAAATTTCAATACAAAAATACCGGTCTTATTGAAAGAAATGCCAGGAACAAAAGAATGCACTGTAAACCTAACATTCCTAAATGGAGCGCCCCCATACAGACTTGTATACAACATAAGGGTAAATATAAAAGAACGAAAGTAAAAATGTAGTGTACTTAAATCCGAGCGGCTCTTGAACCCCGTCGGAACCCGTCACAGGCCCCGCACCTCTGCGCGGGAAAACACAGGCCTCCATGCACAGTTTGCTCACGGGAAGACGCAGGCCTTGGTCTGCAGTTCGCTCCTCTACCTGCCGAGATCGAAGCGAGCAGGCCGCACCCATCCACTCACCATCTGCTCCACACAGTACCCAGACGACGCACCGAGGTCTCTCCGGTTCACTCGACACAGCTCTCATCCGTCACGTAGCTACAGGCCAAGCACACCAGAGTCCTCGAGCCGCGACCGCCCCTTCTCACGATCGTCGAAACCTCCAATGTCCCTAGCGCCAGAGCACTATAAAATGTGACTGCAAGGCACCAATGTCCCAATGCAAGATAAAAAAAATAATCAACCGTTCGGTATGGAGGCCGGTCCGGAGAGAGAGACAAAATGTTGGGACATGACCATTCACTATCAAAGCCAGGACCCAAAAAGAAGAGAGAATGTCGAGACATGACCATCCGCCACCAAAGCCAGGACTCAGGAGAGAGAAAATGTCGGAACAGTCTTTTGTTTTCAAGGCTCTGACGTCATCCGACGCCACCCGTGCATGCTCCACCAATCCAATAGTTCCATCTTAGCCATCCTTGCTTGAACTAATTTCGGACCAATCACTGCTCTTTGGGGCGTGGCCTTACGGACCTGCCTTCTTGATGTTGCGATGTGGCGGATGCGGCACCATCGGTAATTGAATGTCCCGGTTCCGGTTACTTTTATTTGGTGTTTATTTGCATGCCGTTTGTTTGGCTATATGTGTGTGATGCATTGTCCTAAGGAATAGAGGGGAAATAACAGAGGCAATTACATACAGGGGATTTACCATTAAAACCTAACTAATTAACATAACCCCACTCCTCATCATGGGAACAATGATACACTCTTACACGACATACGGTCAAACGGATCCCTACTTATGGTACATGGGTTTCTTCTTCTTCATCGCGACATTCAGAGCTTGGTAATCTAGACACTTCCTTCTACCTGCACTACGGTATCTCATTGTTTACCCCCCACAAACGTAACAATATATACAGTATATATATTGTTGCAGTTGTGAGAATAAAGATAACCCCCCCTCTTAGTTAGTTGCACCACAACATGTAGCCTCGCTTAGTTCAGTTATATCTTATTAAATGTTAAGCATAGTCTCCTTTCCTGTGTTAGTATGCGTTGAGCAGGCCAGTAAGTGTAGGCCTCAATTGGGCTAGAATGCCGTGTGCTAGGGCCTAGAACAAGTCTGGAAGGCCCGAAGGAGGAGCTGCAGGGGAGTGGCCGGTAGGCGGTAGGCAGCCAATGAATGCTCAAGGGGAGTGGCTAACAACGGCAGCCGGGGGAGGAGTTTGGAACATTCGGGTAAGACTCTGGGGAGGGGCTATAAGACCTGCTCCGGGCCGCCCAATCACTCTCTGCCCCCAGCTCTCTCTGCCCCCAGCTCGCTCTCTGTGAACGGTCTCTCTTGCTCGCTGCCCCCAAACGATCTCCTCCATGCTAAGCTCCCTCTGTCGTAGAGAGGTGCGTCGAAAGAGAAAGCACGACCTCTCCCTGTGCCCTGCGCTCTGCTGCCTGTTGGTGGCGCTTGCGAGGATGGTCCCTTCCGGGGCCACAGATGCCAACGAGCTCCCTGCATGCATGCCGCGAACACCTCGAGGGACACGCCCGGCGAGCTGACTGGAGCGAACGGCGCCAAGGACGCGTTTGGAGCGTGTACTTTTCCTTCCTTCTTTTCCCTGCGTGAGTGAAAGGGCCCTTGTCCGGGAATTAGGTAAGCCAGATTAAGTATCTGCTCTGTGTCTCTTTACCCTGATCATTGTAAATTGTATAATAAACCTGTGTTCTTCCTTCCATTTGGTCGTTCACGTCATTTTCCAGCATTGGCTTCGCACTGTACGAGTAAAACCGCTCGAACGGGTTCAATAAGGATTAACGGCACGAGTCACGTGACACGCAAACCGCTCGGGCATATCCGATCAGCGTGATTCGTGCGAGGTCCAGTCCCCGTTGTCGTGGTGGCATGTGTATCGAAGGTACTTAGGGAATCGACCAGATACCCTTCCGCATGCTCGCTACGGGAGTGGCGGCTCGGCCTCGTGGACTCGAAGCTCGAGGGGGAAAAGGGTTTAACCCCCCTCTATACGTCGACGGGCTCGAGATCCGCAACAAATTGGTAGTCAGGATTGGGATTCGAGCCAGACACCAACAAATTGGTGTCCGGGAGTGGGATAATTGGACCTAGAGTGCGCTTCACGCACTCGAAATTACGAGCGCACGAAATTTAGTTTAAAATCAAATTTATATTCGTACAATGGCTGGCCAAGGCGACCAAATGCCGGTGGGAATAATAGACGAGGAAGAACTAATGGCCCAGGACCAGCAGGAAGGGTTGGTAGATGGGGAGGAAGTTGAAGTGTGGGCGGCAGCAGGGGAAGAAAATGGCGGCGCCTCGCACGTGGCGGCGGAAGCCGAGCCCGCAGTGCCAGTGGACTGGGGCCTATTTATGGCACAAATGAGGGCCTTTATGGTCAAGTCAGGTGAAGACATGAAAGCAATGGGGGACAAATCCCCCCCAGGAAATGAAAGAAATGAAGGGTGAATTGAAGGAAACATTGGATACCCAGGGGGACAAATCCACTCGGGAAATGAAAGAAATGAAAAACAAAATGGATGTCCAGAGGGAAGAATCCAGGTGTGACATGGAAAAAATGAGGGCAGTGTCAAGAAAAGACATTTAAAACATGGGGGAGGACATTGGGCGTAAGCTGAGCGGGAAGGTCGCAGTGGTACGCGACGAGGTGACGCAGAGCAGAGAACGCGTGGAGAGCGGGTTAGAGCGGAGGACAGCCACGTTGACTGGGGCTATGGGGGTAGCGACACGGGGTGTAGAGGAGCCGACGATCATCGAATTGGGAACGAAAATTTTGGGGGCGCCGCCGAAGGCTGAGTTGGAGAAGGAAATTTTAGGGGCGCCGACGATCATCGTGTTAGAAGAAATAATTGGAATTAAAAAGACGAGAGGAGAGGCAGAGAGTAAATCACGGGAGGTGGTTATGGAACACGTGCAAAGTTCGTGTTTGCACCATGATGCCGTGCTTGCTAACCCCATAAAAGGTTTGCAGGTGCTGGCGGAGAAGCAGGGGAAGGAGAGCCCCGAGGTGAGTGGCGCAAATGGCAGGAATGTGTTGGGTGCGAACGGGTGCTTGGCACGCTTGGGAGAGAGGCGAGACTCGGGCGTTCGCGAAGGGCCCATTGTGCGGTGTACGAGTGAGGGTGGTACGATTTGTGAAGGGCCCATTGTGCGGTGTGAGAGAGAGTGCACACCAGAGTGTGAGGAGTGAGAGTGTGCACCGGAGTGTGTGAGGGCCGAGTGTGTGGAGAAGGAGTGTGCACCAGAGTGTGCGATGGACGAGTGTGAAAAAGAGTGTGCACCAGAGTGTGCGATAGCGGAGTGTGAGGGAGAGTGCACACCGGAGTGTGTGTGGGAAGGGTGTGCACCAGAGTGTGCGACATCAGAGTGTGTGAAAGGTGCGTGTGTGCCTGGGTGGTGTGCACCGGAGTGCGTGGGGGGTGCATGTGCGCCTGGGTGTGCGAGAGTGGAGTGGGTCATGCGTGGTGAGGACGCGGACTCGAAGCTCGAGGGGGAAAAGGGTTTAACCCCCCTCTGTACGTCGACGGGATCGAGATCCGCAACAATACAGTCACGTGAAAAAGTAAGTGCACCCCATGTAAAGTTTTGACTTTTTCAACATATTTCAACATACAGCTATTTGATCTTCATTTCAACAATATTGATAGATAGAGGTGATATAATATAACAAATATCATGAAACATTTACATTTTATAGTCCATTGTATAATTTAAATAAACATAAATGCAAATTTCGCATGTGGAAAAAGTAAGTACACCCCGACATTTATCACTACATTTATCACTAAATACATAAAATTAGAATCAGGTGCACCAGCTCAGGTGCAAATGATTAGAACATCGTTAGAGAGGATCTTGGAGGAACCTGTCTTATTTAAACCTCAGACATTTAGTTTGGTTTGCTCTTTGTTGTTGAAGAGTGCGGCATCACCATGCCTAGATCAAAAGAGCTCTCTGAGGCTTTCAGAAAGAAGGTTATAGATGCCGACATGTCTGGGAAGGGATTTAAAAAGATCTCCAAACAGTTTGAAATCAATCATTCGACTGTCCGGAAGATCATCTACAAGTGGAGAAGATTCCAAACAACTGCCAACTTGTTCAGGCCAGGCCGCCCCAGCAAGTTCAGCCCAAGAGCAGACCACAAGATGCTGATAGATGTCTTGAAGAACCCCAGAATGTCATCACGGGACCTACAGGTAGCCGTTGCAACTGTTGATGTCAAAGTGCACGAGTCTACCATTAGAAAGAGGTTGCACAAATTTGATCTACATGGGAGGTGTGCCAGGAGGAAACCTTTGCTGTCCAGAAAGAACATCAGGGCAAGACTAAAGTTTGCCAATGAACACCGAGGCAAAGACCAGCACTTCTGGAACAATGTGCTCTGGACAGATGAGTCAAAGGTAGAGCTATTTGGCCACAGTACCAGAAGACATGTTTGGCGAAACCCAAAGACAGCATTTGACCACAAGAACCTGATACCAACTGTAAAGCATGTTGGTGGAAATATTTTGGTTTGGGGCAGCTTTGCTGCATCAGGGCCTGGGCAGCTCACCATCATATAATCCACGATGAATTCTTCATTGTACCAGAGGGTGCTTGAGGATAATGTGAGGCCATCTGTCGGAAAGTTGACGCTCAACTGAAGGTGGACCTTGCAACATGACAATGACCCTAAACATACCAGTAAAACCACCAAGGAATGGCTGAAAAGAAAGAAATTGAGGGTTCTGGAATGGCCAAGTCAAAGCCCTGATCTAAATCCCATCAAGATGTTGTGGGCGAATTTGAAACGAGCTTTGCATGCAAGAAACCCCTCAAACATCGCACATCTAAAATAATTCTGCATGGAGGAGTTGTCAAAAATTGCTCCCAGTCGATGTCAGAGACTGTTAGACAGTTATAAGCAACGCCTACTTGAGGTTGTTTCTGCCAAAGGAGGCAATACCACCTATTAGAGCCAAGGGTGTACTTACTTTTTCCACATGCAAAATTTGCATTTATGTTTATTTAAATTATACAATGGACTACAAAATGTAAATATTTCATGATATTTGTTATATTATATCACGTTTATCTATCAATATTGTTGAAATGAAGATCAAATAGCTGTATGTTGAAATATGTTGAAAAAGTCAAAACTTTACATGGGGTGTACTTACTTTTTCACGTGGCTGTATATATACACAGACTTCCGACTTCCGGTCCCTCGAGCGACGAGGCTTGCTTCGATCTCTCCACGGCATCAAAGTGTGAGTGTTTTCCCGTTCTTCTCTTAGTCAAATTTCCGCTGGATATTTTGTTGTGTATGTGTTATTGTGTGTTTCTATTTGGTTTTGGTTTTGTCGTTGTTGAAAATTTGTGTTTAATTTGTCTGTTTTTTTTGCTCGCACGCTTGGGAGACGACGTCCTGGTCTCTCTGGGCTCCCCCCCCCCCCCCCGTCGTCAGAGTTTTGTGAATATGGGTTCTTTCCTTCATAGTATTTGCTTGTTTCTTTGATTTTCTTTTCTCCCCCCCTACCTCTCACGAACATCTTACCCTTTGTCCAGCGTTTTGAAAACAGAACAAACAAATAAACAACAAAAAAATTCTATATTAATTCTTTCTCTCCTCCTGGACACGTGCTTGTTCGCTCTCCTCCTCGTCTCGACTTGTGCCCCGCCCCCTATATCTCGTTTTTCTTCCACCTCTGCTAATGCTTTCTCAAATCCACATTCTCACTTAGAGACTTTTCCCAGATTGTTTTTCATGGTTTTGTTTAAATATTATTTCAATATGTTTAAACTGCAGCCGTGATGCTGACGCCGCCCTCCCCCACCCCCTCCACCCCCCAGAATTTCCATGTTTTGAATGTTTCCCAGTGTATACCCTGGATTAGAATAGGCACACCATATCCCTGCATGTCGAAAGAGACGACTAAGAGGGTTGGCGTCAGGAAGGGCATCCGGCCATAAAAACATTGCCTCAAAAGGAGAACCATGACAATTACAACTACATGTGGGCAGGGTACAGCCCGAAGTGGAGATCGGTTTCTGAGGTTTGGGACATGGAATGTAGGGACAATGACAGGGAGATCAGGAGAAGTGGTGGAAGTATTGGTCAGAAGAAGAGTGGACATATGTTGTGTGCAAGAGACGAGATGGAAGGGAAGTGGTGTGAGAATGGTGAAGGGTAGGCAGGGACAGAAATACAAGTTTGTGTGGCAAGGGTGCCCGGAGGGCGTGAATGGTGTTGGTGTCCTGTTTTCTGAGGAGTTTGTAGACAGTGTGGTGAGTGTGACGAGAGTGAGTGATAGGTTGATGATGGTGAAAATGATGATTGGAAAGCTCTTGGTGAACATCATCTCGGAATATGCTCCGCAGGTTGGTCGGAGCGATGAAGAGAAGGACAGGTTCTGGTGTGCGATAGAGAAGCTGATGGAAAACGTGAAAGATGAGGATGTTTTTGTGGTAGGAGGAGACCTAAATGGACATGTGGGAAGGAGTATGGATGGTTTTGATGGAGTTCATGGGGGTTACGGATATGGTGTGAGAAATGGAGAAGGTGAAAGGATTTTGGAGTTTGTTGATGGAGCTAATTTGTTGATTTGTAATACTCAGTTCCAGAAAGAGGATAATAAGCTTGTTACATACACGTCAGGTGGGTCGACGACAACCGTTGACTACCTGATGGTGCGTAGGCGAGATAGGGGGCACCTCCGGGACACAAAGGTGATCCCGGAGGAGAAGGCTGTTTCACAGCACCACTTGGTTGTCTGCGACATAAGGGTGAAAGGTGCGAGAAGAGCTCGGCGGGTGAAGTACCAACCGAGAATGAAGGTGTGGAGGTTGAAAGAGGTGACAGTAAGGGAGGCATTAAAAGAGAGGCTGAGTAGGGTCGAGGATGATGTGGTTGAGATTGAAAGTGGTCGGATGTCAATGAAAGCTAGTCTGTTGGGAGCCATTGGTGTGGTATGTGGATGGACAAAAGGACCACCGAGGCACTCGGAAACATGGTGGTGGGATGATGAAGTTGGAAAGAGGATTGACGAGAAGAGGAAGAAGTTCAAGGAGTGGCAGAAGGCGAAGGGTACGGGAGCAGAAACAGCAGAGCATGAAAGTTATAAGGCAGCCAGGAAGGCTGCAAAGAAAGAGGTAGCAAAGGCGCAGGATGCATGTCGGAAAATGTTCGGAGAACGCTTGGATTCGGAAAAGGGTCAGAAAGCAGTATTCAGGATTGCAAAGCAGATAGCGAAAGAGAGGTGTGATGTGATGGGGGTGAGTTGCTTGAAGGAGAAAGTGGGACAAATCGTTGTCGACCCAGATGGAATTAAAGGATGATGGAAAAGATACATGGAAATGCTGTTAAATACAGAGAATGAATGGGATGGCAACATAGAGAGTAACCCAGTTTTAGGACCGGCAGAGAAGATAACTGAGAAGGAAGTTGAGGAAGCGATAAAAGCAATGAAGGGTAGAAAAGCGGGAGGGCCGACGGGAGTTGTGGGAGATATGTTGAAGGCAGCAGGAAGTTGGGGTGTGAAGAGAATGACAGAGATCTGTAATCTGGTGGTGAAAGAAGGCCGCATTCCAGTGGCTTGGGAACTGAGTACCCTCGTCCCTCTATACAAGGGGAAGGGTGACCCTCTGGAGTGTGGCTCGTACCGAGCGATAAAGTTATTGGAGCATGGAATGAAGGTATTGGAAAGGGTGTTGGAGAGGAGGACAAGGAAGAAAGTGAAGATCGACGAAATGCAGTTTGGATTTATGCCAGGAAGAGGAACGACAGACGCGCTTTTCATTGCGAGGCAGTTGCAGGAGAAGTACATGGAGAAGAGGAAGAAGTTGTTTCTTGGGTTTGTTGATCTGGAGAAAGCATTCGATAGGGTTCCACGCAAAGTATTGACATGGGCATTGAGGAAGTTAGGAGTGGAGGAATGGTTGATCAGAGTAGTGATGGCAATGTACAAAAGAGCGCGCACAGCTGTCAGGACGAAGGACGGGAACAGTGGTGAGTTTGAGGTGAAGGTGGGAGTGCATCAGGGGTCGGTACTAAGTCCACTACTATTTGTAGCTGTGATGGAGGTGCTGGCTCAGAACGTAAAGGAGGGTTTACCGTGGGAGTTGTTGTATGCAGATGATCTGGTGTTGATTGCGGAAAGTATGGATGGACTGAAGGAAAAGATGAACAAGTGGAAGGAATGTATGGAGACAAAAGGTCTGAAGGTGAATATCGGAAAGACGAAGGTGATGGCAAGTGATAAAGCATGTGGGGAGGTGGAAAGAACTGGGAAGTGGCCCTGTGCTGTGTGTAGGAAGGGTGTCGGAGTGAACTCCATTCAATGCACAATGTGCGCTGAGTGGGTTCATCAAAAATGTAGTGGTCTGAGAGGGTCATTAACCAGTGTGGCAGCTACATTCAAATGCAAGGTGTGCACAGAGGGAGCTGCAGATGGAGGAAATGTTGAGTTGGATCTTGGAGACGGCATGAATCTGGAAGGTGTGAAAACATTTTGCTACCTCGGAGACATGCTGAATGGAGAAGGTGGATCAGACTCGGCAACGGTTGCTCGAGTGAGATGTGCATGAAAGAAGTTTCGGGAACTGAGTGGCGTGCTGATGATGAGGGGAGTGTCGTTGAAGCTGAAGGGAAAGGTGTATGCTGCATGTGTGAGAAGTGTTATGATTTATGGGAGCGAGACATGGGTAATGAACGTAGAGCAGCAACGAAGGTTGGAAAGGCTGGTAATGCGAATGGTTCGACGGATGTGCAGAGTATCGTTGAGAGAGAGGAAGACAAATGATGAATTGCGAAAGATGATGGGAATAGAGCCTGTGATTGATGCTGTGAAGAGGAACAGGTTGAGATGGTTTGGTCATGTGTTGAGGAAGGATGAAAGTGACTAGTTGAGAAGAGTGATGGAAATGAATGTAGAAGGAAGTAGAGGACGGGGAAGACTGAGAAAGACTTGACTAAAGATGGTGGAAGAAGAAATGCGGGCAAGGGGGTTAACAAGGAGAGATGCAGAAAATAGGGCAAAATGGAGAAGATTGTCATGGGGACCGCAAGGCTAACCCCCGCTCTTGCAGGGAAAATGGCCTTAAAATGCATGTTGTTGTATGGACGGGAGGAAGGGTATGACAACTGAAGACGAGATGGGATAAATCTGTGCATGAGAGAGAGCAATTTACTTTGGATATATATATACTTTGGATATATATATACAACGGAACACTTCCGTTGAACTTGCGGCCGACTCAGAAGATGACCTTTGTTGGTCAAAAGCTTGTCGAATTAAAGATCGAAGTCCTGAAGCTACGTCCACGTCTTATTCAATCTCCCGATTATATATTCAATGCAAATGAGATGCCCTGCTCGTAGTATGTATGTATATATACATATATATATATATATATGTATATATATATATATATATATATATATATATATATATATATATATATATGTATGTATATACACTACATAGCCAAAAGTATGCGGACACACCTTCTAATTCGTGAATTCGGCTGTTTCAGCCACACAAGCTCACAGAACGGGACCGCCTCGTGCTGAAGCGCAGAACACGTAAAAATCGTCTGTCCTCAGTTACAACACTCGCTACTGAGTTCCAAATTCCTCTGGAAGCAACATCAGCACAACAACTGTTCATCGGGAGCTTCATGAAATGGGTTTCCATGGCCGAGCAGCCGCACACAAGCCTATGATCACCATGCACCATTCCAAGTGTCGGCTGGAGTGGTGTAAAGCTTGCCACCATTGGACTCTGGAGCAGTGGAAATGCATTCTCTGGAGTGATGAATCACGCTTCACCATCTGGCAGTCCGACGGACGAAGCTGGGTTTGGCGGATGCCAGGAGAACGCTACCTGCCCAAATGCATAGTGCCAACTGTAAAGTTTGGTGGAGGTTTTTCATGGTTCGGGCTAGGTCCATTAGTTCCAGTGAAGGGAAATCTTGACACTACAGCATTCAATGAAATTCCAGACAATTGTGTGCTTCCAACTTTGTGGCAACAGTTTGGGAAAGGCCCTTTCCTGTTTCAGCATGGCAATGCCTGATGCACAAAGCGACGTCCATACAGAAATGGTTTGTTGAGATCTGTGTGGAAGAACTTGACTGGCCTGCACACAGGCCTGACCTCAACCGCATCGAACACCTTTGGGATGAATTGTAACGCCAACTGCGAGCCAAGCCTAATTGCCCAACATCAGTGCTCGACCTCACAAATGCTCTTGTGGCTGAATGGAAGCAAATCCCCACAGCAATGTTCCAATATCTAGTATTCTATTGGAAAGCCTTCCCAGATGAGTGGAGGCTCTTATAGCAGCAAAGGAGGGACCAACTCCATATTAATGCCCATGATTTTGAAATACGGGTGTGATGTTCAGGTGTCCACATACTTTTGGTCATAGAGTGGTTATATGGCCAGTTCCTGGAATGTTCAAAATCCAGCCTTGTTTAGCGCTGTCACATTTGAAAGGAAATGATCTCGAAAACCCAAACACACCCACTTCAGGGTGAATTAATATATCTAGTGATTCTTAGAAAGGAAGTCAACAAATGACACAGTGGCATACAATACATTAAGCAATCAGTAATATCGAGCACTTGTATAGAAAACACAATGTAGAATGTACTCAAGTGGGCAACAATCAGCTTTTGAGTGTTCGACAGTGATGCCCAGAGTTTGCACGGAAGGTTTTACATATGCGTAATTATTCCATAATAATCAGTTCTCTGATTGTCCGGGTCACGATGCCGTTCATTTCCTTTCCACTCGAGACCACTGGAAAAGTCTCACATATTTGTGAGATCTCACGTTTACTCACATATTTGTTGGCATTCCGTTTGAAAAATGTATTTTTAATGATGAGTCGATCCTTAGCTTGAGGCTCAAAGTGAGTAAATTGCATTTCAGGAAGTTGTATTTCTAGAAAAAACACAGGCAATGTCATTTCCTTCTTTTCTTACCAGTAATCCACACAGGGTGTTGTAGTTTGGCAGAAACTGGATTTGTAATGATGATGGCCCACAAGAGAACAAATGGTCAACATTATTCACCATCATTCCATCTGTCTCCTTCCCCTTAGGTCCTGATCAGTGTCAGTCCTTGTTCTGAAGCCAACTCAGACAGAGGCATACCTATTGCACCGCTCACCACTTTTTTTCCTTTTCCTTTTATTCTGCTCTTTTTCGTCTGAGAGAAGCTACACCTCTCTTACTGTATTTATTTCTGCCCACACCAATCAGCACAGGCAAAGAAAGCAATGTGCTGCATGTAAAGTGAATGCAGTACAATAACCTGACAGTGATGCTGGTATTACAGCTACCTAGACCGTTATACACAAACACAGCACAATCTACTCTCAATGTGACTCGACTTATTGAACGAGGGATGCACCCTTTTCCCCATTTAAAACTCCATCATTATATTTGTCACGTGACTTCTGTAATCAGCATTCAACTCGTCTGGCTGCTTGTTTGGGAAAACATTGCTGCATCTACTTTTTTTATGGAGTGCAAGTTTCCATTTAAATAATGTGCTATGAACACTATTTATATTGGGATTTCATGTGACAAATCATCTTGTATTTGGCCAGTTATTGTTCCCATATGAACCCCTGACTCGTATGATATGAGCAAACCTGTTTGTCCATTGTCTACTCGTGTCCTTCTCATGCATGTGAAAGTACACTGATGTCGAGTAATGCATTTGTCCTACCGCTCCATAAGCCTGAGGCTACTGTAAGAATACAATAATCCATGTTGCTTCTGTCTCATATACCAGCACCCAACTCCCACTCTCTCGACATTGCACCCTGCACTCCCACCTTTCCCTCTTCCCCTCCCTCTTGTGCCCTTTCTCTGTTGTTGAAATGCTACACTGCACCAGTACCAACCAAAATGACAATGAAGATACAGCAATGGGAGAAGCAACATTCAGTCCACTATTATTTTCCACCTTATAAAGATTCATTTGGACAGTATAAAAACTCTCAAAGCAGAGTGAAGACATTCGCTCAGTGAGCCAATAAATGTTGTCAGACTCATCCATTCAAGGATTGTGGATATCCAAGTGTCACTAGAACATCACTGTCATCAAAACTGTAAAAGCAATACAATGTCAGTAAAATGTCCGTCCTTAGACTGGTCTTGGTTGGAGGAAACAGTGTGTTCAGGTCAAGGAAGAAAAGCTTGCACCATTTCTGAAGAAAAGCTTACAGAAAGTAGACGACCAGCTGGTATAATAGTTTGGATGGTATAAAGATCAGTAGATCATGATAACTATTGTTTTATGGCCCTGGTTTTAAACATGAACATGTGATATATTGTATGAATCTTTGTTGTCACAGGCTTTGACCTTTATTGCTGCAATCTTCATGATGACGGGTGAAGAGGAGCAGCAAATGCTGGATTTGAACGAAATGATGCATCATTTGGATTTGAAGATAAGGTATTTATGGAAGTAAAGTACCTTAATTTTTTTACCATCAGGATATGTCATGACTTCTCGTGGACACACACCAGCAAGCTGCAAACCTCATGAAGTCACTTTGGATTTCAACTTTAGGATAATCTACTGTGGCGGACACGAAAGCACTGACGTGGTGACATCACCCCGCACACCAAGTGGGGGTGGGCCACGCCCGGGAGAGAGGCGTGGCCTCACGATATACACAGGGCGCGCAGCCCTGAGCAGCTCAGTATTACAGTGAGCTCTTGAATAAAGACTCTTACAAATTACCGCGTTGTCCGCTTCCTCCTTGCTCACAAGCAGCGCGCGTAATACCGCGCTTTACTGGTGACCTTCGACGTTGGATCTGCCGTAGCGATCCTTCCAAACACGACGCCATTGCCATGGACAACAACGCGATGTCGGTTAAACTTCCCGAATTTTGGGAGGCCCAGGCCGAAGTTTGGTTCGTCCAAGCCGAAGCCCAGTTTCAGCTTCGGCGCCTCACCGACGACGACACGCGCTACTGCCACGTCGTCGCCTCCCTCGGGCCCGGCACGGCCGCTCGAGTTGTGTCCGTCCTTCGCCACCCACCGGACGGCCACAAGTACGAGGCACTCAAGCGGCTGCTCCTAGCCACGTTCGGCCTCACGGAGGACGCACGGGCCGACCGCCTCCTGGATCTCCCCGAGCTCGGCGACACACGCCCGTCGGTCCGAATGGACCATATGCTGTCACTGTTGGGCGACGAAGCCCATGGTTCTCTATTCCGGGCGCTTTTCCGTCGCCAACTTCCAGCACAGGTACGCCTCGCGTTGGCCGGGACTGTGCTCACGAAACCCCGAGCAATGGCCGCCATGGCGGACAGGTACTTCGCGGCTTCGGACACGCGGGCGAGAGTCGGTGCGGCCCACCTCGTGGATCCCGAGGCCGATGCTGATCCACAGCATCAGCTTCCACAGCATACACAGCATGCTGATACGCACCTCGTGGCCGCTGCCACGCCCCGCCCACCGCCGCAGCGAAAACCGCCACCGCGGGGAAAACCACCGGCTCCACCGGCCTGGCAGAGCCAGCCGCGCTCCTCCAGCTCCACCACCTGGTGCCGGTTCCACGCCAGGTTCGGCCACGAGGCTCGACAGTGTCATCCGCCATGCTCCTTCGACAGGTCGGGAAATGCCCGGGCCGGCGCTCGATAGTGGCAATGAGCGCTGGCCGTTCGAACAGCCTGCTGTTCATCATGGACACCTTATCTGGGCGCCGTTACCTGTGCGACACAGGAGCGCAGGTGAGTGTCGTTCCTGCCGGTACGTCAGACAAGCACGCCGCGGGCGGGGGCCCCGCGCTGCTTGCCGCAAACGGGATGCCCATCCGTACGTACGGAAAACGGTGCCTCTCTCTGCGGTTCGGAGGGCAGGTTTTCCGATGGTCGTTCGTCACCGCTGACGTGCCCATGGCATTGCTTGGCGTGGACTTCCTGTGCACAAATGGGCTCCTGGTCAACGTAAAGCACAGACGTCTTGTCCAGGCCGAGATGTTCAGCTTGCTCGCTTGTGCGCTGCCCAGCTCATCGAGCAGCCCACTGAGCGGCTCACCGAGCGGCTTGCCAAGCGGCTTGCTGAACGGTTCGGTTCTGGCCACGTTGATCTGTACGCTTCCGGCAGCGGACGAATTCACCCGCCGGCTTCCCGGCCCTCATGCGGCCCACCTTCTCAGCGGGGGCCATCAAGCACGGGGTGGCCCATCACATCCCCACCGTCGGGCCACCGGTCTATGCCCGGGCACGCCGCCTCGAGCGACGAAGCTGGCGGTAGCAAAAGCGGTGTTCGCTACCCTGGAGCGACTCGGCATCGTTCGGCGCTCGGAGAGTGCTTGGGCGTCGCCGCTGCACATCGTGCCGAAGCCCGGCGGGGGATAGCGACCGTGCGGGGACTATCGCCGTCTCAATGACGCCACCACCCCCGACCACTACCCCGTCCCCCACATTCAGGACTTTTCCGCCCGTTTGGCGGGCATGTCCTTCTTCTCGAAGGTGGACCTCATACGCGATTACCATCAGGTCCCCGTCAGGCCGGAGGACGTCCCGAAGACGGCGGTCATCACGCCGTTCGGACTCTTCGAATTCCTGCAGATGCCCTTCGGTCTGAAGAATGTGGCTCAGGCATTCCAGCAGCTGATGGACAGCGTCCTGTGCAACTTGGATTTTGTATACGTCTACCTGGACGATATCCTCGTCACCAGCGCGTCCCGTGAAGAGCACCTACACCACCTCCGCACGCTCTTCGAATGCCTGGGCCAGCATGGCCTGATTGTGAACCCCGCAAAGTGCCAGTTCGGCGTCGCCGAACTCGATTTTCTGGGGCACCGCATCACCAGGCACGGAGCCGTCCCCCTGCCGGCCAAGGTGGAGGCGGTGAAGGGGTTTCCGTGCCCCCGCACGATCAGCGGGCTGCAGGAGTTCCTGGGCATGGTGAACTTTTACCATCGGTTCCTGCCCCGTATCGCCCAGCTCCTGCGCCCCCTGCACGAAGCTCTCTGAGGTAAGCCGGGCAAAGGCGACATCACCTGGACCGAGCAGATGGACGCGGCGTTCACGGGCGCGAAGCTCACCTTGGCTAACGCCACCATGCTCGCGCACCCAGCGCCCGATGCGCCGATCGCCCTCACCACCGATGCCTCGGACTACGCGGTGGGCGCGGTGCATGAGCAATGGGTGCGTGGAGCTTGGCAACCGCTGGCGTTCTTTAGCCGGCAGCTTCACCCGCCCGAACGCCGTTACAGTACCTTCGACCGTGAGTTGCTCGGGCTTCACTTGGCGGTCAGGCACTTCCGCCATCTGCTCGAGGGCCATGCGTTCATGGCCTTCGTCGACCACAAGCCGCTGGTTTTCGCGATGGGCAAGGTCACCGAGCCATTGTCGGCCCGGCAGCAGCGTCACCTCTCGGCCGTGTCTGAGTACACGACGGACATCCGGCACGTCGTTGGGAAGGACAACCCGGTGGCAGATTGCCTTTCCCGGGCCGTCGCCCACGCAGTCCACCTCGGCATCGACTATGCCCGGATGGCAGCGGACCAGGCCACTGACCCCGATGTCCAGGCCTTGCGGACCACCGTCACGGGCCTCCGCGTCACCGAGGTGCAGTTCGACGGCGCGGGCGCGGCCCTCTTGTGCGACGTCTCCCTCGGGCGGCCTCGCCCCATCGTGCCCGCGGGCTGGCAGCGCCAGGTGTTTGACGCCATCCACGGCCTGTCCCACCCGGGCGCGAGGGCCTCCCAAAGGTTGATCGCCGACAAATTCCTCTGGCATGGCCTCCGGAAGGCCGTCCGCAGCTGGGCCAGGACGTGCCTCGCGTGCCAGCGCGCCAAGGTGCACCGGCACACCCAGGCCCCGTTGGCCCCGTTTACGGTGCCGGAACGCCGGTTTGACCACGTCCACGTGGACCTGGTGGGACCTCTGCCCCCCTCGCAGGGTTTCACCCACGTCCTCACCATGGTGGACCGCACCACCCGGTGGCCGGAGGCCATGCCCTTGGCGTCGACGACGGCGGCGGACGTCGCGCAGGCTTTCATCGCCACCTGGGTCGCCCGGTTCGGTGCCCCCTCAGACATCTCGTCCGACCGCGGCCCCCAGTTCACCTCGGAGCTCTGGGGGGCGGTCACGCAGGGGCTCGGGGTCCGGCTGCACCGAACCACGGCCTACCACCCCCAGGCTAACAGCCTGTGTGAGCGATTTCACCGCTCATTGAAGGCCGCGCTCCGGGCCACCCTCCGCGACGGCGGCTGGGTCGACAGGCTCCCCTGGGTCCTGCTGGGTCTCTGGGCGGCGCCCAAGGAGGACCTGCGCGCATCCGCAGCGGAGTTGGTCTTCGGGCAACCGCTGCGGGTGCCGGGCGAGTTCCTTCCCGACTCCACAGCACCATGGTCCACGGCACAGCAGTGCTCCGCTCTGCAGGAGACCGCCCATAGGTTCGCCCCGGTGCCGACGGCACGCCACGGGCACCCACCGACACACGTCGCCCCGGAGCTTCACACGGTGGAGTACGTCTTTGTCCGCCACGATGCCCATCGGACACCACTGCGGCCCCCGTACGACGGGCCTTTCCGCCTGCTGGAGACCGGGGTGAAGCACTTCACCCTGGACATCGGCGGTACTCCTGACCGCGTTTCTGTGGACCGCCTCAAGCCGGCCCACCTCGACGTGCACCATCCACCGCCGGTGGCCCGACCCCCGCGTCGGGGCTGCCCCCCTGTGGGCGGACCCCGGGCACCGCCCAGCCCCACCGCCACGACGCCCCCCGGTCCTGCACCCATCCCAGGGGCAGCCGGAGGCATCCCAGATGGCATCCCTGCATCCCAGATGCCGCCATTCGCCAGGGGGCGCTTTGGCCGGGTCATCCGTTTGCCCCGCAAACTGACCCTTCTGGTGCGCGGGGATTCTGGGGGGGCGCGTGTGGCGGACACGAAAGCACTGACGTGGTGACATCACCCCGCACACCAAGTGGGGGTGGGCCACGCCCGGGAGAGAGGCGTGGCCTCACGATATACACGGGGCGCGCAGCCCTGAGCAGCTCAGTATTACAGTGAGCACTTGAATAAAGACTCTTACAAATTACCGCGTTGTCCGCTTCCTCCTTGCTCACAAGCAGCGCGCGTAATACCGCGCTTTACTACCATATAAAACACAATGTGTGTTTGTGTATTTGTGTGATGTCTGTCCCCCTTCATAAGGGTAGGTTTTAAAGGCTTTGAGTAGTGCTTTAGGAGGGGTTTGAGTGGGGTTTTAATGGGCAATCTTGGAACATGACTGTGTCTACCGGTTAAAGGACCCAGAAGATCCCAAGGATCCAAAAAACCCAAAAGACCCCAAGGATCCAAACAACCCAGAAGACACAAAATACCCCAAGGGCCAAGAAGAGCCCAAGGACACTGAAGACCAAAAGACCCCGAGGACCCAAAATACCCCAAAGACTGAAAATACCCTGATGACTGAAAAGACCCAAAGATCCAAAATACCCCCCAAAGACCCAAAACACACCAAAGACCCAAAAGACTCTGGTGACTGAAAGAATCGAGATGACCCAAAAGACTCTGAATACCCTTAAAGACCCTGAGGACCCAGTGGACCCCAAATATCTAGAGGACCCCAAAGATCCAGAGGACCCAAAAGACTCCAATGACCATAAAGATCCCGAGAAACCACAAGACCCTGAAGACCCAAAAGACCCCGAGGACACAAATGACTCAGAGGACCCAAAAGACCCCGAGGACTCCGTAGACCCAACAGAAGAGTAATTATGTCTCTTACATTGGAATTGTACACGGTGGCTTGAAAACTGAGCCTCAAGGGCTGTGTACAGAAGAGTCTCTTTTTAAATATCAATAAATACAAGGCGCAGGGAGGTGAAATTCGCTGCACGTGATGTACAATGTGCGCAGGGTAAACCGAGTGTCATTTATGTCTGTAGAATGTCTCATAAATAAAGAAGATATAAGCACACCTGACATTAGGCCCAGATTTCAGACTTTGGCATGCTCATGCGCGGCACCGTCAAATTAACTGTTCCAAACCGTCATTTTTGACCGGCTTTATACTATACTTTAAGAATGAGAAAGAAACTTGTTTGGAATGGAATACCTTATCACATTCCTCTGCATAATAAAGCCTGGAAATTGAGCAAAAACAAGACATAATCTATAACAAGTACACATACATTCAAAGTACACCGCCCCATGCCAAATAATTAAATATGCTGCAGCGCGGCATTGCCGTGGCGCCTCCGGCGCCCGGCAATACCGCAGTGCAGCTCATTGAGGCTGCATTGGGAGGGAGAGGTGTACACTAATTGATTGATTAATTGTATAATTAAAATCAATAAAATATTATCACAAAATATTTTCTTAATCAATTGGCTAATAGCATAACGTACCTGGTCTGAATGAGGCTATTTCCAGTCAATGGTGAAACTGCAAATGGGGAATCCGCTAATGTCACGGAGGGAAACCCTTATGTCATTTCCTCATTCTGCTTTAAACTCAATATCTCTATATTTTCATTCCAAACAACATCATTCTTCATTCCAATCACAAATTAGTACTGTAGTATTAATATATCAAAATATAATGTTAAATCACGATTGTATTGAGATATTATCAAAGCAGCGAATCGTCATCTGTTCACTATTGGATTCGGGATCAAGGACCGTGTCGATCGCATTTCAAAATCATAATTGTATTGAGGAATTTCTGAAACCTCCTACCTACCTACCTTACAACACCTGCTGGGATCTAAAACGTTCCACAGAAAGTTATTATATTTCCTTTTAGTAAAATATGCAACTGTCATGCTTACTAAATGCTGTGCCCCTGTCATGTGACCAGATCCTCTGCTCTGATTGGTGGACGCTTGTGAGGGACATAGAGATATACATACATACATACACCGGACAGACAGACAAATGCTGTTCCAGATGAGCTGCGCCATAAAAAAAACTGATGTAGGATAAGATGAATGGGTGCAATTGGCAGACAGGATTTTATGGAAGCAGTCTCTGGAACTCCCCATGTCTGACGGCAACGAAAAGCTTCACACGTCCTTCTTAAGAGAGATGGAGGGAGCATATTATAGTTAGGAGTTAAATTTTTGTTGAATCATTAAAATACTTGATCATCATAATTGCAGCTATTTGAGAACATGTAGGAAATGCACCTTCCCTTTTACACAATATTTGAAACTCCCAGAACATCATTCCTGTTTGGATTGTATCTATGATTGTCAGATTTTGTTCATGTATATATTTCCGTTATTTTTCTCCATTCAAACTAAATGATATGATAAGCATTTATTTAATTACCTTTATTTCCATCGTCTGAGCGATTCCACATCTGGGGATTCTGTTTACGTATCAGGATGTTTCTCTCCATCTGATATACGACAGTGTTCAGGTAACTCATTGCTATACACACCGCTATCTCTTGAAAGGTCAAACGCCAGCATCCGCGACAACTGAAATATCTAAAAGGATTTTCCAAGCAAATGTCGCCTTATCATTTTACAGCGAGATAGTGTCACGTATAACGCAATCCTATCACTACGGTTCTAGAGAAACATGCTTGTAGATAATTTCCAATATTTACGCTTTCAGCAACTTAACAATGACTGACACAGAATTAAGCCATCATATTAAGATATTTAATTGACATGTGTCAGAAAACTGCATGCCCAGGCCAGGAATCGAACCCAGGTCCTCTGGTGAACCGTACCAGTGCTCATATGTCAATTAATTATTTATAATCCTGTTCATTTATATATTAAGTTATCACATTCACTTATCTAGTTCAGATAAGTCGTGGCCGACTTCTGGTGACGTTCATTATGAGATATCATAAGACATCATATTTCTTCTATATATTGAATTATATAAAATTTCATCCTCATGATATGCATTGTAATGAATTATACAATATCAAGAAGGCAGCATTTAACAATGCAGACCATCATTGGGGTAAAAAGATATATTTTAAAATGAAAAAAATGTATTCCTCTTCTTCATTGCTGCACAAAGCTGTGTGTGCGTGATGTAATCTTTAAATGTCTTAAAATCAACAATATGTATAGATTTCAGTATATTGTTATGAAATTTGGGGTCGTGATATATAGATTCAGGTAGATCTGCATGGGTAGGTGCTCCGATGATTGTGGGTAGAAAGAACCACTTCGATGTACATAAGTCAGGGACCTGTTTCGCCCGAATGTCGGATTAAGGTGTATCTTCGTCCCCATTACGAGGAATGGGACATGTATTCCTCTTCTTCATTGCTGTACAAAGCTGTGTGTGCGAGATGTAATCTTTAAATGTCTTAAAATCAACAATATGTATAGATTACAGTGTATTGTTATGAAATTTGGGGTAGTGATATATAGATTCAGGTAGATCTGCATAGGTAGGTGCTCCGATGATCGTGGGTAGAAAGAACCACTTCGATGTACATAAGTCAGGGACTTGTTTCGCCCGAATGTCGGATTAAGGTGTATCTTTGTCCCCATTACGAGGAATGGGACATGTATTCCTCTTCTTCATTGCTGTACAAAGCTGTGTGTGCGAGATGTAATCTTTAAATGTCTTAAAATCAACAATATGTATAGATTACAGTATATTGTTATGAAATTTGGGGTAGTGATATATAGATTCAGGTAGATCTGCATAGGTAGGTGCTCCGATGATCATGGGTAGGAAGACCCACTTCGATGTACATAAGTCAGGGACTTGTTTCGCCCGAATGTCGGATTATGGTGTATCTTCGTCCCCATTACGAGGAATGGAACATGTATTCCTCTTCTTCATTGCTGTACAAAGCTGTGTGTGCGAGATGTAATCTTTAAATGTCTTAAAATCAACAATATGTATAGATTACAGTATATTGTTATGAAATTTGGGGTAGTGATATATAGATTCAGGTAGATCTGCATAGGTAGGTGCTCCGATGATCGTGGGTAGGAAGAACCACTTCGATGTACATAAGTCAGGGACTTGTTTCGCCCGAATGTCGGATTAAGGTGTATCTTTGTCCCCATTACGAGGAATGGGACATGTAATCCTCTTCTTCATTGCTGTACAAAGCTGTGTGTGCGTGATGTAATCTTTAAATGTCTTAAAATCAACAATATGTATAGATTACAGTATATCTATAGGTGTGGACAAACACACCCTCAGTGATGGCTGTGGCTTAGTTTGACATAACTCACATTCAAGGTGTAAATTCAACTTGCGGTTAAATTGGACTTAAACATGTTACGGTTAAAATGGACATCAAAATGTAATGGTTAAATTTGACAACCTTATCACAAAGTAACAATGAGCCACAGTAAGGTGTCGGGAGCGACAGTCCAGCACGTGCTTAAATTAGACCATTTGTTCCAATTCCACGATTTATTGAAGAAATAATAATTGAAGAAAAATTTAAAGAGCATTTTCGATTGAGCATTACAAGAGTATACGGATTGATGTAGATCTGAGAATTAATGATATGCATTATAAAGATATAAAGATTCACTCACACACTTCTTCAATGACATATTCAGACTGATTAGAACATCCTCTCCCCTTCTGGCAAGGCCAGCAATATTTTTATTTGTATACCAAGTCGAGGCTCATATAAGAGCTAACACATATAACTTTTCATAAAGGGAGCAGAAGACAAGAGGGGTGAGAGAGGGAAGCACAACAACAGTAGAGAACAGGGACATCAGGACATTTGCGGAAAAGAAAGGGCTCGGGCGGGGTACATGGGTTAAACAAGATGGACACTACAAGGACTTTCAGGAAAGAAAACGGAATTTGAAAAAGGTGGATTTGGGGTGCTTTAATGGGGGTAGAAAGGATCTAGGTTTTGGATGGAGGAAGACAAGAGATGGTGGTGAACAGCTGATTTAAAGACCTGGAGGGAAGAGTGGGATTGAAGAGAGTGTGGAAGTTTGTTCCATAGGTGGGAAAAAAGAGGAATAAAAGAGTGAAGGTAAGGAGAGTCTTGATTTTGGAAATTCCACCAGAAGGGGGTTGCTTGCAGACCTTGTGCCTCATGCAGAAATATTTGGGGGCAGAGCACAGTCAGAGCAGGGGAAGCTAGGCCGGAGAGGAGTCGGTAAAAGATAGAAAGACCACCAACCTGCCTGCGGTGAGTGAAAGGCCCTCAGAATCAACTTCATCACGGGAGATACCAATGATTATAAAAGCTTTGGTTTCTACAGCGTGAAGCTGAGCTAGGTGTGAGGCAGGAGCACCAGTCCAGAGGGGAGAGCAGTACTCCATCAAGCTATGGATGAAATCTTTGTATGTGGTGGTAAACACACTGCCGAGGAAGGACGTCGCACGATGGAGGATGCCCAGTCGGCGACTGGCTTTGGATGCCAGCTTGGAAATGTGGCTTTCCCAGGAAAGATCATGGCAAATCGTGAGAACCAGAAGCTTTAGTGACAGAACATCTTCGAGATGATTGTTGAGAAAGTAGATGGGAGGGTTTTCCAGACGGTCTTTTCGGAGAGACATAGTGAGAGTGTGAGATTTGTCAGGATAGAAAGACATGTTCCAAGTGTTTGACCAGTTTGTGATTTTATCTTGGTCTGCAGAGAGAAAAGAGGCTGCTGCATGCCAATCTGAGGGATCAGATATGGAGTTGTCGAGAGTGGAGTCATCGGCAGCAGCAACAATGTGTGAAAGAGTAAAACATTAAAAACACTAGATGGTATTCATAGAATACTTACCCTGCGCAATCAACTTGGGGCGAGCCAACTCTTCTGTTTTTGAAGGGTTTTTCTTAGATCCAAGATGGCTGCCAGACCACATGGGCGATGACATTTTAAATTTATATTCTCTAATATAATTATTGCATAGATCACGCTCAATAAATTTCAAACTGATCAGACTAAGCATTGTTCCTGTTGAAGTATGACGGCATAATTAAGGGACCAATGACGTCATCGTTAACAAAACGTATTCCCCATGTGGAGTTCTTTACATTGAGCCATGTTTCAATTTTTTCCATGCAACGGTTTTGGAGATATGGAGGTGCAACGCTTTTAGGTTTTTCCAAGATGGCGCCTATACCACATGGTATATGACGTCATAATTATCATTTATATATTCTACAGCAGGAAGCACTCATATGGTGAAAAATTTGTGTCCATCAGACCAACAGTTGCAGAGAAAAACTGGATGGTATTCATAGAATACTTACCCTGCGCAGTCAATTTGTTGCAAGCCAACTCTTATGTTTTTGAAGGGTTTTTTTTTCTTCTTTGATCCAATTTGGCTGCCAGAGCACATGAGCGATTACATCATAAATTTATATTATCTAATATAATTGTTGCGCAGATCACTCTCAATAAATTGCAAATGATCAGACTAAGCGTTGTCCCTGTCGAATTATGACGTCATAATTAAGGCACCAATTATGTCATCGTTAACAACACTTAATCCGCATATGGGGGTCTTTACAATGAGCTACGATGAAAAAAAATTCCATGGAGCGGTTTTGGAGATATAAAGGTGTAACATTTTTCGGTTTTTCCAAGATGGCGCTGGTAACACGTGAGCTATGACGTCATAATTATCATTAAAATATTCTGTGGGAGGAGGCGCTCGTATGGTGAGAATTTTGTGTCAATCGGACCAATTTTGCAGAGAAAAAAAAAATTCATGCTGATCCGATCAAGCATTGTACTTGTCTAATTATGACGTCATAATTATGGTACCGATGTCATCGTTATTAACATATCTTATTTCCCATGGGGAGTACTTGACAACGCATCATGTTTCAATTTTTTCCATGGAGCGGTTTCAGAGATAACGAGGTGCAACGTTTTTCGATTTTCCAAGATGGCGTCTGTACCACGTGACCTATGACATCATAATTATCATTATAAAGTTCTACAGGAGGTGCCGCTCCTATGGAGAAAATTTCGTGTCCATCGCACTAACAGTTACAGAGAATTTTTTTTTTTCATACTGATCAGATCAAGCGTTGTACTTGTCGATTATGACGTCATAATGAAGGCACCGATTACATCATCATTAACATATCTTATTGCCCATGTGGAGTACTTGACATGGAGCCCTGTGACTTTTCTCCATTGAGCGGTTTAGGAGCTATAGAGGTGTAACGTCTTTCCAATATGGCGTCCATACCACGTGACCTATGACGTCATAATTATGAAGAAGAAAATTCTACAGGTGGAGACGCCCGTACGGTAAAATTTTGTGTTAATCTGACCAACGTTTACCGAGAAAATGAATTTAAAAATTGCAGACACGCATGTACGCACGTATGCCGCACGTACACCATACATACGTAACCGATTGCCTAAACCTGCTTTTCGCTTCGAGCGCGCAGGGTAAAAACATAAAATGCAATTATTACCTCTGCCACCTATGGTGGACGGAGGTTGTGTTTTCATCCCTGTTTGTTTCTTTGTCTGTCTGTGAGCATGATATCTCAAAATGTTGTTGACAGATTCGGAAGAAATTGTGTGCTTTTGTTGCTGTGGTACTTGTGTGCTTCCCTCTCTCTCCCCATCTTGTCTTCCGCTCCCTTTATTGTATGTTTTGTGTGTCCGTTTTTTTTTTGTGATTCATGTTAGCTCTTACACGATCCTCGATCTTGCATCCAAAAAAAATAAAAAATTCGATGGACAGGTTGCATGTGCGACAAGACACTTCATCAACGGTGGTAAAATTCTGAATGTTTTTTTTCTACATCTTTTAAAATCTTTGTTTTATTTATATTGAATTATTTATACCTGAACACGAGAACACAAATCGCCTTTTTGGCACTTAAAAAAACATTAAGTTTAGCAGGACTTGGACAAAATACGAGTATTACGGCATTTTACGACATAGCGACCAATCAAATTTGCTGCTCGCAGACCCTACCCATGTCCGTGTTTTTCAAGACTATTCAGGGAAATAATGTGGTCCATGAACACTCGATGGTATTGGCATGTACCATGTTCCCATCGCTAATATATTGAATGGGTTGCTGAGGTCAATTACAGATTATTTGATCAGCATGTAGATTATCCCATGTTAAGCAAAACGCAAGCAAATTCTTAAATTAAATTAATCAAATTAAGTCTGCTAAATAAATTGATAAAGGGATTTCAATTAAGGTCGAGTAATTCTAGCTTAAATAGCCATTCCCTTGTGTTATCTGGTTACCAAGTTCCGACACGTCATGTCTGACTTCTGGTGACATTCATGATCAGATTTCTCCAAACATCCCTATCCTGCACTGCTTCCTGAAGATCTGGCAGAGACAGCTTGGTTCCAACCTTTACCCCATCCGTCCAGCGCATGACGCCGGTAGGAAAGGTCTGTATCTTCCTCTTCTTCATTCAACCATACCCAACATGGTTGACTTCTCTAGGCTTTCGTGTCCTACATGCATGATGTGTCCAAAAGTATGACAGTTTCTGTTTCAGCATCAGCCCTTCTAATATATATATATATGGTAGTGAAGGAGCTGGGGCTCCCACGCCGATCGGAAGAATGGATGCGACAAAAAGCTGGAATTCATCCGAGTTGCTTTAATCAAACCAAACACTCAGACACTCTGAAAAGCCCGTTTATCGGGCAGCAATATATATACATATTATCCCGGAGCGTTTGCCCAGGAAAGGCGAGAGGGGGCGTGGCCCAGCGTCCTGGCTGCGGCCTGGCAAGTTGAGGGCGAGCCCGCCCGGGCGTCCCGACCGAGGCCTGGCAAGTTGAGCGCGGGCCTGCCCGGGCGTCCTGGACGAGCCCGGCATGGTGATCGCTCCGCGTCCTTGATAGGTGCAAGGCGATTGTGAAAACCCAGCGGTAGCCGCTACACACGTCCCCCCAGAATTGACTTGCACCGGCAGGGTCAATTTGAGGGGGGTCCTGATGACCCGGCCGAAGCGACCCCTGGCGGGTCGTGGGAGGGGGTCCGGTGTGGTGGTGGGCGGTCGAGTGGGGGGCACCGTGGACGGGGGGCGGCCTCGCCGCGGCGGAAGGGCCACCCGTGGTGGGTGGTCGACGTCCACGTGCGCCGGCTTGAGGCGGTCCACCGCAATCCGGTCCGACCTGCCGCCGATGTCGATGACGAACGACTTGTCGTCCCGTCGCAGCACCCGGAAGGGCCCGTCGTACGGCGGCCGGAGGACCCCCGATGTGCGTCGTGATGCACAAAAACATACTCCGCCGTGCAAAGTGCTGGGGGGACGTAGGACTGGGGGTCACCGTGGTGGGATGTTGGCATGGGGGCAAACCGTCGGGCGGCCTCCTGGAGGTCCGAGCGCTGGTGAGCTGCGGACCAGGGACTGGTAGCGTCGGGCACGAATTCGCCCGGGACGCGTAGCGCCGGGCCATAGACAAGCTCGGCGGTGGATGCCTGGAGGTCCTCCTTGGGGGCCGTGCGGAGGCCCAAAAGGACCCACGGCAGCCGGTCGGCCCAACCGCCGTCTTGAAGGCCGGCCATGAGCGCGGCCTTCATGGGGCAGTGGAATCGCTCGCACAACCCGTTTGCTTGGGGGTGGTAGGCCGTAGTATGGTGGAGCTTGACCCCCAGGTTGCGGGCGACCGCGCCCCACAGCTCGGAGGTGAACTGTGGTCCGCGGTCTGACGAGATGTCCGCCGGTGCGCCGAAGCGGGTGACCCAGGTGGCGATGAAAGCCTGCGCCACGTCGGCGGTGGTGGTGGAGATGAGGGGAACGGCCTCCGGCCACTTGGTGGTCCTGTCCACCATGGTGAGCAGGTGTGTGAACCCCCGTGACGGGGGGAGGGGGCCCACCAGATCCACGTTGACGTGGTCGAAACGTCGTTCGGGCACGGTGAAAGGTGCCAGCGGGGCCTGGGTGTGTCGGTGGACCTTGGCCCGTTGGCAGGCCGTGCAGGTGCTGGTCCAATCGCGGACGTCCCGACGAAGGTCGTGCCAGACGAATCGCGCCGACACCAGCTTCTGGGAAGCTTTCCGGCCCGGGTGGGAAAGGCCGTGGAGGGAGGCGAAGATGCGGCGTTGCCAGGTGACGGGCACGATGGGGCGAGGCTGGCCTTGGGAGACGTCGCAGAGCAGGACAGTGTCCGCGAAGGGGATGTCGGCCAGGCGGAGGCCCGTGTCCGCCGCCCGGAGGGCTTGCACCGTGGTGTCGGTGGTTTGGTCCGCCGCCATAAGCGCAAAGTCCACGCCCAGGTGGACCGCGTTCGCGCTGGCCCGGGAAAGACAGTCGGCCACGGCGTTGTTTTTGCCGGCGACGTGCCGGATGTCCGTGGTAAACTCCGACATGGCGGAGAGGTGGCGCTGTTGGCGGGCCGACCACGGCTCCGTGACCTTGGCCATGGCATAAACCAACGGCTTGTGGTCGACGAATGCCGTGAAAGGTCGGCCCTCCAGGAGGTGGCGGAAATGGCGGACGGCCAGGTGTAGACCGAGGAGCTCCCGGTCAAACGTGCTGTATTTGAGCTCGTTCGGCCGGAGCTGCCGGCTGAAAAAAGCGAGTGGCTGCCAAACCCCGTTCACCCATTGCTCATGTACGGCGCCCACCGCGTAGTCGGAGGCATCCGTGGTGAGGGCGATGGGAGCGTTGAGCACCGGGTGAGCGAGCAGTGTTGCGTCGGCGAGGGCCCGCTTTGAGCTTTGGAAGGCCACATCCATTGCTGCGGACCAGGCGATGTCGTGCTTGGCCGGCTTGCCCCGGAGGGCTTCGTAGAGGGGCCGCATGAGTTGAGCAGCGCGGGGCACGAAGCGGTGATAAAAATTCACCATTCCCAGGAATTCCTGCAGGGCCTTTATGGTGCGGGGACGCGGCAACGTGGTGATGGCCTCGACCTTGGTTGGCAGCTGCACGGCCCCGTTCTTGGTGATGTGGTGGCCCAAAAAATCAACGGCCGTCGTGCCGAAGTGGCATTTGGCCGGGTTGACGATGAGGCCGTGCTCGCTGAGGCGCCCGAACAGTGTTCGGAGGTGGAGGAGGTGCTCGGCCCGGGACGTGCTGGCGACGAGGATGTCGTCCAGGTAAACGAAAAGGAACGGCAGGTCACGCAGCACGCCGTCCATCAAGCGCTGGAACGCCTGAGCTGCGTTCTTGAGACCAAACGGCATCCGCAAGAATTCGAATAAGCCGAACGGCGTGATGACTGCCGTTTTAGGGACATCGGCCGCCCTGACAGGTACCTGGTGATATCCCCGTATGAGATCAATTTTCGAAAAAATGACCCGTCCCGCCAGACGGGCGGAGAAGTCTTGGATATGCGGGATCGGGTACCTGTCGGGGGTGGTAGCGTCATTGAGACGGCGGTAGTCGCCACACGGGCGCCATCCACCCCCCGGCTTTGGCATGATGTGCAGTGGCGAGGCCCACGCGCTATCGGAGCGCCGCACAATGCCGAGGTGCTCCAACGCGTCGAATTCGGCCTTCGCCACGGCGAGCTTGGCTGGGTCGAGGCGGCGGGCCCTGGCGTAGACCGGCGGGCCCGTGGTTGGTATGTGGTGCTCGATCCCATGCCGTACTGCGACGGCCGAAAACGTCGGCCGCGTGAGGGCCGGGAACTCCGTGAGCAGGCGAGCAAACTCGTTCGCCGCCGGGACGGCGCATGCCAGCTCGGTCGGCGCGGAGCTGCTCAATGTGCATACCAGGGAGCTGAAGGTTTCGGCGTTGATTAAAAGACGCCGTTGGACGTCCACCAGCAGTCCGTGTGCGCAGAGGAAGTCGGCGCCTAGCAGAGCCATGGGCACGTTTGTGGTTACAAACGTCCAAGCAAAGCGTTGGCCGCCGAAGCAGAGGGTGACATTGCGCGGGCCGAAGGTGCGGATGGTCGATCCGTTGGCCGCAACCAAGGAGGGGCCGCAAACCGTGGATTGCCTGTCCTGGTCAGAGGCGGGTATGACGCTCAGTTGGGCGCCGGAGTCGCACAGGAAGTGCCGTCTGGACGCTTTATCCGTGATGAACAGTAAGTTGCCCGTGTGGCCGGCGCTCATGGCTGGTAATGAACGCCGGCCCGGCCGTTTCCCGGCCTGCCAAAGGTGCACGGGGGTCGGCATGTCCGGGCCTTCTGTCCGAACCTGGCATGATAGTAACACCACGCTTGGTCAGGTGGAGGCCCCGGTCGTCGTGCTGGAGGTGGTCGGCTCGGGGTAGCGGCAGCCAATTGCGTCGGCAGTTCGGTCGTCGACCGTGCCGGGTGCTCGGGCGCCATGGGTGTTGCGTCAGACGGCGGTGGGTCCCATGTCGCCGCTGTGATGCGCTGTCCTGCGGCGGAGATCTTGTCGGCTTCTCTGGCAAGGGCCCGGGGATCTGTGATCGTCGTGCTTGCCAGGGCGAGGCGTACCGGGTTAGGCAGCTGACGGAGGAACAGCTCCCGGAACAGGAATGCCGGAGAGTGCTCGCCGAGCAGTGAAAGCATGTAGTCCATTCGCTCGGAAGGGCGCGTGTCGCCGAGCTCGGGCAGGTCGAGCAGGCGCCGTGCGCGTTCCGCCGATGGGAGGGCGAAAGCGTCGAGGAGAAGCTTCTTAATCGCGCCGTATTTGTCAGCGGCTGGCGGGCTCTCGAGGAGGCTCATGGCGCGGGCCGCGGTGGCCGAACCGAGCGCTGCTACCACATGGTGGAAGCGGGTGTCGTCGGCCGTGATGCCTCGCAGGGCGAACAGGGAATCCGCCTGTGCGAACCAAACTGCCGCGTGAGCCTCCCAGAAGGTAGGCAGTTTAAGGGCGACTGCCGTGTCCATGTCGGTAGGTCACCAATGAAGGAGCTGGGGCTCCCACGTCGATCGGAAGAATGGACGCGACAAAAAGCTGGAATTCATCCGAGTTGCTTTAATCAAACCAAACACTCAGGCACTCTGAAAAGCCCGTTTATCGGGCAGCAATATATATACATATTATCCCGGAGCGTTTGCCCAGGAAAGGCGAGAGGGGGCGTGGCCCAGCGTCCTGGCTGCGGCCTGGCAAGTTGAGGGCGAGCCTGCCCGGGCATGCCCGGGCGTCCCGACCGAGGCCTGGCAAGTTGAGCGCGGGCCTGCCCGGGCGTCCTGGACGAGCCCGGCATGGTGATCGCTCCGCGTCCTTGATAGGTGCAAGGCGATTGTGAAAACCCAGCGGTAGCCGCTACAGTAGTCTCATTTATTTAAGCACTGATTTGTTTGTTTTTCTTGCAGAACATGGAATTTTTAACATTCGTCTCAAACATCACACTTAAAACTGTCAAACTTCTTCCTTTCTTTCTTTCTTTCTCATTGGTCATGACTCACATCCATATATTGCAACTGGAAATACCAGAGCATTCACCGGCCTCCTCTTGGTTTGTTTTATCACATATTTGTCTTTCCAGGTCTTTGCCAATCCTGACCGCTGTTCCCCCCAACATGAACTGTATATTAATTCCTCCTCCACATTATCCACTCACTTCAATCTTAGAATTGAAGTAAGTGGAGAATTTGGAGAACAAATTGTTGTTGATACATCTTCCTCCAATCCTGATTCTGGCCTCTGTCATCCAACTTTTATTTCATCATGATGTACTTATGATACGGATTCAATGTTTATGGGGAGACAATGAACCCCTGTTTGACTCCTTTTCCAATTCCAAACCATTCTGTCTCTCCATACTCTGTTCTTCCTGTAGCTCCGAGATTAGTGCACAGGCTTCTTATCAGACATATCAGTTACTCCAACATCCTGATTTATCTGAGCATAATCCACATCATTTAATGATCAACACAATCAAAAGCTTCTTTTTTTTTTCTTTTTTTTTTTTTGTTGTATACAAGATCGAGGCTCGTGAAAGAGCGAACATTAATCACACAGAAAGACAAACCGACACATAAAACATATAACATCGGGAGCGGTAGACAAGATGGGGAGAGAGGGGGAAGGACACAAACACAACAATTGAGAGCAGGGACCGAGAGACATGGAGACATCGAGAGATCTGAGAGAGGGCGAGGGCTTTGGGGGGGGGGGGCATGGGAAGGGGGCGGTGGGAGAGGTATAAAACATATGGACACTGCCAGTACTTCCAGGAAAGAAGTTGGAATTTCAAACAAGGTGGATCTGGGGTGAATTAGCGGGGGTAGAAAAGATCAAGGTTTTGGATGGGGGAAGATAAGAGATGGTGGTGAACAGCTGTTTTAAAGACCTGGAGGGAGGAGTGGGATTGAAGGGAGTGAGGGAGTTTGTTCCAGAGGCGGGAGAAAAGAGGAATGAAAGAGTGAAGGTGAGCAGAGAGCCGAGATTTCGGCAGTTTAACCATCAGAGGGTTGCTGGCAGATCTTGTGCGACCTGTAGGAATATTTGGGGGACAGAGCACAGAGAGAGCTGGGGGTGCAAGGCCGGAGAGGAGTCGGTAGAAGACAGAAAGACCACCTACCTGCCTGCGGTGAGTGAGTGAAAGGCCCTCAGAGATAACTTCATCGCGGGAGATTCCAATAATTCTGAAAGCTTTGGTTTCAACAGCGTGAAGCCGAGCTAGGTGTGAGGCAGGAGCACCGGCCCATAGGGGAGAACAGTATTCCATTGAGCTGCGGATGAAAGCCTTGTATGTGGTGAGGAGCTCAGGTGTGCCGAGGAAGGACTTCGCATGACGGAGGATGCCCAGTCGGCGACTGGCTTTGGAGGCCAGCTTGGAAATGTGGTTTTCCCAAGAAAGATCATGGCAGATAGTGAGACCCAAAAGCTTGAGCGACAGAACTTCTTGGAGAGGATTGTTGAGAAAGTAGATGGGAGGGTTGTCCAGTCGATCTTTTCGGAGAGACATAGTAAGAGTGTGAGATTTGTCAGGATTGAAAGACATGTTCCACTTGTTTGACCAGTCTGTGATTTTGTCCAAGTCTTCAGAGAGTGAGGAGGCTGCAGACTGCCGATCTGAGGGAAGAGGAATGGAGCGGCAGAGAGTGGAGTCATCAGCAAAGAGATAGAGAGGATTTTCAAGAGAGTCAGAGAGATCATTGATGAAGAAGAGAGAGATCAGAGCTTTGCTATCTATACCAAAAGAGAGCTGTTTGTATGTCTGCTTCTCTGGGTGTGTGTTGCCATTTTTCTCAGAGATGCCAAACGGATCTTCCTCAAACTATCAGAGATTCATCAGTGAGTGCCGGGAAGTGTTTTTGACCCCCACAAAAAATGGAAAAAAACTAAATTTGATTTCTTCAAAATGCCAACAGGATTAGAACAGCACCGGCAACGCAGGGTACCGCTGCTCGTCTATATAATAAAACAGGACTGTTTGTTTGTCTGTCTGTCCGTCCCCGGACTACTAACTCAGTTTTGGGGCTTGCCCCGCCAAACTTTCTGTGGAATGTTTTGGGGTCCCAGCAGGTGTCGTAAGGTGGATGGGAAGTTTTGTAAATTTCTCATTATCATTTTGAGTTTCCACCCATACAGAGCTGCTCCATATCCAGATGTAAACACACTCATGGGTTCGGCATTCACAGTTTCTCCACTTACTGCATGTTGAAACATTCACTGGTTCAGAAATATCGCAATACAATTATGATTTTGAGTTTCCACTCGTACAAAGCCGCGCTCTCTCCGCATGTAAACTCATTCACGGGTTCTGCATTAGCAGATTCACTACTTACTGCATGTGGAATCCCACCTGTGCGTAGCATGGGTACCTTGCTCATAATGTATAAAACAGATATACAACTTCCTGTGATATTCCATGGCATTTTCCCTGATCCACCCCAGATTTGCGATTTGATTTCTAGTACCTCTTCTTCTTCTGAAACCTGCTTGCTCAATGGGCATGTCCTGCCTGAAGAAGTCTCTTATTCTGTGTTGAGTAATCTTTCGTAATATCTTTCTACATGTGAAATCAAGACAATGCTTCGGTTATTTGAACATTTCTCTTGCATCCCGTTTCTTTGGCAAATGGTGTGTAGACTGACTTCATCCATCTTTTTGGCCATACAATCCTCCTCCAGATCTGTGTAAAGATAGCTGGTAAAATTGAGATTTTCGCCTCCTCAACGACCTTTAAGGGTTAAAGATACAAAAGTGTACACAAAAGTTAAGGGTCAACGACCTGTAGTGTATACAAAAAGTGTACACAAGTGTATACTCTCCAGAAGTGTATAGAAAAAAAAATCTTAGACATAAACCTTGCTGGAATCTCTCTGATCTTTTAAAAAAGATATCTTGTTTTCCCCACTCTGTTGTCACTTTCTATCTTTATGCATGCCTTCTGGAAATATCTCTCTTCATCTTTCATAGTTTGTCATTGGAATTCGGCATTTAGTCGCTTAATGTCCTCTCTTGATGTGCCGTTGGTTTTCAACTCTCTTCGTCCGTCTACAAGATTTATTGCCTCTTCTCTAAGCCATTTAGCCTTCTTCTTTCTGCTTGCTTTTGCCATGTTGTTTTTGGCGTCTTCTTTTACAATATCCTCAACCTCTTCCCCAATTTGTCCAGATTCTGTCAACCAAGTCCAGCTCTGCAAAACATTTTTTCTAACCTTCATTGCATATTGTTACCTCCACCACCAAGGGTGGTTGGAGATTGTGTTTTCACTCTTGTCGGTCTGTTTGTTTGTTACTTGCAAAATCGAAGATTTTTCAAGGAAATTGGTCGGTTCCGTTTGTGGTTCTGTTTGTCTGTTTGTCTGTTTGTTTGTCTGTCTGTTTCTCTGTTTGTCTGTTTGTCTGTTTGATTGTCACCGGCCTACAGATCACAATTTTCAACCGATCTTCACGAAACTTCACCAAATGGTAGAGTTGGTCCAAAGCAAGAAGTCTCTTGTTCTTGGGGTCAATAGGTCAAAAGGTCAACATAGGCCAAAGGTTACCAAATTTGTTAAATTTCAAAAATCCTCAATTTTCATCCGATTGACTTTAAATTTGAAGAGGACTTGCATATCTGGTCACTGAATTCAACCACCAAGTATTTTTGAGGTCAACATAGGCCAAAAGGTCAACATAGGCCAAATTTCTAAAATCCTGAATTTTCATCCGATTGACTTGAAATTTGAAGAGGACTTGCATAACTGGTCACTGAATTCAAACACCAAATATTTTTGAGGTCAACATAGGCCAAAAGGTCAACATAGGCCAAATTTCTAAAATCCTCAATTTTCATCCGATTGACTTGAAATTTGAAGAGGACTTGCATATCTGGTCACTGAATTCAACCACCGAGTATATTTGAGGTCAAAATAGGCCAAAAGGTCAACATAGGCCAAATTTCTAAAATCCTCAATTTTCATCCGATTGACTTGAAAATTGAACAGCATTTGCACATTGAGTCACTAAATAGGGAAACCAACTATTTTTGAGGTCAAAAGGTCAAAGGTCAACTCAAGGTCAACCTTCCAAAATCATCCTTTTCCATCTGAAAAATCATCACTTTTCTTCCTATTGACCTGAGCTTTGATCAAGATTGTCAATTTTAATCTTGATGAAATGGACAATTTGCTGTATCAATGGAATTATTTCTTTGGGGGGGGGGGGATTTTGCAAGTATCGTGCTTTGCGTGACGTCTTCTTGTTTGTCTGTTTGTCTGTCGGAGAAAAATTAGTGGGCAGGTTTAAGTGTGTGATGAGGAGGAATTGATTTGATTGTGGTGAGGATTCGGATCCAATAATTTTTCACTAACTGAAATTTTAAACCTGGAAAATATGCCCATTTCCTTCCTCTATCCAAAAGCTTTCTGTCTGATAAGGTATGGGATCACCTCTGTACATCAATTGGTGATTGTGTGATTGGCTTCCAGATGTTTTAAATATATATACAGTGGCCTGCAAAAGTATTCAACCCCTTCCAAAGTTTTCACACTTTAATGTCACCTGAGCTTATTACCTCCACCACCAAACGTGGATGGACTGACACTACATGACCAAAAGTATGCGGACACTGCTTCTAATTAGTGGATTCGGATGTTTCAGCCACACCCATTGCTTACAAATATATATATAATCAAGCACACAGCCATGCAATCTCCATAGACAAACATTGGCAGTAGAATGGGCCATACTGAAGAGCTCAGTGACTTTCAATGTGGCACCGTCATAGGATGCCACCCTTCCAACCAGTCAGTTTGTCAAATTTCTGCCCTGCTAGACCTGCCCCGATCAACTGTAAGTGCTGCTATTGTGAAGTGGAAACATCTAGGAGCAACAACAGCTCAGTCCTGAAGTGGTAGGCCACACAAGCTCACAGAATGGGGCCACTGAGTGATGAAGCGCGTAGCACGTAAAAATCGTCTGTGCTCGGTTGTAACACTCACTCGAGAGTTCCAAACTGCCTCTGGAAGCAATGTCAGCACAACAACTGTTTGTCAGGAGCTTCATGAAATAGGTTTCCATGGCTGAGTAGCCGCACACAAGCCTAAGATCACCATGCGCAATGCCAGGCGTCGGATGGAGTGGTGTAAACTCGCTGACATTTGACTCTGGAGCAATGGAAACGTGTTCTCTGGAGTGATGAATCACGCTTCACCATCTCATCTGGCAGTTCAACGAACAAATCTGGGTTTGGTGGATGCCAGGAGAACGTTACCTGCCCGGATACATAGTGCCAACTGTAAAGTTTGGTGGAAGAGGAATAATGGTCTGGGCTGTTTTTCATGGTTCATGGTTTTTCATAGGCTAGGCCCCTTAGTTCCAGTGAAGGGAAATCTTAACGCTACAGCATACAATGACATTCTAGATTATTGTGTGCTTCCAAGTTTGTGGCAACAGTTTGGAGAAGGCCTTTTCCTGTTTCAGCATGGCAATGTCCCCATGCACAATGCAAGGTCCATACAGAAATGGTTTTCGAGATCGGTGTGGAAGAACTTGACTGGCCTGCACAGAGCCCTGACCTCAACCCCATCAAACACCTTTGGGATGAATTGGAACGCTGACTGCGAGCCAAGCCGAATCGCCCAACATCAGTGCCCGACCTCACTAATGCTCTTGTGGCTGAATGGAAGCAAATCCCCACAGCAATGTTCCAATATTTAGTGGAAAGCCTTTCCAGAAGAGTGGACGCTGTGATAGCAGCAACGGGGGGACCAACTCCATATTAATGCCCATGATTTTGGAATGAGATGTTCGATGTTTGGGTGTCCGCATACTTTTGGTCATGTAGTGTTTGTTTTCACCCCCATCTGTTTGTCTGTCTGTTGATCTGTCTGGGAGAATGTTATCTCAAAATATTACGTGCAGATTCAGGCTAAACTTGGTGGACAGGTTGGTGTGTGTGACAAGAACAAACCGATTTGATATTGGTTCAAGTCCGGATGCAGATCCGGCTTATCAGTGGGATACAAAATGTAAACTGTTCTGCCTGGCGGAGGTATGTGCTCTACCGATTGCTGTTCTAAAACAGATATCTGATCAGAGTTTTCTTTTTTCATCTTTCTCAATTTGATTCATAGCTTTGCCACAATGAGGTCATTAACTGTCCCACAGTCTGCACCTGACAGAGTTCTGGTAAATTACACAGCACTTCTCCATTTCTGTTGATCATAAGGTAATCAATCTGATTTGTATGTTGTCAATGAGGATGAAGTTGTTTGAGTCATGCACTTGGCTTGTTTGAATCATGTGTTTGCAAATTTTTTTACGAGATCATTCTCCACACAGAACTCCAGAATTCACTCCCCTGGATAATTTTGGATACCAAGTCCTGCAATCCCTGGTGTTCCTCCTGCTTCTTCAATTTTTGCATTCCAGTATCTCATCATAATCAAAACATCTCCTTTTGGTACCTGTTCTACCAGTTCCTGCAACCTTCCACAAAACTCCTCCACATTTTCTTCATCTGCTCCAGAAGTTGGAGCATATATCTGAATGATGGTGGTGTTCACTGGATGTCCTTTGAACCTCACTGATGTTAACATATCAAAGATGCGTTGTGTCCCAGTACTGACTCTGCCGTCTTATTATTGGAAATCACTGCCACCCTATTTGTTTTACAGGTTTTGTGACCAGAAAATAACATTTTGTAATCGTCACATTGAAACTGCCCCGGACCAGTCCATCTAAGTTCACGTACACCCAGAATTTCCATTCTTGTCCTCTCCATCTCTCGCTTTCATGTTGCATCAAAACCCTTATTCATTGACCTTGCATTCCTTGTTCCAATTTTGTGCACGTTTGAGAAGCTCATTTTGTGAAGAGTTCGACTTTCAGTTCTGGTGACCACAGTGACTGGATTTTCTTGCGGGATGGATCCAGTCCCATCCTAACAGCCAGTCCTACTCATCAAAACACTTTAATCTTCTCCAGTAACAATTTTGGGTACTTTCAAACCTGTAGGGCTCATCATCTGGCACCATAGCTTTATCTCAGATTTCTGATCCAAGATTAATTCCTTGCATATGAAGCAGAAATATATAATAAGACCTTGAAGCATCAATAACATTGATCAAAACTATTTTGGTAGTTTGACACCTGCTAATCCTCTCATATCCTCCCAGCATCTTTCTCTTTTCTCCATATTCCTCCAACACTTCTCTAATCTCCTTTCATTATATCACCCCATCTATTCTGTTGCACTCCACTCCTCGCTATTACATCTCCAGGCGCTGCGAAAGCGTCTTTCGGAGCCCAGCGATGACTCGCGCTGAAAGGGCGTATTTAGTTTTGTGTTTGTTTGTCTGTTTGTTTCTTCACAAAAAAAATTTTTTTTGATAAGTATGTTGATCACTCCTGTTTGTGTGTGTTTGTGTTTGCGTTTGTCTGTCCGCTTACTTACAGTGCATTCAGAAAGTATTCAGACCCCTTCACTTTTTTCACATTTTGTTATGTTGCAGCCTTATGCTGAAATCGTTTAAATTATTTTTCTCTCATCATTCCAAACAAAATACCCCATAATGACAAAGAGAAAACAGGATTTTAGAAAGTTTTGCAAATTTATTAAAAAGAAAATACTGAAATATCACATTGACATAAGCATTCAGACCCTTTGCTATGACACGTCAAATTTAGCTCAGGTGCCTCCCATTTCTCTTGATCATCTTTGAGATGTTTGTACAGTGTACACCTTGATTGGAGTTCACCTGTAGTAAATTCAATTGATTGGACATGATTTGGAAAGGCACACACCTGTCTATATAAGGTCTCACAGCTGACAATGCATATCAGAGCAAAAACCAAGCCATGAGCTCGAAGGAACTGCCTGCAGAGCTCAGAGAAAGGCTTGTGTCGAGGCACAGATCTGGAGAAGCCTACAAAAAATTTCTGCTGCATTGAAGGTTCCCAAGAGCACAGTGGCCTCCATAATTCTTAATGGAAGAAGTTTGGAACAACCAGGACTCTTCCTCGAGCTGGCCGCCTGGCCAATCTGAGCAATCGGGGGAGAAGGGCCTTGGTAAGAGAGGTGACCAAGAAGCCGATGGTCAATCTGGCTGTGCTCCAGAGATCCTGTGTGGAGATGGGAGAAACTTCCAGAAGGACAACCATCACTGCAACACTCCACCGATGTGGGCTTTATGGCAGAGTGGCCAGACGGAAGCCTCTCCTCAGTGAAAGACACATGAAAGCCTGCTTGGAGTTTGCAAAAAAGCACCTAAAGGACTCTCAGACTGTGAGAAACTAGATTATGTGTTCTGATGAAACCAAGATTGAACTGTTTGGCTTCCGTCTGGCCACTCTGCCATAAAGCCCAGATCGGTGGAGTGTTGCAGTGATGGTTGTCCTTCTGGAAGTTTCTCCCATCTCCACACAGGATCTCTGGAGCTCATCCAGAGTGACCATCGGGTTCTTGGTCACCTCTCTTACCAAGGCCCTTCTCCCCCGATTGCTCAGATTGGCCGGGCGGCCAGCTCTAGGAAGAGTCCTGGTTGTTCCAAACTTCTTCCATTTAAGAATTATGGAGGCCACTGTGCTCTTGGGAACCTTCAATGCAGCAGAAATTTTTTTGTAGTCTTCCCCAGATCTGTGCCTCGACACAATCCTGTCTCTGAGCTCTGCATGCAGTTCCTGTGACCTCATGGCTTGGTTTTTGCTCTGATATGCATTGTCAGCTGTGCGACCTTATATAGACAGGTGTGTGCCTTTCCAAATCTTGTCCAATCAATTGAATTTACCACAGGTGGACTCCAATCAAGGTGTAGAAACATCTCAAAGATGATCAAGAGAAATGGGAGGCACCTGAGCTAAATTTGAAGTGTCATAGCAAAGGGTCTGAATACTTATGTCAATGTGATATTTCAGTTTTTTATTTTTAATATATTTGCAAAACTTTCTAAAATCCCGTTTTCTCTTTGTCATTATTGGGTATTGAATGTAGATTGATGAGGGAAAATGAATTTAAACGATTTCAGCAAAAGGCTGCAACATAACAAAATGTGAAAAAAGTGAAGGGGTCTGAATACTTTCTGAATGCACTGTATACTTGCCTACAGGTCACAATTTTAAACTGATCTTCCCGAAACTTCACCAAATGGTAGAGTTGGTGGTCCGACAGAATCCTATTTATTTTTAGGTCAAAGGTTCAACATAGGCCAAAGGTCAACCACATTTTTCAAATTTTTTTAATCCTCAATTTTCATCTGATTGACTTGAAATTTTAATAGGATTTACATATCAACTAACTTAATTCAACCACCAACTATTGTTGAGAGCAGCACAGGCCTAAAGGTCAACATAGGCCAAAAGGTCAACAACATTTCCAAATTTCTAAAATCCTCAATTTTTATCCGATTGACTTGAAATTTGAATAGGATTTTCATATCAGCAAAGTGAATTCAACCAACAACTACTATTGAGGTCAAAATCGGTCACAAGGTCAACATAGGAAAAAGGTCAACCACTTTTTTTCTAAGTTCTAAAATCCTCAATTTTCATCCGATTGACTTGAATTTGATTAGGATTTTCAAATAATAATAATAATAATAATACATTTATTTTATATAGCGCTTTTCAAGAAGCCCAAAGGCGCTTTGACAGAGTACAAAAAACAAGTGCAAAAAGACAAAAATCAATAGGTAAATAATCAAAGCAAAAGGAAGGAGAAGGAGAAGAGATAGTCAGGGGTTAGATGCTGTGGGTTAAATGTTGAATGCAGTGTTGAACAGGTGGGTCTTGAGTGATGTTTTGAATGTGGTGAGTGAGGAGGAGTCTCTGATGGTGTGAGGTAGTGAGTTCCAGAGGGTGGGAGCAGCGATGGAAAAGGCCCTGTCCCCCCAGGATCTGAATTTGGTCCGCATGGGGGGGGGGGGGGGATCAGGAGGTTGGTACCAGCAGAGCGGAGGTTGCGGGTGAGAGTGTGTCTGGAGAGGAGGTCAGTAAGGTAGGATGGGGCCAGGTTATGGAGGGCTTTGTAGGTCAAGAGGAGGATTTTGTACTGGATTCTCTCGGGGATGGGGAGCCAGTGAAGCTTGTAAAGGACGGGGGTGATGTGGTCACGGGTCCGGGAATGGGTGAGTAGACGGGCAGCGGAGTTCTGAATGTATTGGAGTTTATTGGTGATTGTTGAGGGTGAACCATAGAGGAGGCTATTGCAGTAGTCCAGACGGGAGGTGATGAAGGCGTGGATGAGGGTTTCTGCAGCCATGGAGGAGAGGGATGGACGGAGACGGGCGATGTTTTTCAGGTGAAAGAAGGCTGTCTTTGTGATCTGTTTAGTGTATTTGTCGATGGAGAGGGTTTGGTCAAAGATGATGCCAAGATTCCGGATGTGAGGGGAGGTGGATACTGGGAAACCGTCGATGTTGAGGGCAAAGTTATGGGTGGATTTGGTGAGCGTTTTTGGGCCAATGATGATTATTTCAGATTTATCATAGTTAAGTTTGAGGAAGTTGATTTGAAGCCAGGATTTTATTTCAGTGATGCAGTTTGTCAGGATAGAGTGGGTGGCGGTGGAGATGGACTTGGTGGAGATGAAAAGCTGGATGTCATCGGCGAAGCAGTGGAATTGGAGACCATGACGGCGGATTAAGTGACCAAGGGGGGACAGGTACAGGATGAAGAGGAGGGGGCCAATAACTGAACTTGGGGGAACAAGAACAAATCAGCTAACTTAATTCATCCACCATCTATTTTGAGATCATCATAGGCCAAAATGTCAACATAGGCCAAAGGTCAACAACCTTTTCAAATTCCAAAAATCCTCAATCTTCATCCAATTGACTTGAAATTGGAATATGATTTTCATATCAGCCAACTGAATTCAACCACCAACTACTATTGAGGTCAAAATCGGTCACAAGGTCAACATAGGAAAAAGGTCGACCACTTTTTTTCGAATTTCTAAAATCCTCAATTTTCATCCGATTGACTTGAAATTTGAATAGAATTTTCATGTCAGCTTACTGAAATCAACCTCCAACTATTTTAAGGCCAACATAGGCCAGAAGGTCAACATTGGCCAAAAGTCAATAACCTTTTCAAGTTTCTAAAATCCTCAATTTTCATCCAGTTGAATTAAAATTTGAATAGGATTTGCATATCAGCTTACTGAAACTAACCACCAACTATTTTTGAGGACAACATAGGGCCATAGGCCAAAATGTCAACATCGGCCAAATTTCTAAAATTGTCAATTTTCATCCGATTAACATAAACTTTGAAGACTATTTGCATATCAGGTCACTGAATTCAACCACTAATTATTTTTGAGGTCAAAAATGATGCTCGACTGAGTGCCATTCTACTTTGTTCCATTTTTCCAAGTGTCGCTCCATGAGTGATTTTTCATCTGTCTGCCAATCGCCTACAGGTCACAATTTTAAACCGATCTTCACGAAACTTCACCAGATGGTAGAGTTGGTCATGAAGAAGAAGCCTATTGATTTTGAGGTCAAAGGCCATCTTGAGGTCGAATTTCTAGAATTGTCATTTTTACCCGATTGACTTGAAAATTAAGTGAACAGCATTTGCATATTGAGTCACTAAATTGGGAAACCAACTATTTTGAGGTCAAAGGTCAATTCACAGTCAAACTTACAATATCAATTTTCATCTGAATAATCATCAACATTTCATCATTCACGAAACTTCACCAGATGGTAGAGTTGGTCATGAAGAAGAAGCCTATTGATTTTGAGGTCAAAGGCCATCTTGAGGTCGAATTTCTAGAATTGTCATTTTTACCCGATTGACTTGAAAATTAAGTGAACAGCATTTGCATATTGAGTCACTAAATTGGGAAACCAACTATTTTGAGGTCAAAGGTCAATTCACAGTCAAACTTACAATATCAATTTTCATCTGAATAATCATCAATTTTCATCCGGTTGACTTAAATCATAAAGTAATTGCACAGTACCTTACTGAATTGGGAATCCAACTATTTTTAAGGTCAAAAGGTCGAAGGTCAACTCGAGGTCAAACTTCTAAATATCATCAATTTTCATCTGAAAAACCGTAAATTGTCATCCGATTGACTTGACAATTAAATAGCAATTGCATAGTGCATCACTGAAGTGGGAAACCAACAATTTATGGTGAAAATGTTAAAGTTCAACTCAAGGGCAAACTTCTATAATCATCAATTTTCATCTGAAAAATCGTCACTTTTCATCCTATGAACTTGATAATTAAACATCAATTACATAGTGGATCACTGAATTGGGAAACCCAATTTTTTTTGAGGTCAAAATGTCAAAAGTCAACTGAAGGTCAAACTTCTAAAATCATCAATTTTCATCTGATTGAGCCGAGCTTTAATTAAAATCATCAATTTTAATCTTAATGATATGGTCAATTTGATGTATCAATGGCAACTATTTTTGGAGGAGGGGTGGATTTTGCAAGTATGACGTCTTCTTGTTTGTTTGTTTTCTTGTTGTCCAGGCGATATCTCAGCCATCCTTTGAGCTAGGAAGCTGAAATTTCGGCACAGTAGGTAACAACTGCTCTGGCTAAAACGCTATTTTTTGATTGATCAATTCATTTATTAATTACTTAATTATTATCGGTTTATTAAGTACTTACTTATTTTCTTTCTCATCTGGGCAATATCTCAGGTACCGTTTGAGCTAGGAAGCTGATATTGGGACACAACAGTGACCAAGTGATTTGACTATCAAGGGTATTTTTTATTTCTTCATTAATCAATTAATTGATTGGTTTTTTAATTTCTCAATTAATTAATTAATTTTCAAAATGTTGCACATTCTGATGAAAGTGGTGATTTATGTAGATATTAGCCAATCGATTAAAGAAATTACTTATTTTACGATTATTATTTATTTATTTTAAGTGCGCAAATAATCAATTAATCAATCAGTTATTGTTCACCATTTCCTCCAAATTCCATCTCCATGGTAGCATGGCCGAGCGTCGAAGGCGCCCCGGCGATGTTGCGTGCTGAAGGATGTTATTTATTTATTTCACATGGGGTCGGTGTACTTTAAATGTTGCTCCACTTGTTTCTCGTTTATTTTATTTTTTTAATATCAAGTTAGCATATACCCTTATGCTTTTCATAAATAACAAAACATGTATGAAGTTTATTTTTATGGATTTATATAGTAGGCCTGGCATAATCGAATTGGCACATTAATAGCTGTAGTTTGTGGGACTAAATATATGGATAACAAGGACAACAATGATTAAAAGTACTTTGGGGCTTTTCTTTTCATTGTCGTAAAGTTGAGAGAAGTTGCTGGGATAGTTCAAAGACAGTGGACTTTGCCTTTGAGCTGTCTAGGAAGAGTTATATTCCTGACAAGACGATAAAATATCTCCCAGGTGTTTTTGCCAGAGGGTTTGCAAGAGTGAATATGCCCTTTAAAAGTTGGGTCAGTTGGCAACGGTATTGACGCACAATGGCCTAATGTTTTTGTAAGTCGTAGTGGCATCTTTGACATGCACCAAAAATACTGTGAAATGGGACGGGACTCCACCAACTGGTTCTCGGAGATAGGACATCCAGTTTAACGGCCATGGTGGTGCACTCACAAATTTGTGAATCGTTCAGCAGGCATAATACCAAGATGACAGTTTATATCTGGGTCGAGATTCTAACCTAGGCTCGACAACTCAGAGATGAGTGCACACACCTCTAGGCTATCCTGCCACAGCCCTGCTTCAAATTGAGATGGCTGCAAATATGAGATGCTGCAAAAAAATCCAAGATGGTGGAACCGCAAATATTTATGATATTTCTGACATTTACAGACAATTTGCTGCAAAGTACAGTGATGATTGCCTGCCTGGCTTTTACATTGGATTAGTGTTATACAAAGGTATAGGTCAAGTTTGAACCACCCTCTAAGCGTAGGCTTCCTGATTCAAGCGCTCATCTCAGCCTTGACCTCGACTTGAATGTGAAATGTCTATGTTGATTCTATGGTTTTTGGAATAGTATAGAAGAACGACAGAGGGGATACATATTCATACCGTTTGAGGATAATAGACTCAGAAACTCAAGATGCATGTTAAAAATGATTTATTAGTCACCGACAAACTATACATCCGCAGTAAACTGGACCCTAAACATGCTTGTCGCGCATTTTACGTATGTAAACATTGTGTGTGCTGGACATAAGCTTGGGGAAACCAAAACAAACTAAAACTCAAATGTTGTAGCCACACACAGACACTCAGCTTCAGCTACAACCATTCACTTGCTCGTTCGGCACTCTCCTCTGGAGGCGAAGCTTTCCCGTGTCTCTGTTTTTGCAGAAAGGCAGAGATCGAGGGTGACCTCAACTGGGAAAAAAGAGCGAAACGCAGTAGCAGCCACAGCAGCAAAAAGCAGCAACCGTGTAGCATAAGCAGCAAAAACAGCAGCGGTCATAGCAACAGCAGCATAGCGGGTACAATGGAAGGAGCTCAAGGCTAGCCAAAGTCGGTATAGGGAGCAGCTGTTGCCGACTAAAAGCTCACTTGCTCAGACGACAACGGTGCTGTTTTTGGAATGGAGAAGGGGGAGGGGGGTAGTAGGTGAAAAGGGGGGTGGGAGAGGGGAGTCATGGTGAGAGCTGGTAGGTGGTGGTGGGGTGGAGGGATTAGGGCTTATAGAGTGGGGAAAGGAGACTAACGGATTAGGGAAAGCAACATATGGACAGTACTGGAGTGCATTGTCATCAACACAAAACAGGATATTTATTTGCCCTAGCAAGATTGTTATGGGTTGAGGGAGGGAGACAAAAATCGTTGGATGGACATGTGTTAATTAGGTGGCGAATGAAGAGGTGCTCACTATCTGGTTTTCCTGATTGGATGTTCGTTTACTTTAGCACCAGAATAAGGTTGAGTTTAACGCCTTTACGATTGAAGTGTTAAAGTGAAGATTTCCAGGTACTTTAAAGGTCAGTTAAGAAATCTAGATTTTGTTAAAAAATAAACTGTAAACTTGTATCTTGGCTAAACTTAAAATACTGTGTCCACCTCTGACTTTTAAGCGTAGCTTGTCTGTGGTCCTCCACTATCCCTGTGCCATTAGGGGGTAGTTGCTGTGTAGCTGGAAACTGCACTCACTCCAGTTCATCTACATCAAGTTTGACCACAGACCTTTAAGGAAAGTGCTGAGAAGATTCCAGAAAAAAATAGAGAAAGTGCCCAAATTGTACCTCAATCTTTCATTCGTTTTGGGAATACATAAACGAATTATGGAATGAGCCGTTATTTAGCTAAAATATCAAATCCGTAATAGCAGGTGCATTTTCTGTCATTTAATAAAGTACAACATTTTGAGTGAGCACGGAGGGAGAGCACAGGTAACTGCGCATAAGAAACAAAATGATGAAGGACAGGTATATGATTGCCACAACTTTATCGCCCACTCCCATTTCTGGTAAAATAGCTTAAAACGAAACATTGCATCAGGAATATCAGGAATCCGTTTGTTATTTCAGACCATAATTTAAGATTTTTTTTTTTTTGCGAGGGAAAATAATTTACATCACATGCACAGGCCGGTTGTAGGTTGCCATATATGGTATTTGCTTCTGTTTTTCCTTTTTATACATACAATATGTACAGGCTGATTGGAACAAGCTGATTTAGGCCAATGCTGAATGTACAAAGGCGAGGATGGTGAAGAAGTGAAAGCTTAGCGAGAAGACAGAAAGAGCAGGAAGCAAAAACGCTCACGGGATGCATGTACCATGAAGCAAAAACCGTGGGCCTACCAAGACCACCAGCTTTTACGGTAGCTGTAGGGACGCGCACGGTGTTTAAAATACTTTCGTTTGCCTAGCACAGTGGACAGGTACTTTCTGACGGCCATCTTTTTGCGGTAACGGCTGTAAAGGTCGGTAAAGAGACCATCTGAGTGCCGCTTCGTCGGCTCGTCATTTTTCTGTTCCTCTGGAGACCTGAAAAGGCAATGGGGAGCGTGGGGGGCAATGGAAGAGCTGTTAGACATATATCGACTAAATGGGTGGAGAGAAAGAAGAGTGAGAAAGGGACTTCTCAACACAGTGACAGCAAGTTATAAGCAATATAGAAGGCAGGTTTAAAAAAAAGATTAATAGTTAAATCGATGAAAAGATGTGGTTTGGAAAAATATAGACATTCACGATTGGAAATATGAATGGGTACATGAGATTGGTGTGATGAGAGCGGGTTATAAATTGTCGAGCATTGGAGCCTATTAAACACTTTGCCAATTAGCTCTCGAGCAAAGTCCTGTTATCCCCACACCCTTGGGGGCTCCATATTGCAGATCAGACTCCGAGAAAAAAAATCCATAATCCGCTTTCCATTTTATTTTAAATTTTATTTTACTCTTGAAACGATTCGGCGTAAAGATGTCATTCTAGCATGTTTCAGAATTTCTTGATTGGGACTCGATCTTTTATTATAATATAGTTTAGGAAAGGAACTCTTCAATGATATACACATTCTTATTTGCTAAACATTTAATTATTTGTTCTGTTATTTTTCTTTTGAAATTTTTATTTATTTATTTTTGTTGTTTTTGTATTTTTTTTAAGTTTTCTTCTGTATAGCTATTTCATAAAGCTTGAAATGATACTAAATTCCCCTGAGGGGTTTATTGTGGTTTAATCTCCGAGCAAATATATATTTTATATAAAGTGGCAGTGTTACTGTGCAATGTTGATATTTTAAACTGTGCAGGTGTGTTCTTACATAACATCTGGTTTGTGTAACCTCCTTACACCCCATAAAGCTGTTCATCAAAGCAATATGAGAGATGTTAAAAATATTCTCGGAATGACATACTCCCAATAACACAAGACGTGCGTGCCAAGGTTTGGTTTATTTTTCATTCGTTACTCCTCCTGCTTATCTAATTTGCAAGCAAATACCGTTTCATACTAATTACATGTACAGTAGTTGTATGAGAGAAAAACAAGACTGTTGGCATTTATTGGATATTGTATCTCGTTCCTAAAACTTTATGAACGCCTCTCATATTCTGAGCACCAATAATGATCTTCATTCCTTGTATACGAGTCCCTTTGTGTATATGTTTTCCTTGTATATGAGTCCCTCTGTGTATATCCTGTCCTAGTATATGAGCACCTCCGTATATATATTTTTTCCTAGTATACGAGTCACTCTGTGTACAGTGCCTTCAGAATGTATTCACACCCATTGATTTTTTTCACGTTTTCTTGTGTTACAGCCTGAACTTCAGATGGATTTAATTTAATTTTTCTCGCTGATCTACACATAATACCCCATAATGTCAAAGTGGCCTTTTGTTTTTTGACATTTTGTCAAAATAATTAGAAATGAAGTGGAGAGTATCTAATTTATATAAGTATTCACCGCATTGTGTCAATACTTCTTGGGTATGTTTGTATCAGATTTGCACATCTGGATTTGGCGAATTTATTCTTACTTACAGATTTTCTCAATATCTGTTAAGTTGGATGGGAAGCGTTGATGAACAGCAATCTTGAAGTCTTTCCACAGATTCTCAATGGGATTCAAGTCTGGGCTTTGGCTGGGTCACTCAAGGACTTTCACATTATTGTTCTGAAGCCATTCCAGTGTTGCTTTGACTGTATTATTGCGGGTCATTGTGCTGTTGGAATATAAATCTTCACCACAGTCAAAGGTCTTTTGCACTCTGAAGCAGATTCTCCTCAAAGATTTGCCTGTATTTGGCTCCAATCAATGTTCCCTCTATCCTTAAAAGTCCCCCAGTCTCTGCCGCTGAAAAACATCCCCATAGCATGATGCTGCCACCACTATGCTTCACGGTAGGGATGGTGTTAGATGTGCGATGAGCTGTGCTCGGTTTCCCCGAGATGTAGTGCTTTGAATTCGGGCCAAGCAGTTCAATTTTCGTCTCATCAGACCACAGAAGCTCTTGCCTCATGCTCTCAGAGTCTTTCACATGCCCTTTTGCAAACCCCAAGCATGCTGTGATGTGCTTTTTTTCTTAGGATTGGCTTCCGCCTGGCCACTCTCCCATGAAGTCTATATTTGTGAAGTGATACAGAGACTGTTGTCCTTCCGTCAGTTTCTCCCGTCTCAGCGAAGGAACTATTTTGTTCTGTCAGAATGGCCATTGGGTTCTTGGTCACCTTCCCTGACCAAGGTTCTTCTTGCCTGGTTGCTCAGTTTAGTCAGATGGCCAGCTCTAGGAACAGTCTGTGTAGTTCCATATTCTTTCAATTTTTCTATTGAGAGAGCTCAAAGTGCTCTTGGGAACTTTCAACAGTCTAAAAAATATTTTATACCCTTCCCCACATTTATGCCTCCTCACAATTATATCTCAGAGTTTTACAGACAGTTCCTTGGACTTCGTGGTAGAGTTTCTGCTCTCATGTGTACTGTCAAGTCTGGGACCTTTATAGAAAGGTGTGTTTCTTTATAAATCATGCTCAATCAATTTAATTGTCCACTGCAGGTGAACCCCATTCAACTTTCAGACACATCTTAAATTAAGGATGATCTTTAAGGGAAATTGGATGCATCTGAGCTCAATTTGGAGTGTCATAGCAAGGGGTTGAATACTTGTTGACTCAAGACATTTCAGCTTTTCATTTTTAATTATTTTGTAAAAATTTCTAAACAAAAAAAAACACTGACTATTTGTTTTATACGTGGTATTATGTGTGTTTGGTGGTGGATGTACTACATTTATTACGTAAGTATGGTGGACAGGTTGGGTGTGTGACAAGGACGAATTGATTCGATTTTGGTGAAGATCGAAATCCGGATACTATCATTTAAAAAAAGTGATTCTTCACCATTGAAATATCGGGCCAAGAACGATATATAGCATGAAATCTCAAAATATTGTCAATGGATTCTGACGAAACTTGGTGGATGAGATTGGTAGGTGGCAAGAACAAACTGATTAGATTTTGGTTCAGGTCAGGATGCAGTTCCAGCCTTTGAGTGGGATCCAAAACGTAAACCGTTCAGCCTGACGGAGGTTTGCGCTCTACCGAGTGCAGTTCTAGTTCTATGATGAGTCCCTGTATGTACCTTTTCCTAGTATTTTGGTGTATATCTTTTCCAAGTAGTCTCTGTGTGTAACTTTTCATAGTCTTTCTCTATGAGTCCCTCAATGGATACCTTTCCCTCATATACGGTACTGGGTATACGTTTTCCTAGTAGTCATATGCGATTCCCTCAATGTATACCTTTTGCGAACTATGCATGCGGCTAGTTTTCACCACAAACGGGAGCCTCCTGTTATGAACATATATAAGAATAACACTGATCGCTTGAATTTTTTCTTTTCCTCGGTTACACTTCATCCGGTGTTGGTGGAAGCTTTACACTTGTTATTTCGTTTGTGTGCTGTCTGTCTGTGTGCACGGAGTTGGTTTCTTGGTTATTTTTGAGTTACAAGGAGAATGCAGGAAGACGGGGCGATGATGCCAAGCTGTTAATAGGAACGCAATATAACTTCACAAACCGAGAGAATTTTACTTTCGCACTCATTACCAGGTTCGCCACTGAAGCTTCGCGAACAAAAGCTGCTCAGCATGAGCGAAGTGTGCGCGAGCGTTTATTACGCGGAGAGTTCAAACGGCCAAACCTGTCCAAAGCGTTGTGCACGAGGCCGTAAAGGGCTTCGGCGTCTCGGAAACTCTCGGTCGATGCGCGACCTCCGTCAGCGACCGCCGAATCCTCGTGGAAGGTCTGCGGTGCATGAACCCCGTAGTCTGGTCTGCCGCCACGATCATCGGCCAGTGGTCTGCATGGGAGAGAATCACACTTGCAGTCATCTTTGGAAAGTGCGAGCTGTATCCCTATCCGCTACCGCATTGAAGCTTGTGTAAGTATATGCACGGGAGGGAGAGACAAATGAGCTATAAACACGCGGATGCACGTCGGGTCTTTTGGACTCGCTCCGATCACGCAACGCATCTGCTTCCGGAGGACAGATGGATCCTCCGGGATTTGCGACTCTTCCGCTCGGCTCGTCCGATGAATTATTAAAACGCCGAGACTAAGTTTGATTGATGCGTAAAATATTGTCACCGAAATGGTCGTGCGCAACACCGATTTGCTGCCAAAAGGATCGGTGGAGATGCTGTCCCGTTGAATGAAGGAACGAACGGCGCAGTCTATATATTATTTAATTATTGCGCCATAGGGAGCCTCCTGGTTATTGTGTGGATCGTTTGAAACGCGATTTTCCTTAACATCGGCGGCCGATGTTGCAGCGATAAAAGTGAAGGTTGTTTTTTTTATTTGGAAGAGGGGTGACGGAGACGTTGCTAAAGAACTTTCAAACGGATTGCATCGTGAAAACATCCCATGCACCACACCCACCACACCCTCGGATGTAAGGAGCAGTACGCGCTCGCACCTCGTTCTGTAAATGTGTATGTACTGATAATCCGCCGCACGTATTACTCTCCTTCCACACCCCTACCTTCCCTCCCCTCAACCCTCCCCTCCCCGTTCTTGCCACGAATCGCACGCTCCCCTGCCTGCTCTAACCGCCACAACGTGTTTCCGCTGACGGAGCAACCAATCGCCGGATTAGGTAATAGAAAGCGTTCGTGCTTAACTGCCTTTGGGAGATGCCTAAACAGGGTGATAGGCCGACGCGAGGTGTGAGCACCTGTCCTGAGGACTGCGGGCGGGAAGCTCTCACCTCGCCACGGCGTACGTGGGTCCCGCCGGGAGGCTGTAGGCGCTGTGGAAGCGCAGCGTGGCGATGGAGAGGAACATCACTGCTTGGCAGGGTAGTTTGAAAGTCATGTTTTCACTCTGGGAGGAGCAAGCGAGACGCACCTGTCGTGCACTCTGTCGGTACCTGAAACAGCGGAAGACCAGTGCAAACGGTCTTCACCGGCGCACCACATGCAGCACGAACACCGTGAGCACTAGGCTCTCCAATCAAAAGTAACCAAATTACCGATTTTATGTGACTTAAGCTCTTCTAACCGACCAATATTTTGAGACAACAAATTAGTCATATCATCCTTGTGCTCCCCACCCCCCTCTAAATCCCCCAATACAATTGGGGTGCCCGAAGCGCGAGGTACGAATAAACGAGCCACGCACACCAAGGGTACACACTAACATACTCACTTGCACGGTTCCCGCAAAGTTGTCAGGCCAACGGCTCGGGGCTCTGTGCCTTCGGAGTAGACCAGCAGCTCGTGCTGGGGGCGCGGGGGAGAATGGGGGGTGGGGGACTTCAGGGGAGGGGGAACGGGGGCTTGTGCAACCTTCTCGCGAGTGCTGGAATCTCTCGCTTCTGCGCAATTATCGGTGAGTCGCGCGCGCGCAGGGTCAACGCGATCGCGGCTTCGGCTGCGCTCCCGACTCCCACGCAAGTCGATGGCGCGGCATGCAACGCTCGGCGGGCGATGCGTGCTCACGGCTCCGTGCTCTGCCGGGGGAGTCTCTTTTATAGGGCGACGAGGAGCGTAGATCCGGGCGAGGCCGCCACGCTTACTCGATGCACATCTATCAGCCGTTAAAAGACGTCAGCACCGATTCCCAAGCCGGGCGGCTCTATTTAGCGAGGGCTCCATTTAGATGCGCGCTCCGCGATCGTGCAAAGTATTGCGTCGATACGTTTAGGGTAATTGAGCCCGTAAGCGTCACATGCCTCGGCCAAAGTAAAGCGCAGTTTTTAATATCATCAGAAGTATTATGAGAATGTAGGCAGAGTAAACAAAGGAGCCATGTGCATCAATTGGATCTCGAATTAATTTATACCAGCAGGGGTAGAGGGTAGAGCATTGAGAGGGCACCCACCATAAACTTACCCCAGCTGTTAATCCACCCGAGGTCTCTCCATGGTCTTCATCATTTCAAATCCGCCGTTAGTTTTGATACGAGGTCCGGTTTGCAGAGTCGAAATGATGAGAATCTTTTACACAAGTTGTGACTATGACACACACACACGCACACCTAGTCCTTGAGCTTTAGTGACGTCACCCCGCATTTTCTTTTTAATGAAAGATTCTCGCATGTGCAATTCGAGAGAGGGAGATTGCCTGGCGATCTTGATGTTTGGTCACGTTTCTCGTGGACTTCTTTGTTGATGGTCACCATTATCGCTCTATGACATTCCAAGATATTCAGCAACAAAAAAACGTTTTTAGGTGGATTAAGGACAAATTATGAACTAACTGTAAAACATCCAATACATATGCTGGTGGGGTACGTAGTGTGTGTGTGTGTGTGTGTGTGTGTGTGTGTGTGTGTGTGTGTGTGTGTGTGTGTGTGTGTGTGTGTGTGTGTGTGTAACAGATCCGATTGGCTTATCCAATTTAACATTCATGAATACATATTTCACTGGTTCAAAAGATTGATTGGTCGATGCAAACAACGCCCGTGTGTCCCAAACGCCCACACAATCGATGCGATCCTTCAGACACCTTCGTAGACCCGTGTAGGTGGTTGGAAAACGAGGTGTTCAAAGGCTTTTTTTCGCTGAACGGTTCGCGTGGGTAGCGGGAACATCCCTACATCTTTAACATGCAACACGTGTCTGCCCGCTGTGCACGGCCTGCGGGGTCCTCGCCAAATGGACCTTCATCGGAAGCCACCGATTCGCAATCTCTGATGATCTGAGCTTCCAACCAACATATATATATCTATATAAACAAACACAAACACACACACACACACACACAAACGCACAAGTATGGGCTGTTTTCATGTGTACATATATACATACATATACTGTATATATATATATATATATATATATATATATATATATATATATATATTAATACTCAACATCAAAATAAACTTATCAAATCTTTAGAAGGACACTCATTGAAATCCTCCACGCAAAAATGAAAAATATTTGAACACAGAGGTAAGGTTCAACTATCTTTACTAAACACATGTCAATAAACAAGAGGTTTATTATGAGCTCAATCACAAAAAACAAAAAGCATGAACATCACAAGGGGTCGTGCAACAAAAGTCACAGCACTGCAACACAAAGGAACGCACCTGAATACAGTCAAAACAAAATGACACAGGAATGGATACAACACTCCTAACAGTCAAGGACAGAATGACAGCAGTCCTCAATATCGTGTGTGTCCTCCCTGAGCTGTGATGCAGGCTGTTCACCTCCGGCGCATGCTCTGTACCAGGCGTCTGATGCGGTCTTGCGGAAGTCTGTCCCATGCCTCTTGCAAGCCTTGAATGAGCATTTGCCAATTGACAGCCGTTGATCTCCTCTATGCAAGACGTCGACCAAGCTCATCCCATAAATGCTCAATGGGATTGAGGTCAGGGGAAGAAGGCATCCAAGGCATCACTTCAACACCCTGTTCCTGGAGGAAGTTCGTGGTCAGGCGAGCAGCAGAGGGTCGAGCGTTGTCCTGCTGGAAAGCTGCGATGTCAGGATGAGCCTGGAAAAATGGCAGCAGATGAGGTCTCAAAACTTCATTGAGATAACGCTGACTAGTGAGATTGCCTTCGATGACGACCAGAGGTGTCCTGAAACGGGTGGAAATGCCGGCCCATACCATCACACTGGGTCCTCCCCAATGATTGATCTGACGAATACAGCATGATGCATACCTTTCCCCTCTTCTGAGCCATACCCGTTGATGCCCATCAGCAGCATGGAGGCTAAATCTGGACTATTCGCTGAACAAGACTGCACTCCACTGTTGCTGTGTCCAGTGGCGATGCTGCAGACACCATCTTAGTCTATTCCGCCGATGCACTGCGTTCAACAAAGGACCTCTGCAAGGACGTCTTGCCACCAGGCCCCGACTTTTCAAGTGCCTCCACATAGTAGAGACACTGATGTGGTTGTTGTGGCGACCTTTTTTCACTGCAGCTGTTTGCGTCGCAGGGCGGAAACGATCACGAAGATGCTGCAGCACAATCCAGCGGTCTTGGTTTGGGGTGGTTACCCGTGGTCTTCCTCTTCGTGGACCATTATTCACAGTTCCAGTTTCACCGTAACGCCTGGCCAGGTTGGAAATTGCAGGCTGTGAGCAACCAATACATTGGGCAATTGTTCGCTGGCTTACACCAACCTAAAGCATCCCAATTGCCCTTAAACGTTGTTCAGATGTCAGGTGTGGCATTTGAATTTTCATGTTGTTTTCCCTGTCAGAAGCCTCTAGAGTGACTATAGACAGCAGTTAATGAATGTCGAACCACGAGAACTGAAGGATTTCATTATGAGGGTCATTATTTAAAGGGAAAGATCCCAAAACAGAACCACTCAAGCACGCCATTGTTGATCAACCAGGTGATTGAAGTGGAGTTCCCGTTGCATAATCAGCCATTACAATTGAAGAAGCGTGTTGTAAAGCTGCACATTTCAAAAAGTGAAAGTGATAAGCTTCTTTTGATGTTCAGTTTATATATATATATATATATATATATATATATATATATATATATATATATATATATATATATATATATATATATATACATATCTGTACACATTCGTGGCCACAAATATTGGCATCGTTGCACTTTTTAAAAATAATGCACCATTTCTTCCAGAAAATTGTTGAAATTAAAAAATATTTTGGTATCCACATACACTACATGACCAAAAGTATGCGGACACCCATTCTAATTAATGGGTTCGGCTATTTCAGCCACACCCATTGCTGACAGGTATATATAATCAAGCACACAGCCATGCAATCTCAACAGACACACATTGGCAGTATAATGGGCCGAACTGAAGAGCTCAATGACTTTCAACGTGGCACCATCATAGGATGCCACCTTTCCAATAAGTCAGTTCATCCAATATCTGCCCTGCTAGAGCTGCCCCGGTCAACTGTAAGCACTGTTATTGTGAAGTTGAAACGTCTAGGAGCAACAACAGCTCAGCTGCGAAGTGGTAGGCCACACAAGCTCACAGAATGGGACCGCCGAGTGCTGAAGCACATAGCGTGTAAAAATAGCCTGTCCTCGGTTGCAACACTCACTACCGAATTCAAACTGCCTATGGAAGCACACTGCCTCACAACAACTGTTCGTCGGGAGCTTCATGAAATGGGTTTCCATGGCCGAGCAGCCACACACAAGCCTAAGATCACAATGTGCAATGCCAAGCATCTGCTGTAGTGGTGTAAAGCTAACCGCCATTGGACCCTGGAGCAGTGGAAATGCGTTCTCTGGAGTGATGAATCATGTTTCACTATCTGGCAGTGCGATGGACGAATGTGGTTTGGCAAATGCCAGGAGAATGCTACCTGCCTGAATGCACCGTGCCAACTGTAAAGTTTGGTGCAGAAGAAAGAACCACCTTTAGAGGCCATTTTCCCCACAGAGCAGGGTTTGGCCTTTTTCAAGCACCTTGGTCCCCTTTTTGAAACAATGTTTCATGGCCGGATGCTCTTCCTGCCCCGCCAACACTGTTAGTCGCCTCTTGCGACACACAGGAAATTACCAGTGAACTGGTACTCAATTTGCCGACCTCAGAAGGATGACAGGCTGAGTCAACCCCCCTGGCGTTAATTCAGCGATCGACCGGGATTCAAACCCAGGATCCTAGGATCCCAAGCTGGCACCCTAACAGCTAAGCCAACACCAGGCTATTTGATGGTGGAGGAGGAATAATGGTCTGGGGCTGTTTTTCATGGTTCAGGCTCTCCCATTAGTTCCAATGAAGGGAAATCTTAACGCTACAAAATACAATGACATTCTAGATGATTGTGTGCTTCCAACTTTGTGGCAACAGTTTTGGGAAGACCCTTTCCTGTTTCAGCATGGAAATGCCCCCATGCACAAAGCGAGGTCTATACATAAATGGTTTGTCGAGATCGGTATGGAAGAACTTGACTGGCCCGTACAGGGCCCTGGCCTCAACCCCATCGAACAGTGTTCGGATGAATTGGAATGCTGACTGCGATCCAGGCCTAATCGCCAAACATTTGTGCCCTAATGCTCTTGTGGCTAAATGGAAGCAAATCCCCACAGCAATGTTTCAACATCGGGTGGAAAGCCTTCCCAGAAGAGTGGAGGCTGTTATAGCAGCAAAGGGGGGACCTTCATCTGAATTTGATTTTGGAATGATGCTCATGATTTTGGAATGAGATGTTCGATGTTCGGGTGTCCACATACTCTTTGTCATGTAGTGATGTATTTCTTTGGTTTGCAGTGGTAGAAAACAAAATAAGCTGGAAAAATTACTAAATCTTAGCTTATTCCACACAGAAATTCTAAAATGGCCCGAACAATATTATTGGCACCTTTTAGAAGTTGTTAGAAATTATTAGATTTCAAGCAAGTGATTCTCGTTTACTTTGGAATTGAACTCACCTGTGGTGAGTTGCAGTTGCCTGCAATATAAAAATCACTCATTCAACCAGTTTTATTTGAGAAAAGGAGTCATTCTGCTGTTTTGTGTCACTGTGCGTTCTGCAATGAGCATGGAGAAAAGAAAGAAATCCAGAGAATTGACTGAGTAGGTCAGACACAGGATTGTAGCCAAGTATGGACATTGGACAATATCAATGCTACAAGTCAATCTCCAGAGACCTTGACGTTCCTGTGTCTACCATATGCAATGTTATCAGGAAGCCCATGGCGCACTGTAGCCAACCTCCCTGGATGTGGCCGCACGAGAAAACTTGATCGAAGAATGCAGCGAAGGATTGTTTGAATGGTGGAGAGAGCACCTCGATCAACTGCCAAACAGATTCAAGCTGAACTTCAGACACAAGGTACGACAGTTTCAACTCACACCATCCATCGCCAACTCGATGAAAGGGTGTTCTATGGTAGGAGACCCAGGAGGACCCCACTGCTGAGAGAGATTTAAGAAAGCCCGACTGGAGTTTTCCAAAACACACCTGAACAAGCCACATTCTTTCTGGGAGAATGTGCTGTGGACAGATGAGACCAAATTCTAGCTTTTTGTTAAAGCGCATCATCTCTATGTTTACAGAAAACAAAATGAAGCTTTAAAGAAAATAACACCTTCCCTACAGTCAAACATGGAGGAGGTTCAGTATTATTTTGGGGTTGCTGTGCTGCCTCTGGCACTGGGTGCCTTGAATGTCTGCATGGCATCATGAAATCAGGAGATTACCAAGGCATTTTGGAGCACAATGTTCAGCCCAGTGTCAGAAAGCTGGGTCTCCGTCGAAGGTCATGGGTCTTGCAGCAGGACAACCCCAACCACACTTCAAAAAGCACCCAGGAATGGTTCAAGATAAAACGCTGGACTGTTCTGAAGTGTCCAGCAATGAGTCCAGATCTAAATCCCATTGAACACCTGTGGGGAGATCTGAAAATAGCAGTTGGGAGAAGCACCCTTCAAATCTGGGAGAACTGGAGCAGTTTGCACAAGAAGAGTGGGTCAATCTGCCAGTAGAACCGTGTCGGAAGCTCATTCATGGCTATAGGAAGCGCTTGACTGCAGTTATTTTGTTCAAAGGCCGATGCTACCAAATATTAAGTCTAGGGTGTCAATAATTTTGTCAATGACATTTCTGTTTATTTTCTGATTTAAAAGGATATATTCAGTTATGAATATAAAACAAAGGTTCTGTAATATTAGCAGTGAAATGAAGAATTGTGGAGACCAAATACTTTTGTCAATTTCAACTTCTTTTTAGAGAAAATTGTGAGTTATTTGAAAAAAGTGCAAGGGTGCCAATATTTTTGGCCACAACTGCATCTATATATATATGTATTTACAGATATATTTAAAACCAAATAATAACGTATGAAAAATCTAAATAAATAAATATTTTTGAAAACTTGAAAAGCATTTCACAGAAAACCTGAGTAGGGACCCTCTGGGTATGTCCAGAAATGTTGGCGTCAATAGGCCCAAGGGTGTTGGGATTAGTTACCCGAAATACAAACATACGATATACTCATATACGCACAATTGCTCAAAGACCAACGTTTGTCTTTTTGAATATTAAAATGCATATTCATATACATACCTACTTTATATATTACCTACTAATTATATATCCCTCGCTATATATACTTACAGGTTGAAGACTAAAATAAAAAACCTTTTGCTACCCCAACGATGGTGAATGTCTCGTTCCATCGGACCTTTTCAGCGTTTTGTTTTTTTCCAACGATCTTTGTCGTTCATTTGAAATGGTCACAACCATATTGATTGTTGCATCTTCACGAGTCCATATGTGGTTGGATTTTTTTCATTTGGGAATTGATCGTCGAGCGGATTGTGTGTGACAAGACCGTCATGGCGGGAGGCCAATTGCAGACAGGATCGTGTTCCCGAACATCCTTTCCACATCCCTCTCTACTCCATTAACGCATCACCAGCGTAGATGCAGCGCTGCCGTGCCGAATCGTGCGTTGTGCACCCTGTTGAGTAAACGGATCCGTGTGTTTACAGGTATGATGGCAACGCCCGCACAGGTGTCCTTGAATTACCGCAAACTATCCTCGTTCACCGGCAGAAGCGATTGTAGCGGCTTTCGTTTACTCGCCAGGAGCACACGAGGTGAATACAAAGTTTACACCAATTACCGTTTTGTGTACCACCAGAGGTGGTCGGTAAACGCGCAATCTGACAGATGAAATAAGTGAACCATTTTGCTGGAACTGTTTTACTTTAGGCTTTTATTTTTACAATCCGACCGGAACATCTCTGCAGCGCGCATTTAAAAACCTCTTGAACTGAACAATCTTTCACATATATATATATATATATATATATATATATATATACATATATATATATATATATATATATATATATATATATATATATATATATATATATATATATATGTATATGTATATATATATATATATATATATATATATATATATATATATATATATATATATATATATATATATATATATATATATATATATATCCTGACAGAATGGGCGAGAGATACACACACTCCCCTCGAAGGTGTCCAGCCTGGGTTTGAATCATGACTCAGCTATAAAGTGTCATCGTGGTGATTCACAGGCAGCATATTTCATTGATAAGTGTTCTGTCCTTCGAAGTCTGGGGTCCCGTCTGCCGGAATTGGATGATTGACGATAAAGACCCCATGGTGTCCTTTGCAAAGAGTAGGCAAGATATCGCCGGGACAATAAATAAATTACAATTTCCTGTTCTAACTACTGCTGGGAAAGCGATGGACCCGCCCTCCCCCTCCCCCCACCACCCATCATGACCCCTTCCCCCGCCACCCATCATTACCCCCTCCCCCGCCACCCATCATTACACCCTCCCCCGCCACCCATCATGGCCCCTTCCCCCGCCACCCATCATGACCCCCTCCCCCACCACCCATCATGACCGCCTCCCCCGCCAACCATCATGACACCCTCCCACGCCACCCATCATGACCCCCTACCCCACCACCCATCATTACCCCCTCCCCAACCACCCATCTTGACCTCCTCCCCCACCACCCATCATGACCCCCTCCCCCGCCACCCATCATGACCCCCTCCCCCGCCACCCATCATGACCCCCTCCCCCGCCACCCATCATGACCCCCTCCCCCACCACCCATCATGACCCGGGGGTGGGGGGGGGGGGGAGGGTGAGTTGGAAGTAGGAGGTAGGAGAGGAAGGGGTGGAGAAGGGAGTGGGGGGAGTGAAAGGGGGTTCATCACCTTTTCGTTGAATATCTCCTGGTGAATGTGCCATTCATCACGTTTCTGAGTTAAGTGTGATGCCGAGCAGGAAGAAGAAGAAGCCTTACTACCAACTTCGTACACTTCCGGAATTGTTTGATTTATTTGTGTTCAAATGTCTGGTGATTGTTCTGTATTTATTTATGCGAATGTGTACTTGTATATAACTGTCATTAATTTAAAAAGGCTTCGGCAGTATAGAGCGATTTCTTTTTTCTTAATTCCCCAAAAACTAACTTGCCTTTTTTTTTTTTTTTTTTTTTTTGCCTAAAACACTCCCAGTAACTCACTGATGAACCTCTGAAAGTTTGACGAAGATCCGTTCAGCCATCTCTGAGAAAAATGGCGACACAGACAGACCAATGCTCTCTTATATAGTGGAAGATATATATATGGGGTGGGGAAGGGAGTGGGGTGCAAGTATATATATTGTTGTGGATTTGAGAATTGTTGTGTTTTTTTATTATGGTTGTAAGTGTAATGAAGATCGTTGTAAAATATCAACCTCCTTCCTCCATTTGGTGTATAAAGGTCAACGGTCGTGCCCATAGTTAATCCATATACAATCACGTAGCAAATCATAGATTTCCTCCTTGTGCAGTAGTTATCTCCTTATTATGTGTATTAGATAAAGGCTTTGTCTTCCATTAATTAACACTCCATTGCACCGAATTCAAATAAGGTAGATTCCCTTCACATTCCCCCTCTGTCATCAATTGCCAACTGAATTGGGCGGTTTTCTGCATTCGCCGCTGCTGCTTTGGGACCGTGTTTTTCGCTGCAAGACTCCATTGAGCACGAGGTCATCTCGGAGCGGAAGGTGGGAGGAGTCAGCCCAGCACCAGGAACAAGGCGTGGCCTTGCCAACACCCCCTCTGGGGGCGGGATCGGTGGGCCCTCGCGGCCAATCAGGGCCGAGGCGAGCTCGCCGATGGGCGTGTCCTGGAGGCCGGCGGCTTCATCGCCCCAGGCACAATAAAAGCGCGCGCGGAAGCCTTAGAGAGAGAGAGATGCAGCAGATGAGTTCAGAGGCAGTACCACGAGCAGTACCACACAGCTTTGACTCCACCAAGCAGCGTTGACTCCACCAAGCAGCGTTGACTCCACCAGGCAGCATTGGCTCCACCAGGCAGCTTCGACCCGTTACCACGCGGGAACCAGGATCGGTGGCATCGGTGGCCGTCGAGGTCCAGCCCGACGTCCCGTGCGGGATCAAGCCCGAACCATCTGCTCCAGTTGAACCTTCCTCTCCCTCCAGCCATCCACCTCCTGCCATTCCTGTCATCATTCCCCGTGTTAGTGTGATTGTAGTCTGTCTTTTGTCTTGTCCTTGGGGTTAAGTAAGACTGTAATAGGTAAGCTAATTTGCACTGTGTCCTCTTCTTCTTCTGTATTTTATTTTATTATCCTTCCTTCTTCCTTGGTTTCTTTAATTGTGCAAATAGTAGTAATAAATAATATTCGTATTTCCAACCTTTTGCCTTCTTCTTCTTCACATCCGTTCGTCTTTGAGGTTTCCACATTGGACACCTGTGGCACGATTTGGCCAACGTTCAAGGATTGGGTTAGTTCCTTGTTAATAGTTCGTGCCGCGGTTGCTAAAACCGCTCGGCAATTAACATCTGTCCGCGGTACGAACGGGGCTGTGCACCTGCCTTTCCGGAGGTAGCTGGGCAGCGTCAGGGACCACGTCGGTCAGTCATAAACGAGGGGATTAATCCCCCCTCGATAAGGGGAACAGAGGCCGACGTTGGATTCCGTAACAATATATATATATGTGTATATATATATATATATATATATATATATATATATATATATATATATATATACATACATACATACATACATACATACATACATATATATATATATATATATATATATATATATATATATATATACATACATACATACATACGTATATATATGTTGTTCAAGTGCAAGTGTGTGCAAGTGCAAGTGCTTATATATATATATATATATATATATATATATATATATATATATATATATATATATATATATATAAAACACAGTTTGTGTGTGTGTGTGTGTAATGTTACCGATAGACTCCTAAACGGAGAGGCTTACGTGCTTGATATTTGGCATAGACATGGCCATTGCGCCTGGGACGAACATGGCCGAACTCAAAATATTTGACGATCCATATTTTTTATTCATATTTACCTCAGCGCATTTCAGCGTACGGAATCAACGGAATCAGAGCAGGTGGGCGCTGATTCGCTCAGAGCGATCACGTGATGACGCTATGACACTATGAACGCTATGACGCTATGAACGATATGACGCTATGAACGCTATGAACGCTATGACGCTATGAGAAAAAAAATCGCTATGACGCTCAGAGCTCGCTCAGAGCGATCACGTGATGACGCTATGACGCTATGAACGCTATGACGCGATGAACGATTTGACGCTATGAACGCTATGACGCTATGAACGCTATGACGCTATGACGCTCTGAAAAAAAAAATCGCTATGACGCTATGAAACGCTATGAATGATATGATGCTATGACGCGATGAACGATATGACGCTATGAACGCTATGACGCTATGACGCTATGAAAAAAACAAGTACAAAAAGTTTTAATGAAAACAAAAGCCACGTCGATGTTACACAATGCCTAGATGCAGCTGTGCCTATAACGTCGATGTTATAGGCACAGGACATTCCTATTGATTCGATTACTTGATGTTATTTTTGTGCAAAGTGAAAATATATCTCGGCAATTTCCCGTGTGTGGCGACGAATTTTTAATATATCTCGGCATTTTCCCGTCTGTTATTTCAGGCGGTGTATGACTGACCATGCCGCGATTTAAAAAATATATATCTCGGCAATTTCCCATATGTAGCGACACGTGAACGAAGCTATGCTCCTCTCTCCACATTATTGTGACGACGTATAAATTAAATATTTCATCGTGACGATTGTCATCAAATGGACGAATTTTTAATATATCTCGGCATTTTCCCGTCTGTTATTTCGGGCGGTGTATGACTGACCATGCCGCGATTTAAACAAAATATATATATATCTCGGCATTTTCCCGTCTGTTATTTCGGGCGGTGTATGACTGACCATGCCGCGATTTAAAAAATATATATCTCAATGGACTTGAAGTTACAGGCCTTTGAGAATTCATTTCGTTCTATAAAGAGCAACTTTAATCGGATTTTCTTCCCGTTTTTTTTCAACCGAGTCTAAAACTATGTTAGCGACTGTGAAAAATGAAATGATATATCGAATTTGATTTGAAATAAAACTGTGTGAGAGAGGAAGGCACCACGGGCCTACAAAACAGGCCTCAAAGCTATACGAGTTAATAAAATGGTGGATATTTGTTTATATGAAGCCTCTCCCAAAATGGGTGGAGCTATGGTTCCCAGAATGGGTGGAGCTTTGAGGTTTTGTCTTCTCTGCAAGAACAACAAGAAGAAGAAGAACAAGAAGAAGAACAAGAACAACAGCAGAGGGCACTCTATGACCAGCGTCTGCGACGCGGCTTAAAAAATTGCTGTGACGCTATGAAACGCTATGAACGCTATGACGCTATGAACGCTATGACGCTATGAACGATATGACGCTATGAACGCTATGACGCTATGAACGCTATGACGCTATGACGCTATGAAAAAAACAATATCGCTATGACGCTATGAAACGCTATGAACGCTATGACGCTATGATGCTATGAAAAAAAAAATCGCTCGCTTTGCCAAGGGGCTCGCTCCCCCCCCCCCCCTCCCCGTTCCCCTCCCTTCCCCTTCCCCCTCCCCCGCCCGGCAATGCCGGGTACTTCTGCTCGTATATATACTGAAACGCAAAAGAAACTTACCACCTTTGAAACCTTTAAATATCAACAATAACACTGCGTGTAGTAAATGTGTGAACATATTTGTGGACAATAGTGTCCTCGCTGTCAGACAAAACGGTCACGGATGGTCACTTGAACCTTCAATGGTCACTTCATAGCACAGCTGTTGAACAGCCGTTTTGACTGTCAGTGATTAGCCAAGGGGTACGGGATGATTTTAATGAGCTGCACGTGATGTCTTGATATTGGCTTTAAAAAGGCCAGTGCAAAATGGGCATTTTGACCGAAAAATTTGACCATTTTGACCAACTTCAAAAAGACCGAAAACACAAAAGAAACTTACCACCTTTGAAACCTTTAAATATCAACAATAACACTGCGTATAGTAAATGTGTGAACTTATTTGTGGACAATAGTGTCCTCACTGTCAGACAAAACGGTCACGGATAGTCACTTGAACCTTCAATGGTCACTTCATAGCACAGCTTTTGAACAGCCGTTTTGACTGTCAGTGATTAGCCAAGGGGTACGGGATGATTTTAATGAGCTGCATGTGATGTCTTGATATTGGCTTCAAAAAGGCCAGTGCAAAATGGGCATTTTGACCGAAAAATTTGACCATTTTGACCATTTTGACCAACTTCAAAAAGACCGAAAACGCAAAAGAAATTTACCACTTGTTTGAAATGTAATAAAATTGTAACAGTTCAAAATAAAACAAACCAACAATTGCTAATTGAAACATTGGCATTTTATTGATGACATGTCAAGATTTTGACCAAGATACACCATCTCATCAGTTTGTTCTACAGTACAGAACAGCACAGGGTGCAATGTCAGTCCCCTTTCAATAGCGTGTATGGCCACCATTGTTTTGGATACAGGCAGTGCATCGTCGGCGTATACTGCCTACCAGTCTTTGGATGGATTGCTGCTGGATTCTGTCCCACTCAGTCCTCAATGTCTGAAGCAGCTCTGCCCGTGTCCTGGCCCTGCCAACTACGCATCTCCCAAGCTCATCCCACAGGTGCTCTATGGGATTCAGGTCAGGGGAGAGCGCAGGCCACTGCATGGTGTTGATGTTCTCGCCTTGGAGAAATGCAGTGGTAAAGCGAGCAGCATGGGGACAAGCGTTGTCATGCTGAAAGGTTCTCAGTTCTGGGTGGTCTAGCAGGAATGGCAGCAGATGAGGTCGCAGGATGTTATCCACATACCGCTGGGCGTTAAGATTCCCATCCACAACCACCAGTGGCGTCCTGTACCGGCCTGATATGGCTGCCCACACCATCACACTTGGGCCACCCCACCTGTTGGCTTGACGCACGCAACAATCGGCATATCGCTCGCCAGTTCTTCTCCAGACACACTCACGCCCATCAGGACTGTCCACACAGAACCTTGACTCATCGCTGAAAGCGACCTCGTTCCACTGCGCCAAGGTCCACCGCTGATGCTGCTGGCACCATCTCTGACGGTTGCGGCGATGGGCAACCGTCATCACGGGGCCTCTGTATGGTCTTCTGGCAGTCAGACCATAGTCATGCAGTCGTCTTCATGCAGTATCATTGGAGATCCATGGGTTTGCACGCCCCGGAGTTTCTGCCGCAGTGTGGGATGCTGGACGGAATCGATCCCGCAGGTGACTTCGGACCATCTGCCTGTCCTGCCTTGCAGTGGTGACTCTTGGCCTCCCTGATCGAGGTCTGTCATCTGCAGAGTTGTGGAGGGTGTATCTGTCCACCAGGGCCGATATCATCTGGTGTGAACAGCCAAGGCGACGTGCCACCTCACGGTAGCTCAGTCCACCTTGCAGCATGCCCAGGGCACGCTGCCGTTGATCCCTTGACAATCGTGGCATGTTGATTGAAATGCCCATTTTGCACTGGCCTTTTTAAAGCCAATATCAAGACATCACGTGCAGCTCATTAAAAGCATCCCGTACCCCTTGGCTAATCACTGACAGTCAAAACGGCTGTTCAACAGCTGTGCTATGAAGTGACCATTGAAGGTTCAAGTGACTATCCGTGACCGTTTTGTCTGACAATGAGGACACTATTGTCCACAAATAAGTTCACACATTTACTATACGCAGTGTTATTGTTGATATTTAAAGGTTTCAAAGGTGGTAAGTTTCTTTTGTGTTTTCGGTCTTTTTGAAGTTGGTCAAAATGGTCAAATTTTTCGGTCAAAATGCCCATTTTGCACTGGCCTTTTTAAAGCCAATATCAAGACATCACGTGCAGCTCATTAAAATCATCCCGTACCCCTTGGCTAATCACTGACAGTCAAAACGGCTGTTCAACAGCTGTGCTATGAAGTGACCATTGAAGGTTCAAGTGACCATCCGTGACCGTTTTGTCTGACAGCGAGGACACTATTGTCCACAAATAAGTTCACACATTTACTACACGCAGTGTTATTGTTGATATTTAAAGGTTTCAAAGGTGGTAAGTTTCTTTTGCTTTTCAGTATATATATACCCATCAAGAAAAAAAAATATCCATATTAAATGCCAAGTCTGTATATATATGTTGTTCAAGTGCAAGTGTGTGCAAGTGCAAGTGTATATATATATATATATATATATATATATATATATATATATATATATATATATATATATATGTATATATATATATATATTGAACACTTGCACTTGCACACACTTGCGCTTGAACAACATATACATACAAGCTTGCACTTGCACTTGCACTTGCAATTGCAACATATATATACAGACTTTCCGGGGGTTGTTAATATATAATATATTTATATTATCATATATATATATATATATGATATATATATATTGAACACTTGCACTTGCACACGCTTGCACTTGAACAACATAAATATATACAGACTTGCACTTGCAACATATATATACAGACTTTCCGGGGGTTTTAATATATAATATATATATATTATCATATATATATATATATATATATATATATATATATATATATATATATATATATATATATATATATATATATATATATGTATATATATATATATATATATATATATATATATATATTTATATATATATATATATATATATATAAGATATATATATATATATATATATGATAATATAAATATATTATCATATATATATATATATATATATATATATATATATATATATATATATATATATATATATATATATATATATATATATATATATACATATGTATATATATATATACATATGTATATATATATATATATATATATATATATATATATACATATATATATATATATATATATATATATATATATATATATATATATATATATATATATATATATATATATATATATATACATACATATATATAAATATGATAATATATTTATATTATCATATATATATATATATGATAATATATATATATTATATATTAACAACCCCCGGAAAGTCTGTATATATATGTTGCAAGTGCAAGTGCAAGTCTGTATATATATATGTTGTTCAAGTGCAAGTGTGTGCAAGTGCAATTGTGCACTTGTGCAAGAGATCCCACTCCTGACAATTGTTACGGACGCGGTTAAAGATGATATTTTGACCGAGCGGTGGTATTACCGCGACCGAACAGTGCTTCCTTGATTAATACCCGATTTGCCCCAAACTTTGGCCGGATCGCGCCACCGCTATTCAATCGGGAAAACTCTAAAGCGACCGAATACAAAGACGAAGAAGACGTACAGAAGAGTAATGGATTTATTATTTACACATATAAGTAGGAAGGAAGCAGTCACGTTTATTTACAGATGAGATTAGATACACAGTGCAACGCTAGCTTACCTACAGTCTTAATTAACCCAGGGACAGAACAAACAAGGACAGACTCACGCGGGGAATGATGATAGGACTGGCGGTAGATGGATGGCTGGCCGGATAGGGAGGTCCAGCTGGTCCTGCAGCCGATCGACTCGTGGGCAGCCGCCGCTCCTTCGCGGCCCTGCTCCAAACTGCCATCCAGGCCTCACGCTGCTGTGGCTGCAGTTTCGGTGGCTCCAGCTGCAGCAAATGCAGTTGCGGTGGCTCGAGCTGCAGTTCAACTCTGGACTTCTTGGTTGGACTCAACTCCTTGGACTCCCTCTCGTCTCTCTGTAAAGGCTCATCTCCCTGGGACATGCCCTGCCTGCGGGTTATATAGGCCCCGCCCCACAACCTTTGCGAACCTCCTCGATGTTTCTCTCCACACCCTCTCCAAGTCCAACCCCTTGTTCGTGGTTGGTTGAGTGGGGCTGACTCACTCCTCCCCTCTATGACGAGGTGGGGACCCGCCTTTCTTCCCCAACCCTGCCTCGTGGTCAATGGCGGATGAAGAGAAAACCGCCCAAAATGCAGTTGGCAATGCGAATAGCAATTGACGAAAAGGGGGGGTTGAGGTTTTGGGAACGGGAATGAAGGGAATCTATCTCTTCCACTGGTGCAATGGAGTATTTCAATTAATGGGAGACACAGCCTTACCCTAAAACACATAATAAGATATAACTATTGAACAGGGGTATTCTATGATTGGCTGTGGTGTGGATGCTTTATGGACTAATTATGGGACGCCCTTTGACCTTTACACAACTCCGGAGGCAGGAGGCGCAGAATAATAATAACAATAATACACACAATCAAAAAAAATACAGTCCTCATATCCACAACACTGCACCCTCCTCCTCTTAGGCACGTACCGGGCCTACAACTTTTATTTAGTGTGACACGTAGGTGTAGTTCCCTCTACTTTTAACCTGACCCTGAGTGCGACAGTTTTAAAACATAAATAAATGTGTCCCGCTGCTCCATTGCACCCTGCCTAACAGACTTACGCCCACAGTTAACCGAATTGCGGAATGGTCTTCAAACTACACACTGACGGTGGGGAGCATTATTTACAATGACTCTGCTTTTATTTACAAAACTAACCCAGGACCTGTAATTGTTCTTTCTGGGGGGGAGACAGTCTGCTCTGCATCGACGCACCATGAAAGCACCCAAAAACGCACCAACACACCCTCAAGCACCAATCGGTGCAGTCACCACAGTTCATCAGTGTTCAATGCATGTTCAATAATAAAAATAAATCAACAACCCCTAACCCTGCAGGTGATCTCTTGCTCTTCGGCTCCCTCTGCTGGCTATTATTATCTCTTCCAGTTGTTGTCATTTTCTTTGTTTTTCTTACTGGCGGCCTATTTGCAATAAAGCTTGCCCAAACGTGTCCATTTTATTTTCTTTATTTATGGCCCACAGGGCCGACTACGTGTGGTTCACCTGTGGGGCATCGGTGCCCTGTGGCCAAGGTCCGCCAGCAAGATTTCGGGCCCTCATGGCTGGTTCCAGCAGAGGGGCCATACCCCAACCCATGGGGTCCATTAGTGGTGCTCGGCCACAGGCATGTGGTCCATCATGTGGTGCATCGATGCAGACAGCTGGTTCTGGGAATTCCGGGCGCACAATGGAGGACTCACGCACGCTCCCCTCGGCGCCCAATGGCGCACAGGTCATGTGGGAGACAAAAGAGACAAATGAGCGAGGGGTAAGGTCACAAGGGTACACATCAATAAGGCAATGCAAGACGAAATGCGTACGGAGAGCGAAATGAGAAAGCTCGTCCCTACCGTACGTCACCCCCCCCTGTCACCTACACTACCCTTGCCCTTACCCCATATTTACAAAATCTACACATTTACAAATTCGTCGCTAATGTCTCGTCTCCCCATATTTCTCCAATACCAAATTCGTCACCACAATCCCTCTAACCAAAATTTGCCATCACCCAATTCGTCATCAATCCTCATAAGGAGGAAGAGATGGAACATCAAGCACAATGTCACACCCACGTAATGATGCGTCTCACAATCCAAACATTTGCATCATAAAAAATAATCAAAACATGGCATGGTGTGGAGTACCTGTCACCTCAGGTGAGTGGATGCAGATGGTGCGAGGAGATCCTTCATCCTATCTATCCTCTAAATGACTTTAACACACTTTACAATACCCGGGGTCTCTCCCTGCCAATCCATTGGCCAACTTACACTATGGGTTCTAAAAACCAATTCCCATTGACCAAACTGTGGTGCTTCTCAATTTGGGGTCTCACTCCCCCGATTCAACTCCCGGTGCCCTTGCACAATTTCTTGGCTGTGACGTGTAGCTCTCCCAGCAGGTCTACCCACCTGCACACCTCCACCACTGTAGTTGCCACCCAAGCTTTCCTGCTCCTTACCTAACCTATCTAACTGGGGAAGGCCCCTCCTGGCTCTGTCACCCCTTGGTGCCCTCTAGCACTGGGCTACCCGGGTCCGTCCTCCGGATCATCGGGCCCCATCCACAACTACCGGCTCCCAGAGCCCACCTGCAGCCTCACCTGGCCGACATCCTCACAGTGGTGGAGTGCCCAAACCAACTACACACACTAACAGGCTACACGCCCAGCCATTTCCACAACACTAATGTACCCATCCAAATACCATTCTCTCACCCCGCACCACAGATGCCAATATCCAACCACAATTTACCTGTACCCTCTACCTAACACTTACACTGCCCACCCCGGGTATCCGTGATGGGGGTCCATCCTTCCCCCATTCACACATTCGCACCATCCACTCCACTCCACAATTTCCACCATACTCACTCCACGACCATCCATTCCAATACTCCATATATTCCACACTCCATGTCTTCCACACAACCATTTATTCCACACAACCTGTTGGTGCACACCTGTGCACTCACACCTGGTGCCACCTGCACCCTCCTCCTCTTCCTGGACCAGTTGGTCAACACAACACTCATCACTATCACTATCACTCTTACTCATACACTGCTCCATCCACCTGTTCAGTTGCACACCTGTGCAATCACACCTGTTCAATCACACCTGTTCCTCACACACTGCTCAATCCACTTGAATACACCTCCAACACTCACACGGAATCATCTGAACTACCTGTTGCCCTGCTAACCTAGTGCTCCCCGTCTTCCCTTTAAACTAAGCACATACCACGTCATTATTATCCACACTAATCTACCTGCGTCCCCACTACAGGTATCCTTGTCACTAACTAACCTTAACCTTACCTAATGTCATCTTCTAGGTCCCTACACACAATATCCTAACCCACCCGGGCTAGTTTTCACTGCCATAAACCCCATAAACTAGTGCTCCTTTGCCCCCCCCCCTGTGAGGGATGGTGGATTGGCCATCCCACCACATCGGGGGCGTCCCACTACCATCCCCCCAGTCCTCTGACGCTATGAGCCCCCGTCGCAAGAGGTACTGGGTCCTGCCTCGGCATCTAGAGCCGAGGCGATCCATGAGGGCGCCTGCTCGCCGGCATAAGGTCTTATCCGGTCGGCATGGACGATCCGAGGGGGGACCCGTGGCCCCATTTTGATCTTAATGACCACGTCACAGATTTGCGACAGGACGACTCCTGGGCCTTGCCAGGGGGAGGTGAGTTTTGGGCACCTTCCCTTCCGCCTCCGGGGATTAAAGAACCAAATCTTCATCCCCGGAGCGTATTGACTCCCCTGGCTCCGGTCGTCGTACCTGCGCTTCATCTTGGCCCCCGCCAGATGGAGCTGGCGGCGGGCGAATGCATGGACCCGCTCCATGCCTTCCTCCAAGTGACGTGCATAACCCTCCCTCGGCGGTGTATCCGTGGTGTCTGGCACGGGACCGCATAGCAAGTCGGCGGGAGCCCGTAACTCCCGCCCATACATAAGCAACGCTGGACTGCATGCGGTGGCCCTGTGCTGGCTAGTTCGGTAGGCCATCAACAGGTATGGGAGATGTTCGTCCCAGTCATCCTGACGGGTGGTGGTGAACAATGCCAGTTGTTGGATCAGTGTTCGATTGAACCTTTCCACCATCCCGTCAGATTGTGGCCGCAAGGGCGTGGTCCTGGTTTTTCGAATTGACAGGAGTCTGCACACATCTTTTAATAATTGACTCTCAAAATTTCGTCCCTGATCGGTGTGCAGCTCCTGTGGAATCCCGTGCCGACATACAAATCCTTCTACGAAGGCCTGCGCCACAACCCCGGCTTCTTGGTTGGGGAGGGCGTAGGCCTCCGGCCACTTGGTGAAATAGTCCATTACAACGAGGATATACTTATTACCTTGGCGGGTGCGGGGCAGCGGTCCTAGAATATCCATAGCCATCCGCTCAAGGGGGGCCCCCACCTGATGTAATTGAAGGGGGGCCCTCATCCTCCGTGCTGGTCCCTTTTTGGCAGAACAGGCGTCGCATCTCCGACACCAGTCCTGTATGTCGCGCCCCATATTCACCCAATAGAACCTCCGGCGGACCCGAGATATTGTCTTTGTCCTGCCCAAATGGCCGCCGGAGCGGGTACCATGCACCTGTTGTAATATGACGTTCTTGAATTTGTCAGGGACTATCACCAGCCAGGAAGTTCTATCAGAGGGAACCTCCACCCACTTGCGATATAAGATGTTGCCTTTCAACTCCAGGGTCTGGCACTGAGCCCAATACGCCTTTGTTTGTGCCCCGAGGGGGGTGACCTCTTCCCCCTTTGGTCTTTGCCCCAATTTGACCCAATTGAACACCGGCCCCAGGACAGGATCCTCCTGCTGGGCCGTGCTCCAAGCCAATTCTCCAAATTCCTCGTCCGCGGTTAGTGGCAAAATTGGCCCTCTCACCCGGGTTGCCCGGACGACGAGAATCGGGGCAGAATCGCCCAATTGCTCCCTCTCCTCGTGTCTCGCACAAAATTTGCAGTTTTCCCCCAGACAAGGATGCCGAGAGAGTGCGTCCGCATTACCATGGGCCTTCCCGGCCCTATGGGCCACATCAAAATCGTACTGCTGCAACTTTTCCAACCACCTTGCAATTTGGCCCTCCGGTTCCTTGAACCGAAGGAGCCATTGCAAGGAGGAATGGTCAGTTCTAACCCAAAATTTCCGCCCGTACAAGTACGGGTGGAAATGGTTCATGGCAGCCAGCATAGCCAATAACTCTTTGCGAGTGACACAATAATTTCGTTCGGGCCTACTTAAGGCCCGACTATAGTAACCAATCACTCTCTCCACGCCCTCCTGTGTCTGAGACAAAACTGCGCCCAATCCTTCCTGGCTCGCATCCGTGTCCAGGGTAAATGCCCCGTTGCTAGTGGGGTAAGCTAGAAGGGGTGCGGATGTTAAACACCCCTTCGACTTTTGGAAGGCCTCGTGGCACTCCCGCGTCCAATTAAATCGCGTCCCCTTCTCCGTAAGCCGGTGGAGGGGACGGGCCAACTCCGCAAATTTTGCCACAAAGCGCCGGTAGTAGGAGCAGAGTCCTAAGAATCCCCGCACCTCTTTGATGGTACGTGGTGCGGGCCACTCCTCTACCGCTTTAATTTTGTCTGGGTCCGTTTTTACCCCCTCGCAGCCGATCACGTGACCTAGATAGGCCACCTCTCTTGCAAACAAAGTGCACTTACTCGGGTTCAGCTTTAACCCTGCCTGTCTGAGGCACCCGAACACCTGGTCCAAATTAGCTAACGCCTGGGGGAAAGTCTTGGCATGTACCAGGACGTCATCCAGGTATACCAGGCATGATTGCCATGGCATGCCGCCTAGCACATGCTCCATTAATCTCTCAAAGGTGGCGGGGGCGTTACACAAACCAAACGGCATCACAGTGAACTGATACAGCCCCTTACCTGTGGAAAATGCCGTTTTCTCCTTCCCTGTCCGATCCATCTCCACCTGCCAATACCCACTCTTGAGGTCCAAAGTTGTGAACCAATTTGAGCCCGCAACGGCATCGAGGGTGTCATCAATCCTTGGCAGGGGATATGAGTCCTTGAGTGTCACGTTGTTTAGCTGGCGATAGTCCACGCAGAACCGCATGGTCCCATCCTTCTTTTTGACCAGCACAACAGGTGACATCCAAGGACTTCCCGAGGGCTCGATCACACCTGCGTCGAGCATTTTTTCAACCTGCTCGTCAGCTTCCGCCCTCTTGCTCCAAGGGAGCCGTCGGGCGGCCTGATGAATAGGCCGGGCCTCACCGGTGTGGATCTGATGTTTCACCAGGCCCGTACGTCCAATATCCTCGGTGGACAAGGAGAAGAGGTCCAAATGGGACCCAACCAGTTTGTGTAAGGCCTCCCTCTGGGTACCTCCCAACTCTACGCTACTACGATTTACCATCTCGCAAATGGGATCGGGCCAATTCCTAGTATTTATTGAAGGCTCCCCCTGGGGCCGGCTCGGCTGGACGTTCTCGCCCCTCACTGACGCGACTTCTCTAACTGGGGTGCAGCCAGCTATCTTTGTGCCCCTTACTATAGTGCGTGGTTCTGTGCTAATATTCATTACTCGGACGGCCACTACCGGCCCGTCCGTTTTTACAAGGGTGCGGCCCACGATTAAACCAGGTATGGATCGCGCTGCCACCGGTTCGACCAGGCCGCAGGATTCCTGCCATGTCGGGCGGGCTGACCATCAGGCCGGCACTACGGCCTCGGCCCCCGGAGGGATGGTCACGGCCTCAGGAGCCTCCAGCTCCACCCTCTCGGCCGTGCTCACCCCCTCCAATGGTAGCTCTTCCACCCCCCATTGCAGGATCCCCTGGCCCAAGTCGATTTTACAACCGCCGGCAGTCAACAAATCCAACCCTATTAAGCACGGGTCGCACACCTCCGCCACCCAAACCTCTATCTCTTGCTTTACCGATCCCAACTTGAGGGTCACAAAACCACGCTCAATGATCGGAGCCGTTGCCCCGGTAGCCAGCTGCAAGCTATGATTTTCCAGACGCTGGATTTTACCCCAGCCGTCTGCACTCGAATTAAGGACCACGGGGCTGATGATCGTGGCGCTGGCTCCCGTGTCCACCACGGCGTCTACCCCCACGCCGGCAATTTTGCACCGAATTGTCAAACTACCCGTTACAATTTGGCCACAATGAATGACCTGTCACGTCAACGAGGGCTTCTCCCCATCCCCTACTGCCGAACACCACCCTGCATGCCCGGCATGTTCTAGTTTCCCGGGCCCTGGCGGGGGGGTGTCTGAGGTCGGCTAGGCCGATCGATACGGGGCGGAGTTGAGGCCATCGGTTGGCGGGGAACGTCCCGGCGCAGAGCTCGACACTCCCACGCACGGTGACCCATCCGAGCACAATTATAGCACCTCACCTGGTAAGGTGCTTGCCTCCGGTATTCCAAATTCCCCCCCCTGTATCCGAATTGGGGTACTCTGTCGGGGACTACCGGGGGCCACCACTGGGGCCGCCTGCCATGGTCCAGGTCCCGCTAGACGCCGATCCACCAGCCTCCGAACCATTCTCTCCAGGTCAGGGCCCCCGTCGGGGGCGGGCCCCCTTAGGGGGCCGCCCCCCATCTCGGGCCCCACCTGACGCACCGCCACTGCATGGCGCTCGCCTCCCCGGGCCAGGGGCCTCGCTGCTTCCCAACGGGCTGCAGCGTCGGCCGCCTGACTCATGGTCTGCGGGCGCCACATGGCGAGCTGTTGTCGGAGCTCCAGATCCGGAAGGGCCTGAATAAAGTGATCCAGCGCCAGGCTTTCCTGAGAACTCGCTGCCATGTCCGCGTGTGCAATCCCTACTGCGCGGCGAATATCGTGAGCAAGTTCCCCGATGGTCTCCTGGGGCTTGCGTTTACGCTGCGCAAGTTGAGCTTTAACAAGCTCGCATTGCTGCTCAATACCGAAACGGTTAATTAAAGCTGCACGGAGAGCTGGCAGGGTGAGAGCACCCGGTGGTAAAGCTGTCAGCACCTCCGCCGCCGCACCGTGCAGTGCCCCTACCAGGTGTACTCCACCTTCGTCCGGATTACAACCGTTGCCTTTACACACGTACTCAAACTGTGCCAGGTACGCCCTCAAATCACTCTTGCCGTCATACGGCGCGAGTGGGACTTTGTGGGCGCCCGAAGGTCGGACCCCGTGCGTCACTCCCTGCGGGATCAACGTGGGACCAAACCGCTCGGGCTCCCACAGTACGCTATTCCCGGGGGGCTCCCGCGCGTCCCCCGTTCCTCCAAACACTACCCCCCGTGGTGTCGATGCCTGGGTCGTACTGCCGCAACCCGCTACCCACTCCATACCCGCACATTCTTGCTCACCAGCACCCCCCTCACTCCCCATAGCCAGACCTCCTTGTACACCTCCTCTTTCCACACACTCCGGACCAGTCATACACCTCACCATTGGTCCCTCACGAACACCCGGGTCTAAATCAACCCCCAAGCCGACTGAAGCTCCCCTCACATCATATACATTTCCGAATATATCGCCACTCACCTTGACACCTCGTCTCCGCACCTCCTCTGCCACCTGCAAACTCTTTATTTGGTTAGTGAGCACCTCATCACGATTCGAGCACAGACCTTGTACCAATTCCATCACCTCTTCCTTTATTTCCTTTTTAGTTTCCCTTCGTCTCTTCTTAATTTCACTCACCCCTTCTTCCACCTCCTCTAATTTTTCCTTTACTTCCTTCATCTCCCGGTGCGCCCCCTCTATCTCTTCCTCTAACGCCACCTTAACCGTTTCTATGTGCGTCCTCACCTCTCGGTCCTTCGTCTCCATTACTTCTGTCACCTCTTCCAACTTCTTCGTCAACCCCTCATGTACCATCTGACATCCCTTCTGTGTCGCTATTAATTCGTTCTTAATGTCTTTTTGTGTCGCTTTTAACCCCCCGATTATTGCCGTGTTCTTTTCCACTTGGTCCACTAGTTCCTTTTGTCCTACTGTCAGCTGTTCTACTCCCTTCGTCAGACCCTCTATTCCCCCTTGTAACCTCGCCGTATTATTCCTCACCTCTTTCTCTATACGCTTTTCGCCTCGCTTTACCTCCTCGCGTACCCCCGAGACCTCCTCACTTACACCTCGTCGTATCTCCTCTTTCATCTCCTCCATCTGGTTCCCCATCTGTTCGATTTCCCGGGCGGATTGCTCCCCTATTTCCCGCAGTTTGTCTTCCATCCTATTTTCTAACCCCATTAACCCATTTTTCACCCCCTCTAACTGATTCTCCTGGGCAGCCATTCTATTTTCCACCCCCGTTAACCCATTCTTTACCTCTTTTATCCCGTTGTCTAACCCCTCAAATTTAGCTTCTAGCCGTTCCCCCATTTCTCCCATTTTGCCCCCCATTTCGCCCATTTTGCCCCCCATTTCGCCCATTTAGCCCCCCATTTCGCCCCTCATTGCCCCCATTTGCTCACTCTGAGCATCCATCCAGTTCCCCATTACCCCCATTTGGCCCTCCAATCGCTCACCCTGAGCATCCATTTTTGCTATCTGTTGGGTCAAGAATAATCTGAGGTCAAACCCGGTTTGCCCAGCATCCCCAGCCGCCACCGTGGGCTCGCGCTCCGCGGCGCCGCTATTTTGGGACCCTTCAACCACATGCGCGAGCGCGCCATCTTGTGCGTCTGATACCCCCTCAACCACATTGCCAATGTTCTCCTCTACTTCGTCCCTCTGATCCTGGGTTACTCCTAACCCCTCCTCTAGCTCACCCACCGGCATCCGATCGCCTTGACCAGCCATGGCGCGATTTCAAAATTCGGGTTTTTGTAAAACAACACAAATTTCCAGTAGCTTGTAATTTTGAGCCTCACCTCTCGGTGCGCGCTTCGGGTCCGTATCTCACTCCCAGACACCAATTGTTACGGACGCGGTTAAAGATGTTATTTTGACCGAGCTGTGGTATTACCGCGACCGAACAGTGCTTCCTTGATTAATACCCGATTTGCCCCAAACTTTGGCCGGATCGCGCCACCGCTATTCAATCGGGAAAACTCTAAAGCGACCGAATACAAAGAGGAAGAAGACGTACAGAAGAGTAATTGGATTTATTATTTACACATATAAGTAGGAAGGAAGCAGTCACGTTTATTTACAGACGAGATTAGATACACAGTGCAACGCTAGCTTACCTACAGTCTTAATTAACCCAGGGACAGAACAAACAAGGACAGACTCATGCGGGGAATGATGATAGGACTGGCGGGAGATGGATGGCTGGCCGGATAGGGAGGTCCAACTGGTCCTGCAGCCGATCGACTCGTGGGCAGCCGCCGCTCCTTCGCGGCCCTGCTCCAAACTGCCGTCCAGGCCTCACGCTGCTGTGGCTGCAGTTTCGGTGGCTCCAGCTGCAGCAAATGCAGTTGCGGTGGCTCGAGCTGCAGTTCAACTCTGGACTTCTTGGTTGGACTCAACTCCTTGGACTCCCTCTCGTCTCTCTGTAAAGGCTCATCTCCCTGGGACACGCCCTGCCTGCGGGTTATATAGATTGACGAAAAGGGGGGGTTGAGGTTTTGGGAACGGGAATGAAGGGAATCTATCTCTTCCACTGGTGCAATGGAGTATTTCAATTAATGGGAGACACAGCCTTACCCTAAAACACATAATAAGATATAACTATTGAACAGGGGTATTCTATGATTGGCTGTGGTGTGGATGCTTTATGGACTAATTATGGGACGCCCTTTGACCTTTACACAGCTCCGGAGGCAGGAGGCGCAGAATAATAATAACAATAATACACACAATCAAAAAAAATACAGTCCTCATATCCACAACAATATATATATATATATATATATATATATATATATATATATATATATATGCAGTATGGTATATGATAGGCCATGCATTTATTGATCATCCCTAGTATATGCATGCGCTTGTCAAGCTTGTGTACATGGCCATGCAGTTCGAGCTGTAGGAGTCGATATTTGTATACTCAGACACGTTCTGGGTGCACATTGCAGGGAGGGGATCGTAGATGTGGGGGTTGTGGCAGGGATTTACACATCTCGGGGTTGTGGTGTGATGGGGTGGGGGAAGAGGGGTGGGGGAGTTACACGTTTCTGGTAGAGGGGATTGACACATCGCCGGAGGGATTTGCACCTGATGGGGAGGGAGGGTTGACACATCACGGTGGGGGACGGGGGTGTAATATATTTATGGGTCACTCGGTACTGTTTAGTTCCTCCGCATGTTTATCATGTATACCGCAGGTGTTTAACTCGAGGACAGGTGTGTGTGTGTAACGGTGTTATTAGTCACCGGGTGGAACAGTACTCACTGCACAGTTTCTTGAGGGTATGACAAGTGCTTTGCGGTAATAACTGTTCATTTTACAGCGTCATTTTTGTTTTTATATCCATGAGAGCATTAAAATATTTATCATCTTGGAACAAATAAAGCTAGCAGTATGAAATTTTATATGAAGTGTCTATAAATATCAGAAATTCATCCCCTATTGAAGAACATGTTAAAAGAGCCCTCCTGTGTGTATAATCACAGGAGGTAGGCGACAGGTGTAATTCTACAGCACACCTTGCAGGGTATCCTCTGTTCTATGGCTAGCTACAGGTCTCCACCGTGTGTTCGTTTGACTCAAAGACCTTCTTGTTCTTCAAGTATCCCCACAGGAAATAGCCACCTGGATTTAGATCCCAGGACATTTGTGGCCTTGCTAACCCACCGTGATGGATATCTGGGAGTCTGTTAGACAACACTCTGGTACCGAAGCTGTCAGGTAGAAAATCCAACACAACATGCGACGTCGGGCACCATCTTGTTGAAACCACACAATGCTCAGGTTAATACCAGGGGCGGACTGAGCAGTCAGACATTCTGGCACCGACCTAGAGCCATCAAGGGGTCCGTGCTAAAAAAAGTAAATAATAAAAAATATTTGTTTGAAAAGTTTACGTTTTCAGAAATGGGAGAGGGAGTGAATTTTAGAATGTATATTTAAACAGCTACCATATTAAAACACAAATGTCCATTTGTGTGTTTGTATAGATGTCTGTCCCCCTTCCATGAGAGTAATTATGTCTCTTCTGTTGCCAGTGTAGATGGCGGCTTGCAAACCAAGCCTCAATGGCGGTGTACAGAAGCGTTTTTTTTTTTTTTTCAAAATCTGGGTGTCCTTTTTGTCCACCAAAATCTGGGTGACAAAATATCCTTTGTCCAAAAAAATTATTAACCATCTTCACAAGTATTTTTTGCTTTTCTTGTACAAAAACAGTGTTGCATCGACTGAGGGTGTGAATTGACTTAGTCGGTCCAAACGTCCGGCTATCTCCTTTATTTTTAAATCATACTGCTAAAGTGACCTTTTGAACATTCTGCTGAGTGTCACTCAAAATATTTATTTCGGGGCCCACAGACCCCTTTTGCCCGAGGGCCCAGAATGCCATCACTCCACCCCTGGTCAATACCATAACCCATAAGAAAGGGGATGAACTATTATTCCATCTCCAGGCCATGCATGACGTCATCGTATTCAGTTTTCACTCCGTTTGTTACTTGCAAAATAAAATATTTTTCAAGTATTGGATGGTCCTTTGTGTTCTTCTGTCTGTCTGTCTGTCTGTCTGTCAATCGCCTACAGGTCATAATTTCAATCCAATCTCCAGGAAATTTCACCAAATGGTAGACTTGGTCATAAGGAAGAAGCCTATTGATTTTGAGGTCAATGGTCATCCTGAGGTCAGATTTCTAAAATTGACATTTTTCATTCCATTGACTTCAAAGTTGAACAGCATTTGTATTTTGAGTCATTAAATTGGGAAACCAACTATTTTTGAGGCCAAAAGGTCAAAGGTCAACTCAAAGTCATAATTCTAAAAGCATTACTTTTCATCTGAGAAATTGTCACTTTCATCCTGTTAACATGAAAATTTAACAGCAATTACATTGTGCATCACTGAATTGGGAAATCAACTATTTTGAGGTCAAAAGGTCAACGCAAGGTCAACCTTCTAAACTCATAAATTTTCATCAGAAAAATCGTCAATTTCCATCCGATGAGCCTGAAAATTAAAGAGCAATTGCATAGTATATCACGAAATCGGAAAACCAACTATTTTTGGGGTTAAAGGTCAACTCAATGCCAAACTTCTAAAACATCAATATTCATCCAATTGATCCGAACTATGATTAAGATCGTCAGTTTTAATGTTCATGAAATGGACAATTTGATGTCTCCATGGCAACTTTTATTTTAGGGGGTGGGGTGGATTTTGCAAGTATCGTGCACTGCACGACCTCTTTCATGTTTGTTTGTTATTTGCGAAACTAGAAGATTTCTCAAGTATATTGGTTGGTCAGGTGCATTATTACTTGGCAATATATATATATATATATATATATATACAGACTTGGCATTTAATATGGAATATTTTTTTTGTGGGGGTGAACTTACTTTTCAAGATGTCTTAGAACCAAAAGTTCATTGGAATTATGTTGAAATTATTCTAGATTTTGTTAATGTGACCTTTAAAAGAAACAAAAACCACATTTGATATTTCAAAGCAAATAAATTGATCCTTGAAAGTGATGTAAACTGATAACGAACTCAATTCACGGACAGTACTGTGTTAAACTTATGTACGTTTTCCAGAATTATGTCTTTATTTTGCACATGAGCCAAAAAAAATTTCAACAAAAACAAAAGCTAAATTATGACTGGGATAACAGACAGTAAAATTACAGTTTAGTACTTCGTGTAACCCCCACTGGCATTCAGGAGAGCACACGTCCACATCGAGGCATGCTGTTCACGAGATTTGCCAAGGTTTGGACAGGAAGCGCTTGCCATGCAATTGACTTGAAGTTTGAAGAGGACTTGCATATCTGGTCACTGAATTCAACCACCAAGTATTTTTTGATGTCAACATCAGCCAAAAAGTCAACATAGGCCGAATTTCTAAAATCCTCAATTTTCATCCGCTTGACTGGACATTTGAAGAGCATTTGCATATCTGGTCACTGAATTCAACCACCAAGTATTTTTGAGGTCAACATAGGGCAAAAGGTCAACATAGGCCAAATTTCTAAAATCCTCAATTTTCATCCAATTGGCTTGAAATTTGAAGAGGAGTTGCATATCTGGTCACTGAATTCAACCATCTAGTATTTTTTGAGGTCAACATAGGCCAAAAGGTCAACATAGGCCAAGTTTCAAAAATCCTCAATTTTCATCCGATTGACTTGAAAATTGAACAGCATTTGCACATTGAGTCACTAAATAGGGAAACTAACTATTTTTGAGGTCAAAAGGTCAAAGGTCAACCTTCTAAAATCATCATTTTTCATCTGAGAAATCATCACTTTTCATCCTGTTGACCCAAGCTTTGATCAAGGTCGTCAATTTTAATCTTGATGAAATGGACAATTTGCTGTATCAATGGAAAGCATTCAGAATCATTGGAATCTCCCGTGATGAAGCTAACTCCAAGGGCCTCTCACTCACTCACCGCAGGCAGGTTGGTGGTCTTTCCGTCTTCTACCGACTCCTCTCTGGCCTTGCCCCCCCAGCTCTCTCTGGGCTCTGTCCCACAAATATTCCTACAGGTCGCACAAGATCTGCCTGCAACCCTCTTATGGTCAAACTGCCAAAATCAAGACTCTCTGCTCACCTTCACTCCTTCATTCCTCTTTTCTCCCACCTATGGAACAAACTCCCTCACTCTCTTCAATCCCACTCCACCCTCCAGGTCTTTAAAACAGCTGTTCACCACCATCTCTTATCTTCCCCCATCCAAAACCTTGATCTTTTCTACCCCCACTAATTTCACCCCAATTCCACCTTTTTGAAATACCAACTTCTGTCCTGGAAGTCCTTGGTGTCCTTGTGTTTTATACTTCTCCCTCCCCCCCCCCCCCCTTCCCACGCCTCCTCCCCCCAAGCCCTCTCCCTTTCACACATCTCCCTGCTCTCAAATGTTGTGTTTGTGTGCTTCCCCTTCTCTCCCCATCTTGTCTTCCGCTCCCTCTTTTTATATATTTTGTTTGTCTGGTTGATTTGTTTGTGAAGTAAATGTTAGCTCTTTCACGAGCCTCGATTCAGTATACAAAAAAAAAAACTTTTTTAAAAACGTTTTTGGGGGGGGGGGGGCGGCGGATTTTGGGCAAGTATCCTGCTCCGCATGACGTCTTCTTGTTTATTTATTTGGCATGAGGGCGGTGTACTTTTAATGTATCTGTACTTGATTGTTTGTTTGTTTGTGTGTAGGATGTCTAAAAATGTTGTGAACGGATTCGGATGAAATTTGGTGGAGAAGTTGGGTATGTGACAAGGACGAACTGATTATATTTTATTGAGGATCCGCCTGCGGATGCTATAATTTTTAAAAAGTGATTCTTCATGATTGAGAGATGGGCCGAAAACAATATATATAATAATAATAATAATAATTCATTTATTTTGTATAGCGCTTTTCCAGAAGCCCAAAGGCGCTTTGACAGAGTGGCAAACATAATGCATAACTCGAACGGGCACTCGGTAGAGCGCATACCTTCGCCGCAGCTACTGTTCTGTACTTGGCATGGGAGTGTAGGGAACAGAACAACAAAAATACGATTTTGACCTTTTCGTGACCCTGACCTTGACCTTTGACCCGATTGCTCCCAAAATCTAAGCAAATGTGTCCCGTATAATAACCAATCATCCCACCAAATTTCATGCAATTCGGTTGAATACTTTTTGAGTTATGCGAATAACATACACACACACACACACACAGACATACAAATAAATACACAGCGATCAAAACATAACCTTCCGCTTTTGCGAAGGTAACAATACATGAAAACAACAATTGCAAAAAGACAAGAATCAATAGAGAAATATTTAAAGCAAAAGGAGGGAGAAGGAGAAGAGATAGTCAGGGGTTAAATGCTGTGGGTTGAATGTTGAATGCAGTGTTGAACAGGTGGGTCTTTAGCAGGATATTTCAAATAATTGTGGACGGATTATGACAAAACCTGGTGTATGAGTCGGATTGGTGACAAGAACAAGCCGATTCAATTTTGGTGCAGGGTGTGGTGGAGGTATATGCTGTACCGAGTGCCCTTCTAGTTATTATTGTTAATGGTAATAATAGAAGATAGGCTAGTACGTTTTGCTTGCAAGGTGCCCTTCTAGTTATTATTGTTAAGTGTCCTTCTAGTTAGTGCCCTTCTAGTTATTAGTTATTACCGAGTGCCCTTCTAGTTATTATTGTTAAGTGTCCTTCTAGTTAGTGCCCTTCTAGTTATTAGTTATTACCGAGTGCCCTTCTAGTTATTATTGTTAAGTGTCCTTCTAGTTAGTGCCCTTCTAGTTATTAGTTATTACCGAGTGCCCTTCTAGTTATTATTGTTAATGGTAATAATAGTAAGATAGGCTGGTACGTTTTGCTTGCAAGTCGAGTCAAGTTTTTTCTGACATGTCACAGGTTAGTTGTGCAGGATATGCACATTTTGACCATGAGTTGTGCTGTACATGCCATGCATGCTCGAAGACCGCAATCACGGCCTCAAATAATTTTATTTAGAATTTTGATTTGGACATTTGGACAATGCCTCGGTCTTGCTTTTTGGTTGAGAGTTACGAAGGTTGCTTTAAAGTGCCAGCTGGCCCCCGTGTACTACGCCATGAGGCATGAACCCTACTTTGAACAAAACGGACCCCATCCTCCATGGTACATTTGGTTAACGAATTCCACTCTATAGACAAATCTTCTGTGAAAATACAATGGTTTTCAGAATCCTTTACCGGATAGAGAAGTCGAAAAATACAATAGGGCGATTGTTGATTTTGAATGGGACATTATAGAGTTTGTATAAAATTCAAACAAAATTGGTGTTGAGATGAAAAGCAGCAAAATAACTGCTTCCACAATGGGAGTCATTGACTTTTGGGTCGGGCCAAAGACTTGCTGATCAGCCCTTGTCCAAGCCCAGATCTGCATTGCACCTTTCCCAATGCTTTCTTAAATTATGACGTCACAGCATTTCTAACGTCATAAAAGTCAGCTGTTTCCTTTGCTTCTGTTTGTGAAGCAAAGAAAGGCAAGGATGCAATCGCTAATTTCAGCACAAAAATTAGCGATGTGCGTGGGTGGCAAGATATGTCAAAAAAGAAAGGTAAACTAGGGATGTAAATATCATGTGAATTGAATTTCAATCTCTCGACTGGAATTTTAGCATCGATATATTTATTTATATCTATATAATGTAGGGGGAAACTGGTGTATTGGAATACCGTCCCCTCCAGCAGCTATTATTATTGGCGACTGATCGATATCAAGTGCCAGGATATTGGCACATACATCACGTTGTAAATGTCAATCTCTTGGCAGTTAATACCATGAACAACACATTGGCACACTATGAGCAAGGAGGGGTTCCATTCCCCATTGCACTTCAGTTTCCTTTACTATAGAACGAGTGGCAACGTTCTATTGGTGCGTTCACTAATTATTACCTCTGCCACCGAAGTTGGATGGAGGTTATGTTTTCACCCGTGTCTGTTTGTTACTTAGCGGAAAAGAATCCGGCAAGTATGTTGGTTGGTTGGTTGGTTTGTCTTTCTGTCTGTCTGTCTGTCTGTTTGTGTGCAGTACTACGTCTACATCGTTGCACATAGCATCGCCATACTTTACACACATATTTGTCTTGCCCTGGAATAGACAATACCCAATTTTTAACTCTCTAGGCCCAAGGCCTCCATTATGACGTCATAATTCGACAAGTACAAAACTTCATCCAATCAAGATGCAATTTCTTGAGCGTCATGTCGGCATAATCTGGTGGAGAAAAATAAATGATGACGTCATCGGTCACGTGGTTCGGCCGCCATTTTGGAAATAACCGAAGAACTTTACACCTCCATATCTCCGAAAGTGTTGAATAGAAAAAATTGAGACATGGCTCATTGTAAAGAACAATCCATGGGGAATGAAATATGTTAATGATGATGCCATAGGTGCCTCCATTATAACGTCATAATTCGACAAGTACAAAACTTCAGCTTCCAAACGCTGTATCACTTGCAGTTTCACAAACATACTAATGCTTTTCTGACACATCTTAGATGCACTATGCTCACTGGAAGTTGCAGGCTGTTTTCCAGACATTATGGGTGAAAAAAATGTGGAAAGTTTGCGAGGGAGCAAGAACGTTTACACACGCGGTGGACGCAGAGCGTGAACTAATACGTGATTGGCTGTGAGTGGCTCAGAGCATATGTGAAGCGCTCTCATTGGCTGATTGAATGTTTACTGTAATGGCGGTTGCTCTTGAGAAGTTTTAAGTGTTGTTTGGAATGACTTTTTGTCATTTTTAAAATTTCAATAGAAAATTTAATATTAATTTAAAAACCATGATGTAACGAATCAGTGCTTTGCGGAGAAAACCCCCTTGGGGAGGGGGCAAGTTAATTCGCTACAACCTTCATTGTGTGACCCTTAGTCATCCTGTCAAGTTTGGCTGAGATTGGATAAATAACGACCGAATGTATCGTGGTGAAAAATCGTCAGACAGACAGACAGACACCAAATTGCGTATTTTAGTATGATTACGAAATATCTATAAACAATTTTTCCAAATAAACTTTTTTATTCACAACTGAGGAGATGAAACTAAACACTGTTATAGTTGAAGGGGATTACATGTCAGGAATACCTCCAAAAAACATGTACCAATCAAAATTCACTCGTGAAAGTACTCTGCCATTTAGGTCAGTACTTGGTGGAAGCACCTTTTGCAGCAATGACTGCTATGAGTCTTTTTGGGTAGGCCTCTACTCGCTACTAGCTTTGCACAGAGAGATGGTAAAATCTTTGCCCATTCTACACGTGAAAATTTCTCTTGTTCTGTCAAGTTTGATGTTCATCGTCGATGGACTGCAATCTTCACGACTAACCATAAATGTTCAATTGGGTTCAAGTCAGAACTTTGACTGGGCCACACCAGAACATTCATTATATTCTTATTCAGCCACTCCAGTGTGGCTTTAGCTTTGTGCTTTGGGTAATTGTCCTGCTGAAATGTGAATCTCCTACCCAGTTTCAGATTCATGGCTGACTCAAGGAGTTTTTCATCAAAGATTCTCCTGTACTTTACACCGTTCATTGTCTCTTATTTCCTGACAAGCTTGCCAGTCCCTGCTGATGAAAAGCAACTCCATAACATGATGTCACCACCATGCTTGACAGTAGAAATGGTGTTGCCTGGGTGATGTGCAGTGTTAGGCTTGCGCCAGACATAATGCTTTGAATTCAGACCAAAAAGTTCAATTCTTGTCTCGTCTGACCACAAAACGTTTCTCCACATGACTGCAGTATCATGTTTTTTTTCCCCAACTGTATATGAGATTTTAGATTGACTTTTTCAGTAATGGCTTCTTTCTTCCCACCTGCCCATAGAGGCCAGCTTTGTGGAGGAAACGGGATATTGTTGATTGATGAACACTGACCCCAATCTCAGGCATAGAGCTTTGCAGATGTTTCTCAGTCATTGTTGGATTTACAGTGACATCCCAAATCAGTTTCCTGCTTGCTCGGCTGCTGAGTTTGGATGTCCCGAGAGAGATGGTGATGCCGACACTGAGATGGATGAGAGTGCCGGAAACAGAAGTTAGGTTGGTGGAAAGGATGAACAAGGGAATGAAGGGAAGAGTTTTGGTTTTTCCTGGGATGTCTGAGGAGTTCAGTGTGAACATCAGTTTGAGGCAGGGAAGCACTGTCAGCCCACTCATGTTTATCATGGTGATGGATATGGTAAGGAGGAAGGTAAACATGAAAGATATTCTGGGGGAGGATGTTGTACGCGGATTATCTGGCTGTTGTGCAGGAAAATGCAGGAAGTACTGGGGGAGTGGAAGGAGGCATTTGAGAAACATGGGCTGGAAATGAGCATGGAAAAGATGGAGATGATGTGGGTTGGGCAGCAGTTATGTTTGTTATTGTTGTTGATGCCCATTACTTACATGTACATGTCTTTCAGAGTATGAAAAACCCTGATCCCTGATAATGTTAACTTAACTTTTCTCATAATACAGTGTGGCATTGATGTCTCCTGTGGAAAGATTGTTTCATTTAAAAGGTCAAAGTCATCATGATGAATGGTCCCGTACTTAACCGTCGCCATCATTAGGCCATAATCGAGTTTTGTGACCAACCATTGCACACTTTAGTATGACAGACACACACACACACACACACACACACACACACACACACACACACACACACACTACAGAAAATCTACACCCCCTTTCAAAATTTTGACCTTTTGTTGCCTTATAGCCTGGAATTAAAATGCATTAAAACAGACTTTTCACCTTTATTTACACTTCATAACCCACAACTTCCAAGTGAAAAACAAATTATACAAATTTCAGAAAATTAATCAAAATACAAAACTAGAATATCTTGGTTGGATAAATGTCACAGCATTCCATGATTTAATACTTGGTGGAATATACCACTACCACAGGGTAGTGCGCCAGCGACCATCACTATGGGGTCCTTTATGGCCCAGTTCAAATCACGAATGGAGGTGATGAGAGAAAGAACCAGCAGCGAAATGCAAGTGATGAGCACGAGAATGGACGCGATGAGCAGGGAAATCAAACGTGAGATGGGCGAAGTGATGCGCAAGGAACTGGCGCCTGTTCGGGACGAGTTGAAGTTGAGCAAGGCCAGATTGGCGGTGGAGATGGGGAAGTTGAAGGAGGTGGAAGGACTCATACAGGGGGTGGAAGGACTCATACAGGGGGTAGAAGGACTGGTGATAGGGCAAAATGAATGAAACACACAGATTAAGGAAAATATCGACACAATAAAGTAATTATAAAATACACAGAGGAAAACCAAGGGGGAACGAAGAGCTGGGAATGAAAGAGATGGGCGAAGTAATGGAGGTAAAGGAACGGGCGATGAGTGAACACAAGCATGATGGAACGTAAAATGGAAACGGTTAAGGTGGCATTTGGAGGGGGAACTCGTAGCGGCGCACTGCGGAATAACGAGGGTAACAGAGGAGGTAGAAGAGGTTAAAAACAGAGTAATCGTTATTACGGAGGGAACAAATAGAGCTCCATGTGTTTGCTTCCGTGTTTTGTGAACGCCAGGTGCCTTAAGATCACCTGAGATTGTGTGAGAGCACGTCAATGAAGTAGTAATTTTACAAACTGCATGTGAAATGTGTGTCATTTTGCTCGGTGAGCCAGAATACTGTGAGTGCACCTTTCAAATGTGCAAATTTTTTTAATTTAACGGACACTTTGATGCACGTCTGGAACATATGACGTCAAGATGTACTCTAACAGGAAGTCAGGATGAGTCGTCGTGTTTTGCATGGTACAGTAGGAGCCGTCGTGTTTTACTTTGTACTCGCAGCTGTTTCTAAAGCAATAGGTGCAACGTTGTTTTCTTCAATTTGATTATTGAAATTCACTCTTAACAAGGATGAAAGCTACTCAAGGTTTCGGGGTTATATTGAGTACAGTAAAACTTTAATCGGTCCTCGGAACTGAACACTGATTGTAATCTGTCGGTACAGATTACCGAAAAATAGCCGATGTCGGCACAGCACTAACATATTTATATATATATTGTTGTGGACATGAGAATTGTGTTTTTTTATTGTTGTGTAAATTGTTGTAAAAATATCGCCCTCCTTCCTGCAGTTGTGTATAAAGGTCAAAGTGCGTCCCGTAATTAGGTCATAAACAATCACGTTAGCCAATCTTAGATTTCCTCCTTGTTGGTAGTTTATTTCCTTATTCTATGTAGGTTAAGGCTGTGTCTTCCATTAATTGACCCTCCATTGCACCGAATTCAAATAGATAGATCCCCTTTCATTGTCAATAACAAAGCCTCGATTGCCAACTGCATTCGCCGCAGCTATTGGGCGGTTTTCACCGCGACTCCATTAGCCACGAGGTGGGCTTGGAGAAGAAGGGGGAGGAGCCGCCGAATCCAGGGTGTTGGCCGCCCCTCGTCATCAAGGGCGGAGCCAGAGAGCCCGTGCCGACCAATCAGGGCCGAGGCGAGCTCACCGATGGGCGTGTCCTAGAGGCCGGCGGCAGGATCGCCAGCGGCGTTATAAAAAGCGCGCGCGGAAGCCTTGAAGGAGTTGAGTCAGAGATACGGCAGAAGTGCGAAGTGCCAAGTGCGAAGTGCCAAGTAGAACAAGTGCCAAGTGTGCAGTGCCAAGTGCGAAAGAACAACTGCCAAGTGCGAAGTGCCAAGTGAGAAGCGCCAAGAGAGAGTTGCACAGAGGTGCCAAGAAAGAGTCTGAAGGAGCAGCTTTGGAGAGGGCACGGTGCACCGGAGGAGCTTCGCCGTGCAGTTTGGAACCGCGGCGGTTTGGCGATCCCAGCTCGAGTATTGACGGCGGCTGTCCGCTTCCAGCCCAACCGATCCCCGCTGAACCTTCCTCTCCCGCCCAGCTATTCCTCCTTCCAATCATCCCTGCCTGCAAATTCCCCATTCATGTGAGTCCGTCTTTTGTTTGTTCTGTCCAGGGTATTAAGTAAGACTGCATAGGTAAGCTAGAATTTTCACTGTGTCCTTCTGGTCCGTCCCTCTGTCTGCTTTCTTTTATTATCCTTCCTTCTCCTTTGTTTCTTTTGGTTGTAAATAGTAATAAATTATATTCGTATTTCCTACTTCTGTCTTCCTCTTCTTCACATCCGTGTCGCCTTTGTCTTTTCCCCATTGAAAACCTGTGGCACGATTCGGCCCACGTTTAAGGAATCGGGTCTTAGTCATTGTTAATAGTTCGGGCCGCGGTCGCCATCCACTCGGCAAATCAACACCTTATCCGCGGTCCGTAACAATATATATATATATATATATATATATATATATATATATATATATATATATAATATATATATATGTGAAGGAGCTGTGCTCCAACTCGAATCGAAAGAATGGACGCAACAAAAAGCTGGAATTCGTCCGAGTTTCTTCATTCCATCAAATCAACTCGGGTAAACTGAAAAGCCCGTTTATCGGGCAGCATTATATACAAGCTCTCGAATATCTCATGCCGGAGCGTTTGCCCTTAAAAGGCGTGACTGGGCGTGTCCGGGAGACCTGGGCGAGTCTGGACATGCCCGGGAACGGCGAGACTGGGTGTCGCCGGGCGTGCCTGGACATGCCCGGGAATGGCGAGACTGGGTGTCGCCGGATGGGCCGGGCAAGCCCGGGAAAGGCGAGTCCGGGCATGCCCGGGAAAGGCGAGACTGTGCGTCTCCGGGCGGTCTGGGCGAGCCCGGCACAGCGATCGCTCCGTGGTTACGTCCTCGGCAGGTGTAAGGCGATTGTGTATGTTCAGCGGCAACCGCTACACACGCCCCCCCAGAATCGACTTGTAGCGGCAGGGTCAATTTAAGGGGGGTCCTGATGACCCGGCCAAAGCGACCCCTGGAGGGTCGTGGGGGGGGGGGGTCCGGTGTGGGGGTGGGTGGTCGAGCGGGAGGCACCGTGGACGGGGGTCGGCCTCGCCGCGGAGGAAGGGCCAACCGAGGTGGTTGGTCGATGTCCACGTGCGCCGGCTTGAGGCGGTCCACCGAAATCCGTTCCGACCTGCCGCCGACGTCGATGACAAAGGACTTGTCGTCCCGTCGCAGGACCCGGAAGGGTCCGTCGTATGGTGGCCTGAGTGGCCCCCGGTGTGCTTCATGATGCACAAAAACGTACACTGCTTTGCGAAGCGCTGGGGGGACGTAGGACAGGGGGTCACCGTGGTGGGACGTTGGCACAGGGGCAAACCGTCGGGCGGTCTCCTGGAGGTCCGAGCGCTGGCGAGCTGTGGACCAGGGACTGGTAGCGTCGGGCACGAATTCGCCTGGGACGCGTAGCGGCTGGCCGTAGACCAGCTCAGCGGTGGACGCCCGGAGGTCCTCCTTGGGGGCCGTGCGGAGGCCCAAAAGGACCCATGGTAGCCGGTCGGTCCAGCCGCCGTCCTGAAGGCCGGCCATGAGCGCGGCCTTCATGGAACGGTGGAACCGCTCGCACAACCCGTTGGCTTGGGGGTGGTAGGCCGTGGTACGGTGGAGCCTGACCCCCAGGTTGCGGGTGACCGCGCCCCACAGCTCGGAGGTGAACTGCGGCCCGTGGTCCGAAGAGATGTCCAACGGTGCGCCGAAACGGGCGACCCAGGTGGCGATGAAAGCCTGTGCCACGTCGGCGGTGGTGGTGGAGATGAGGGGAACGGCCTCCGGCCACCTGGTGGTCCTGTCCACCATGGTGAGCAGGTGTGTGAAACCCTGTGATGGGGGGAGGGGGCCCACCAGGTCTACGTTGACGTGGTCGAAATGCCGTTCGGGCACGGTGAAAGGTGCCAGCGGGGCCTGGTTGTGTCGGTGAACCTTGGCCTGTTGGCAGGCCGTGCAGGTGCTGGTCCAATCGCGGACATCCCGTCGAAGGCCGTGCCAGACGAATCGCGCCGACACCAGCTTCTGGGAAGCTTTCCGGCCCGGGTGGGAAAGGCCGTGGAGGGAGGCGAAGATGCGGCGTTGCCAGGTAACGGGCACGATGGCGCGAGGCTGGCCTTGGGAGACGTCGCAGAGCAGGACAGTGTCCGCGAAGGGGACATCGGCCAGGCGGAGGCCCGTGTCCGCCGCCCGGAGGGCTTGCACCGTGGTGTCAGTGGTCTGGTCAGCCGCCATAAGCGCGAAGTCCACGCCGAGGTGGACCGCGTTCCCGCTGGCCCGAGAAAGACAGTCGGCCACGGCGTTGTCTTTGCCGGCGACGTGCCAGATGTCCGTGGTAAACTCCGACACGGCGGAGAGGTGGCGCTGCTGGTGGGCCGACCACGGCTCCATGACTTTGGCCATTGCGTAAACCAACGGCTTGTGGTCGACGAAAGCCGTGAAGGGTCAGCCCTCCAGGAGGTGGCGGAAATGGCGAATGGCCAGGTGTAGACCGAGGAGCTCGCGGTCAAACGTGCTATATTTGAGCTCTTTCAGCCGGAGTTGCCGGCTGAAAAAAGCGAGTGGCTGCCAAACCCCGTTCACCCATTGCTCATGTACGGCGCCCACCGCGTAGTCGGAGGCATCCGTGGTGAGGGCGATGGGAGCATTGAGCACCGGGTGACCGAGCAGTGTTGCATCGGCGAGGGCCCGCTTTGAGCTTGTAAATGCCGTGTCCATGGCTGCGGACCAGACGATGTCGTGTTTGGCCGGCTTGCCCTGGAGGGCTTCGTAGAGGGGCCGCATGAGCTGAGCAGCGCGGGGCACGAAGCGGTGATATAAATTCACCATTCCGAGGAACTCCTGCAGGGCCTTGATGGAGCGGGGATGCGGAAACGCGGTGATGGCCTCGACCTTGGTAGGCAGCGGCACGGCCCTGTTCTTGGTGATGTGGTGGCCCAAAAAATCAACGGCCGTTGTGCCGAAGTGGCATTTGGCCGGGTTGACGATTAGGCCGTGCTCTCTGAGGCACCCGAACAGTGTCCGGAGGTGGAGGAGGTGCTCGGCCCGGGACGCGCTGGCGACGAGGATGTCATCCAGGTAAACGAAGAGGAACGGCAGGTCGCGCAGCACGCCGTCCATCAAGCGCTGGAACGCCTGAACCGCGTTCTTGAGGCCAAATGGCATTCAAAGGAATTCGAATAAGCTGAACGGCATGATGATGGCCGTTTTTGGGACGTCGGCCGGCCTGACAGGTACCTGGTGGTATCCCCGTATCAAATCGATCTTCGAAAAAATGACCCGTCCTGCCAAACGGGCGGAGAAATCTTGAATGTGCCGGATCGGATACCTGTCGGGGGTGGTAACATCGTTAAGGCGGCGGTAGTCGCCACATGGGCGCCAGCCGCCCCCCGGCTTCGGTACGATGTGTAGTGGCGAAGCCCACGCACTATCGGAGCGCCGCACGATGCCGAGGTGTTCCAAAGCGTCGAACTCGGCTTTGGCCACGGCGAGTTTGGCTGGGTTGAGGCGGCGGGCTCTGGCATAGACCGGCGGGCCCGTGGTTGGTATGTGGTGCTCGATACCATGTCGTACCGCGACGGCCGAAAACGTCGGCCGCGTGAGGGCCGGGAACTCCGCGAGCAGGCGAGCAAACTCGTTCGCCGCCGGGAGGGTGCATGCTAGCTCGGTAGGCGCGGAGCTGCTCAACGTGCATGCCAGGGAGCTGAAGGTCTCGGCGTTGACGAGGCGACGCCGTTTGATGTCAACCAGCAGCCCGTGTGCGCAGAGGAAGTCAGCGCCCAGCAGAGCCATGGGCACGCTTGCGGTCACAAAAGTCCAATGAAAGCGCTGGCTGCCGAAGCAGAGGGTGATGTTGCGTGGGCCGAATGTGTGGTTGGCCGATCCGTTGGCCACCACCAAGGAGGGGCCGCAAACCGCGGACTGCCTGTCCTGATCGGAGGTGGGTATGACGCTCAGTTGGGTGCCGGTGTCACACAGGAAGCGCCATGCGGACGCTTTGTCCCTGATAACAAGTAAGTTGCCCGTGTGGCCAGCGCTCATGGTTGGTAATGAACGCCGGCCCGGCCGTTTCCCGACTTGCCAAAAGTGCACGGGGGTCGGCATGTCCGGGCCTTTTGTCCGAACCTGGCATGGTAGTAACACCACGCCTGGTCAGGTGTAGGCCCCGGTCGTCGTGTTGGAGGCGGTCGGCATGGCGTAGCGGCCGCCAATTGCGCCGGCAGTTCGGCCGCCGACCGTGCCAGGTGCTCGGGCGCCATGGGCGTTGCTTCGGACGGCGGCGGGCTCCAGGTCGCTGCCCTGATGCGTTGGCCTGCCGAGGAGATCTTGTCGGCTTCCCTGGCGAGGGCGCGGGGATCCGTGATCTGTGTGCTTGCCAGGGCGAAGCGTACCTGGCTAGGCAGCTGATGGAGGAACAGCTCTTGAAAAAGAAAATCCGGGGCATGCTCCCCGAGCAACGAGAGCATGTAATCCATTCGCTCCGACGGGCACGTGTCGCCGAGCTCGGGCAGGTCGAGCAAGCGCCGTGCGCGTTCCGCCGATGAGAGGGCGAAAGCTTCGAGGAGGAGCTTCTTGATCGCGCCGTACTTGTCAGCGGCTAGCGGGTGCTGGAGGAGGCTGAGGGCGCGGGCCGCGGTGGCTGAGCTGAGTGCTGCTACCACATGATGGAAGCGGGTGTCGTCGGCGGTGATGCCTCGCAGGGCGGACTGGGAGTCCGCCTGGGCGAACCAAACCGCCGCGTGAGCCTCCCAGAAGGTAGGCAGTTTGAGGGCAACTGCCGTGTCCATGTCGGTAGGTCACCAATGAAGGAGCTGTGCTCCAACTCGAATCGAAAGAATGGACGTGACAAAAAGCTGGAATTCGTCCGAGTTTCTTTATTCCATCAAATCAACTCGGGTAAACTGAAAAGCCCGTTTATCGGGCAGCATTATATACAAGCACTCGAATATCTCATGCCGGAGCGTTTGCCCTTAAAAGGCGCGACTGGACGTGTCCGGGAGACCTGGGCGAGTCTGGACATGCCCGGGAACGGCGAGACTGTATACGACATATACATACATATATATATACACACACATATATATATACATACATATTGTTATGAATTTGGTAGAGCAATATCTAGAGCTAGGTAGATCTGAATAGGTAGGTATTCGGCTGTCGTGACAGGGACTCTACATGTAATAAGTTCTTGATGTTTAGGCGTTTGTCGGGGTAAGATGTATGATTGTGGATCTACCTGGAGGTCCGAGTGTTAAATAGTGAGGGATTAAAGGTAACGCCCCTGTGAGTCTCACCTGGTAGTCAAACCTTTGTCCATTATGGCACTGCAAACCACATAAACATTAGTTAGGTCCTTAGCGCAACATTAAATAATTCCCTTTCCCTGACATTGACTTCGTAATAAATAGACAGGAAACCAGGCCAAAAACACCGCCGCGGTTGGCCGCCGCCGTTCGCACCTCAAAGGCCTACCAACCTCGCTGGCACGTGTGACAAAACGACCGCGGGGGGGTCGCGGACGGGAGATGTCAGGAGTCGCATGCCGCAGAGGGCGTGACCTGGGCGAGTTGGGAGGCTATGATTGGCTGAGGAGTGCGCCCATGTGACGTCATCGGCCACCGATATATGCGACGGTCGGACGGACGCCGTCACGCCACGCCAGTCCAGAGCGAGTTGAGTTCGTTGGGGCAGACGCAGGCAGACGCAGGCAGACACCAGAGAGTTCGTAGGAGTTGGTTGGAGCACACAGTCGACGCAGAGACACAGTTGGTGGAAAAGCTCCCCGAAGGCAGTTGGTGGAGAGTTCGTTCACACACCGAGCACACCAAGCCCACAGAGCACGCGGCAGTTCGCAGCAGTTCGTTGCAAGTCGAGCCCTCCGTTGAACCATTGGTGCACGGGCCTTGTGGAGATCGTCCTCGTGTGAAGCTGCTGGCCACGCGTCGGACGCGTGGTGCTTGGAGCGGGGCCTCGTGGAGCTTGGAGCGAAGGACCTGGTGGTGTGCGATCGGGCCAAAAGGAGCGGTGTGGACGGCCGCCACCAAGACAACCAAAAGACAGATAAGCCGCATCCGCGTACATTTGAACGACGTGACGTGTTATTTTTGTATTCATAATCTCCCTCGTATCGTGTTTGCTGTCAGTCGTGTCGTGTGGGGACGTCCCGATTTAGAGTTATTAGATTTACCGGCGCGGCTTTTTCACTGTATTACTATTCGATAATAAATCCTTATATTATTTTCTGTATATATATCTGAACGCAGTTTTCCTGGGTGTTTGATTTTAGTAGATAAGGCGGCGGGCGGAGCTTTGCTGCGTGCGCCATTCCGCGCGTTTAACTTTGTGTTGAACTTGAATCCGCCATTGAGTTTTCGCCTCGGGAGTTAAAGTCTCGCAAATCGGTCATCCGTAACTGTGGTGTTAATCACGGTTGCGTAACAAGTGGTGTCAGGAGTGTAGGATTTGAACCCGTCGGACAAATTTTTTGTCCGCGGCGAGACATCGACACGGTCGGACAAATTTTTTTGTCCGCGGGGCGACATCGACACGGTCGGGCGTACATTGCGCCCGACGTTCGAACGCAGAATTGTTATAGTTGAGGCGGAGAAATTTAATAATCAATCGGGCAAACGGAGCGCGATATCGCGTCTTCGTCAAATTTAAATTGTTTCAGGAATTATTAAAATAAATACGCGCGCGGGAAAAAATCTTCCGGAAAGCGGATGTCGGAAATTGATGAGATGGAAGTACGCAGCGAGGCCTCCGTCAGCGTCGGGAGTGAGCCGGAAATAGGGGAATTAGATGCAGAGGTGAGCCTTGGAACCTCCCTCGTCCCGTCCCGAGCACCAACTTATCCCCCTCCCCCACCGGGGAGTCGGGAGCAGTAGGAACGGCCCCGACAACCGACCAGATGTTGGGTCAATTGCTTCGAAAAATTGACGGGCTGGAAAATAAAATGAGTAAGGAATGGAGGGAAGGAATGAAGGAAATGAGTGATCGATTGAGAATTAAAATTGATGGGCTGGCAAACAAAATGGCAAAATTTGGAATTGCACAGGTGGATGGGGAATGTCCACAGGTGGATGGGGAATGTGTACAGGTAGATGGGGAATGCCTGCAGGTAAACGTGGAGTGTCCACAGGTGAGCGGGGAAGGAAATTTGGAATGTGAGAGTTGTAATGGGGAATGTTTCCCACATTCTGGCCTGGTTGTTTATCGGGACCGTGTGGATGTCACAACACCCCAACCGGGGGATGAATTTGGAATTGTGCAGCACCAGGGCGGTGGTGCGGAGCAAGAGGGGGTAGAGTTTTTGGGGGTCCATGCGATAGAGCCGGACCGGGTATTTATTGAGGATGATTTGATCCAGCGGCTGGAGACCTGTGACAGTCCCATGGAGGTAGAGCTTGTTCAGGCCCAAAGGAGCCTGGGTGAAGAGGTGAGTTGGTCCGAGGAGGTGGTTGGAATGACCGAGGGGACGCTCACTGTACACTGCTATTTGGAAACAGAGGCTCCAAAATTGGACAACCAGTTGGGGGAGTGTGTTGGCTCCGGGCTGGATTTGGATCTTGGAGGATCGGGAGATAGAGCTTCTGGAGATTTGGTCCCTGTAGGGAATTTGGATCAACTGCAGGGAGGGGCAGAACAACCGGTGGTAGAGGTTGTTCCCTGCAGCTGCGGTTTGGCAGTGGGAATGAAAATTTGTAAAAGAAAATTTAAAATAAAATTACAATGGGAAATTGATTTGGAGCAGCCATGGTGGGGATTGGTCCCCGGGCTGCGGGATCTGGACATGGCGAGGTCATGGGTGATGGCCTCGGGCCAAAGTTGCCCCTTTCAAAATTTGGGTATGCCAGCCAGCTGGGGGGCTGTGATGGCGAGATTTGGACGTGGGGTCCAGCCTTGGGTGTCGAGGTACGACCTGGGTCCCACGGGGGGTCTGGTGGAGTGTGGCGTCCCTTGTCCATCGGGGCGCCGTCCGAGCTGGTGGCTCGGGCCGGCAGGGTCACCGGACCCTGGTGGGGGTTAAGACCTCCAGAGGGGTCCGAGGTGGTTTCTCAAGCCTGGGTTGGCATTTATTGAGGACCACTAGGGGGAGGTGTTGTGGGTCGCGCTTTGGTGGTGGCACTGCGGATGGCCAGCTTGGGCCTGATGTAGTGACCACCCGGGCATGCGACCTGACCCCCTCTCCCTGAGACTTTGGGACAACCAGCATGTGGTGACCTGGCATGGTGGTTGGTCTATGGACGCGGGTCAAACCGAATGGACAGGGATGGAGATAGCCTGCCGGACAACCATTGGGGCATCTGTGGAACGTGATGGTGTGAGTGACCTTCCACAGATGCTCCGTTATGATTTATGGACTCTCGGGTTGGGAAGAGAGCTATGGGGATGTGAATCGGGAGATGTGTAACGAGCCGAGCATATGGGCCATGCTCGGCTGGCATGTGTATGGCAAAGCATCCTTCTTTGGTGAGGTTAGTAAAAGGTGACATGTTTGGCATGGGTAATCTGTGGGTTAGATGGAAATTTAAGGGTGGATTTTGAAATGCCATGGTGGACACTGTACAGTGACGCCATTATTGATCCAGGTGTGTAGACCAAAGTGTTGGAGGCTGTGATGAAATTAATAGGGTAGTAAGACACAGCTTTCAACTGGTTGCGGGGGCAACTGTGCTGATATTTGGGACGCGGGATCCTGGGGATGCAGTTGTGTAGCCTGAGGGTCAACGTGGTGCTGTGCATGTCCGAGGTGTGTGGACCATGTCTTCTGGGTGAGTCTCCTGGTGGAGCATGGCTGTTGACTGGACCTTGGTGTGGTCAAGTGTGGGTGAGCACTGGGGGGCTGCAGTTCTGTAGTCGGACTGGGGGATGATGGGGAGGTACAGGGGACGTGGCTGTAGGGATGCCACGCACTGCGACCGTGCCCCCCAGGGCCGAGGTGTGTGCGGTAGTGTGTGTTGTGGCAGCAGGTGCTCACCACATTGGCCAGCTGGGGCTGCTGCAGCTGTGTTCCTCGCAGGGGGGCCGAAGGAGGGATGGTGGGTCGCACCCTTATGGACGCTCATGGGCCATGTTGGCGTTTTGACTGCTCACCTTGTCCCGGTGACCCTTGCACGGTAGAGGTGCAGAGCTGTCGTGGCCACAGGTAGTTGTGTAGCGATGATCACCGTTGGATGCGGATCCACATACCTGCCAGTGTAGTGGGGACAAAAGAGAAATTTGGAAGTATTTGGTAGGCCCAATGTGAAATTTTGGGAATTGTATGGGTGGATGGCACCTTTGGATCTGACCAACCTGCAACTACCTGCACTTGAGGTGAGTGTTTTGAGGAGTACTGTCCCAGGCTTCAGGATTTGCTTTGGGAAATTGGGGACATGTAATTTGGAGTTGGGAGGTGAGAGCGAGTGATGACATGGCCGGTGAGGGGATGGAATGGGAGCCACAGTGTCTTGTGGGTGGCGTATGTTTTTGTGTTGTGGTTAGGTGTTTTGATGTGGTCGTGAGAGTGGAACCTGGAGAGTGAGTGATGATTATTGGAGATAATGAGGGGCGATAATTGTGCTTTTTGGAAATGTGCTAATGGAAATGTGTAAGGATTCAATGATTCGAACTGTGAATGGGATTTCACATTGGCAGGCCATGGCAAGCCTTGTAACACCTTTTACACCATCTATGAATTGTACTGAATTGTGCTGAGTTGTGTGGAGAATTGAATGGCAGCGGGGGGAGGAAGTGTGTTTTGGGGTCTTGTGGGTGGGGAAGGTGTGTGTGTCCGCAGGTACGGAGCAAGCTCTGAGGAGCGATGCCTGCGGGCCCCCCTCTGCGGCAATTACCCCTGGCAGCCGGTGGTAACTGGAAATTGGAGCTCGTCGGTGGAGGGTCTGGTTGGGCGCCGCGGGGTGAGGAAGTCCCCCGGTGACCCGTGTTGCTGCGCGAAAGCAGGAGGCAAAGGAGCCTGGTGTGTGTGGAGACCCTCACCGGCGAGGTAACGGCGGAAAGGGGCTGTTGGGCTGTCACGGGGCCAAGAGGTAAAGGGGGGGGGGGGCAATGAACTTGTAAGTCGGTTGACTTGTTTTTGGGACTGCGGGCACCACAGCCTGATGCGCCCCCACCATCTTTTTGTGCGGTACCTCCCCGCTGCCTAGTTGAGGAATGCACACACACGTGAATGACATCAATGCCATGGTCCTGCAGGGGGGTGTATTGAAGAAGAACTTTGTTGATTTTTGAAATGCCTTGATGACCTATGGAATGAGAATGAGTGGTTAAGGGGTCTGTGTAGCATGAATGTGGGCGAAATCCACCGAGCCGTGTCACTCACCTGTAACATCTGGACAGGGCCCGTGGAAATTTAGGGGGATGCATTGGGGATGGCCCCGCAGGTAAGGTTGTGTCTTGTGGCATCCACCGGGGGACGCGGTCTGTAGACCGGGGTATGTACAAAGGTTAGAGTTTTGAGTTTGGAAAGATGGTTAAGTTTTGTGGTTAAGTTAGTGTTGTGTGTTGTTGTTTCCTCCCTCCACAGGAACAACGAAGAAAATGTACATACTTGCATGATGGTTAAGGGGTTCAGCATGTTAAGGAAGTGTAGGTAGGTAGTCCGACTCACTTCCCACAGCCCTTCCTGATTTATTTCATAGGTTAATTAAGTGTGTGACAGTAAGTGTTAAGGCTGGAATGGTAGCGCCTGCGGTGAACCTTGCAGGAGCTATGGTTCCAGGGGGGGGGGGGGGCTGTGTTATGAATTTGGTAGAGCAATATCTAGAGCTAGGTAGATCTGAATAGGTAGGTATTCGGCTGTCGTGACAGGGACTCTACATGTAATAAGTTCTTGATGTTTAGGCGTTTGTCGGGGTAAGATGTATGATTGTGGATCTACCTGGAGGTCCGAGTGTTAAATAGTGAGGGATTAAAGGTAACGCCCCTGTGAGTCTCACCTGGTAGTCAAACCTTTGTCCATTATGGCACTGCAAACCACATAAACATTAGTTAGGTCCTTAGCGCAACATTAAATAATTCCCTTTCCCTGACATTGACTTCGTAATAAATAGACAGGAAACCAGGCCAAAAACACCGCCGCGGTTGGCCGCCGCCGTTCGCACCTCAAAGGCCTACCAACCTCGCTGGCACGTGTGACAAAACGACCGCGGGGGGGGTCGCGGACGGGAGATGTCAGGAGTCGCATGCCGCAGAGGGCGTGACCTGGGCGAGTTGGGAGGCTATGATTGGCTGAGGAGTGCGCCCATGTGACGTCATCGGCCACCGATATATGCGACGGTCGGACGCCAGTCCAGAGCGAGTTGAGTTCGTTGGGGCAGACGCAGGCAGACGCAGGCAGACGCCAGAGAGTTCGTAGGAGTTGGTTGGAGCACACAGTCGACGCAGAGACACAGTTGGTGGAAAAGCTCCCCGAAGGCAGTTGGTGGAGAGTTCGTTCACACACCGAGCACACCAAGCCCACAGAGCACGCGGCAGTTCGCAGCAGTTCGTTGCAAGTCGAGCCCTCCGTTGAACCATTGGTGCACGGGCCTTGTGGAGATCGTCCTCGTGTGAAGCTGCTGGCCACGCGTCGGACGCGTGGTGCTTGGAGCGGGGCCTCGTGGAGCTTGGAGCGAAGGACCTGGTGGTGTGCGATCGGGCCAAAAGGAGCGGTGTGGACGGCCGCCACCAAGACAACCAAAAGACAGATAAGCCGCATCCGCGTACATTTGAACGACGTGACGTGTTATTTTTGTATTCATAATCTCCCTCGTATCGTGTTTGCTGTCAGTCGTGTGGGGACGTCCCGATTTAGAGTTATTAGATTTACCGGCGCGGCTTTTTCACTGTATTACTATTCGATAATAAATCCTTATATTATTTTCTGTATATATATCTGAACGCAGTTTTCCTGGGTGTTTGATTTTAGTAGATAAGGCGGCGGGCGGAGCTTTGCTGCGTGCGCCATTCCGCGCGTTTAACTTTGTGTTGAACTTGAATCCGCCATTGAGTTTTCGCCTCGGGAGTTAAAGTCTCGCAAATCGGTCATCCGTAACTGTGGTGTTAATCACGGTTGCGTAACCTGGGCGAACCAAACCGCCGCGTGAGCCTCCCAGAAGGTAGGCAGTTTGAGGGCAACTGCCGTGTCCATGTCGGTAGGTCACCAATGAAGGAGCTGTGCTCCAACTCGAATCGAAAGAATGGACGTGACAAAAAGCTGGAATTCGTCCGAGTTTCTTTATTCCATCAAATCAACTCGGGTAAACTGAAAAGCCCGTTTATCGGGCAGCATTATATACAAGCACTCGAATATCTCATGCCGGAGCGTTTGCCCTTAAAAGGCGCGACTGGACGTGTCCGGGAGACCTGGGCGAGTCTGGACATGCCCGGGAACGGCGAGACTGTATACGATATATACATACATATATATATACACACATATATATATACATACATATATATATACATACATATATATATATATATATATACATACATATATATATATATACATACATATATATATATATACATACATATATATATATATACATACATATATATATATATACATACATATATATATATATACATATATATATATATATATATATATATATATATATATATATATATATATATATATATATATATATATATATATATAAATATTGTAACGATTTTGAGAAGTGTAACGGTTTTTTGAGAAGTGTAACAATAACAATGGTGCAGTAACAATTTTGGAGGAAGTGTAACGGATGTGAAAACGTTACAATGTGAACGTTACAAAAGTATGGTAACACCCTGTTAATGTAAATAATGGTCGCAGCCGTCCTCCTAGTTAATTCCATGAAACTTACACGCAGGTCACGATATATCTTTTTAAATAGTGTATTTCCTTATTCCATGTAGGCTAAATCTGTGTTTCCCACTAGATTGACTTTGCATTGTATCAAACAAAATAAGCATAGGCCCTTGCAATTTCCCCAAACATCTCCGCTCTCCAAAAGTCCTTTCAAAAGGGTGGGAGTTGTGTTCAATCCCGCAAGCCGCCATTGCCCATGTGCTAATCTCGGAGAAGAAAGGTTGTCTCCACCTCGTCATAGAGGGGAGGAGTGAGCCAGAGGGTCGCATGGCCAATCAGCACCGCGGTGAGCGAACCGGTAGGCGTGCCCTCGCAGCCGGCGGCTTGATTCCGCGGCGAGTTATAAAAGCGACTGAAAGGGACTGCTTTACCAGATGACCTGGGAGAGGAGCGAAGAGGCGGCACCAAGAAGAGCGGTGAGATGCGAAACGCTCCAAGCCAAAGAGGAGAGGTACTCGCAAAGGAAACCAGCTTTTGAGAGACGCGCTGAAAAGAGGGAGACGGCTCCACCAGGAGAGGAGCAGGTGTGCCGAGCCAGCGCGTGACGTCTACAGCAGCGGATACGCGACGGAGGGTTTTCCCGCCAAAACCGCGAGGAATTGAGAGCTGCTGCCTCCGACTTTGCCTCCCTCTCCAGCAATCCACCTCAAGCCCTACCTGCCTGCAATATCCCCTGTGTAAGTGTGAACGTCCTGTCCTGCTCGTTGTCTTGGGATTAAGTAAATTGAATAGTTTAAGCTAACAATGCACTGTGTGACTGCTTCTTCCATCCATTGCTGTAAATAATTTTGGTCGCTCTTTCTTTTTGCTTGTGTGTGTATAATAAATCTGTTCTTCCTCCGTACTCTGTCTTTTTCTCTTTTCCTTCTCTTTCGGTCGCTTTAGAGGTTTCCCGATTGAATATCTGTGGGGCGATCTGGTCAACGTCGGGTGGAATCGGGTTCTAATCGGGGAGTAACTGTTCGGACGCGGTAATACACCACCGCTCGGTCAATATAACATCTAAAACCGCGTCTGTAACAATTGGTTGTCAGGAGTTGGATTCGGACCTGGGACTAAATTTGTTAGGCCCAAATTTTGGAACACCAATTGTACTATTAGAGTAACAATTGGTGTCGAGGAGTGAGATCGGACCCGAAATCGGACCCGAAGCGCGCTTAACGCGCTCAAAATTACAAGCTGCCGAAATTTATTTTGTTTTATAAAACCTGAATTTTGAGATCGCGCCATGGACAATCAAGGCGATCGGATGTCGGTGGGAGAGATAGACAGGGTGGAATCGACCCAGGACCTCGGGGAAATGTATGTGGAGGAAAGGGGGGAGAAGAAAAATGGCAATGTGGTTGCGGAGGTTTCAGACGCACAAAATGGCGCTCTCGCGCACGTGGTTGAGGCGGTCGCGGAACCAATGAGCGCGGCCCAAATACAAGCCTTCATGGCCCAATTCATGGTGGAAATGCAGAAAAAAAACGACAGTATGGAACAAATGGAAAGCAGAATGATGGGGGCCCTTATGGGGCAAATGGGGGTAATGGGGAACCGGATGGATGCTCAGGGTGAGCGATTGGAGGGCCAAATGGGGGTAATGGGAAACCAAATGGGGGTAATGAGGGACGAAGCGAGGGGTACCGGTGAGGGGTTAGACAACGGGATAAAGGAGGTAAAGAATGGGTTAACGGGGGTGGAAAACAGAATGGCTGCCCAGGAGAATCAGTTAGAGGGGGTGAAAAATGGGTTAATGGGGTTAGAAAATAGGATGGAGGACAAATTGCGGGAAATAGGGGAACAATCTGCCAGGGAAATCAAACAAATGGGAGAGCAGATAGAGGAGGTGAAAATCGGGGTAGAAACCAAACTGGATGCTCAGAGGGATGAATTGGGACAGATGAGGGTGGCATCTACAAAAGAGATGGAGGAAATACGACGAGGGGTAAGTGAGGAGGTTTCGGGGCTACGCGAGGAGGTAAAGCGAGGTGAGAAGCGTATGGAGAAAGAGGTGAGAAATAATACGGCTAAGTTACAAGGGGGAATAGAAGATCTGACGAAGGGAGTAGAACAGCTGACAGTCGGACAAAGGGAACTAGCGGACCAAGTGGAAAAGAACACTGCAATCATCGGGGGTTTGAAAGCGACACAAAAGGACATTAAAAACGAATTAATAGCAACACAAAAGGAATGTCAGATGGTACATGAGGGGTTGACGAAGAAGTTGGAGGAGGTGACAGAAGTGATGGAGACGAAGGACCGAGAGGTGAGGACGCACATCGAAACGGTTAAGGTGGCGTTAGAGGAAGAGATAGAGGGGGCGCACCGGGAGATGAAGGAGGTAAAGGAAAAATTAGAGGAGGTGGAAGAGGGGGTGAGTGAAATTAAGAAGAGACGGAGGGAAACTAAGAGGGAGATAAAGGAGGAAGTCATGGAATATGTACAAGGTCTGTGTTCAAATCATGATGAGGTGCTCACTAACCAAATAAAAAGTTTGCAGGTGGCAGAGGAGGTGCGACGACGAAGTACGGAGGTGAGTGGCAATGTATATGATGTGAGGGGAGATTCAGTCGGCTTGGGGGGTGGTGTAGACCCGGGTGTTCGTGAGGGACCAATGGTAAGATGTATGACTGGTCCGGAGTGGATGGACAGGGGAGGTGTGCAAGGAGGTTTGGCTATGGGGAGTGAGGGGGGTGCTGGTGAGCAAGGGTATGGGGGTATGGCGTGGGTAGCGGGTTGCGGAGGGGCGACCCAGGCATCGACACCAGGAGGGGTAGTGTTTGGAGGGACGGGGGACGCGCGGGAGCCCCCCGGGAATAACGTACTGTGGGAGCCCGAACGGGTTGGTCCCGCGTTGATCCCGCAAGGAGTGACGTGCGGGGTCCGACCTTCGGGCGCCCACAAGGTCCCACTCGCGCCGTATGATGGCAAGAGTGATTTGAGGGCGTACCTGGCGCAGTTTGAGTACGTGTGTAAAGGCAACGGTTGGAATCCGGACGAAGGTGGAGTACACCTGGTGGGGGCACTGCGCGGTGCGGCGGCGGAGGTGCTGACGGCTTTACCACTGGGTGCTCTCACCCTGCCAGCTCTCCGTGCGGCATTAATTAATCGGTTCGGCATTGAGCAGCAAAGCGAGCTTGTTAAAGCCCAACTTGCGCAGCGAAAACGCAAGCCCCAGGAGACCATCGGGGAACTTGCTCACGATATTCGCCGCGCGGTCGGGATTGCACACACGGACATGGCAGCGAGTTCCCAGGAAAGCCTGGCGCTGGATCACTTTATTCAGGCCCTTCCGGATCTGGAGCTCCGGCAACAGCTCGCCATGTGGCGCCCGCAAACCATGAGTCAGGCGGCCGACGCTGCAGCCCGTTGGGAAGCAGCGAGGCCCCTGGCCCGGGGAGGCGAGCGACACGCAGTGGCGGTGCGTCAGATGGGGCCCGTGGTGGGGGGCGGCCCCCCAAGGGGGCCCGCCCCCGACGGGGGCCCTGACCTGGAGAGCATGGTCCAGAGGTTAGTGGATCGGCGCCTGGCGGGACCTGGACCATGGCAGGCGGCCCCAGCGGTGGCACCCGGTAGTCCCCGACAGAGTACCCCAATTCGGACATACAGGGGGGGGAATTTGGAATACCGGAGGCAAGCACCTTACCAGGTGAGGTGCTATAATTGTGCTCGGATGGGTCACCGTGCATGGGAGTGTCGAGCTCCGCGCCGGGACGTTTCCCGCCAACCGATGCCCTCAACTCCGCCCCGTATAGATCGGCCTAGCCGACCTCAGACACCCCCCCGCCAGGGCCCGGGAAACTAGAACGTGCCGGGCATGCAGGGCGGTGTTCGGCAGTAGGGGATGGGGAGAAGCCCTCGTTGACGCGACAGGTCATTCATTGTGGCCGAATTGGGACGGGTAGTTTGACAATTCGGTGCAAAATTGCCGGCGTGGGGGTAGACGCCGTGGTGGACACGGGAGCCAGCGCCACGATCATCAGCCCCGTGGTCCTTAATTCGAGTGCAGACGGCTGGGGTAAAATCCAGCGTCTGGAAAATCATAGTTTGCAGTTGGCTACCGGGGCAACGGCTCCGATCATAGGGCGTGGTTTTGTGACCCTCAAGTTGGGATCGGTAAAGCAAGAGATAGAGGTTTTGGTGGCGGAGGTGTGCGACCCATGCTTAATAGGGTTGGATTTGTTGACTGCCAGCGGTTGTAAAATCGACTTGGGGCGGGGGATCCTGCGATGGGGAGTGGAAGAGCTACCATTGGAGGGGGTGAGCACAGCCGAGAGGGTGGAGCTGGAGGCTCCTGAGGCCGTGACCATCCCTCCGGGGGCCGAGGCCATCGTGCCGGCCCGATGGTCAGCTCGCCCGACATGGCAGGAATCCTGCGGCCTGGTCGAACCGGTGGCAGCGCTATCCATACCTGGTTTAATCGTGGGCCGTACCCTTGTAAAAACGGACGGGCCGGTGGTGGCCGTCCGAGTAATTAATATTAGCACAGAACCACGCACTATAGTGAGGGGCACGAAGGTAGCTGGCTGCACCCCAGTTAGAGAAGTCGCGTCAGTGAGGGGCGAGAACGTCCAGCCGAGCCGGCCCCAGGGGGAGCCTTCAATAAGTTCTAGGAATTGGCCCGATCCCATTTGCGAGATGGTAAATCGTAGTAGTGTAGAGTTGGGAGGTACCCAGAGGGAGGCCTTACACAAACTGGTTGGGTCCCATTTGGACCTCTTCTCGTCCACCGAGGATATTGGACGTACGGGCCTGGTGAAACATCAGATCCACACCGGTGAGGCCCGGCCTATTCGTCAGGCCGCCCGACGGCTCCCTTGGAGCAAGAGGGCGGAAGCTGACGAGCAGGTTGAAAAAATGCTCGACGCAGGTGTGATCGAGCCCTCGGGAAGTCCTTGGATGTCACCTGTTGTGCTGGTCAAAAAGAAGGATGGGACCACGCGGTTCTGCGTGGACTATCGCCAGCTAAACAACGTGACACTCAAGGACTCATATCCCCTGCCAAGAATTGATGACACCCTCGATGCCGTTGCGGGCTCAAATTGGTTCTCAACTTTGGACCTCAAGAGTGGGTATTGGCAGGTGGAGATGGATAGGGCAGGGAAGGAGAAAACGGCATTTTCCACAGGTAAGGGACTGTATCAGTTTACTGTGATGCCGTTTGGTTTGTGTAACGCCCCCACCACCTTTGAAAGATTGATGGAACATGTACTAGGCGGCATGCCATGGCAATCATGCCTGGTGTACCTGGATGACGTCCTAGTACATGCCAAAACGTTCCCCCAGGCAGTAGCTAATTTGGACCAGGTGTTCGGGTGCCTCAGACAGGCAGGGTTGAAGCTGAACCCGAGTAAGTGCACTTTGTTTGCAAGAGAGGTGGCCTATCTAGGTCACGTGATCGGCCGCGAGGGGGTAAAAACGGACCCGGAAAAAATTAAAGCGGTAGAGGAGTGGCCCGCACCACGTACCATCAAGGAGGTGCGGGGATTTTTGGGACTCTGCTCCTACTACCGGCGCTTTGTGGCGAAATTTGCGGAGTTGGCCCGTCCCCTCCACCGGCTTACGGAGAAGGGGACGCGATTTAATTGGACACGGGAGTGCCACGAGGCCTTCCAAAAATTGAAGGGGTGTCTAACATCCGCACCCCTTCTAGCTTACCCCACTAGTGACGGGACATTTACCCTGGACACGGATGCGAGCCAGGAAGGATTGGGCGCAGTTTTGTCTCAGACACAGGAGGGCGTGGAGAGGGTGATTGGTTACTATAGTCGGGCCTTAAGTAGGCCCGAGCGAAATTATTGTGTCACTCGCAAAGAGTTATTGGCTATGCTGGCTGCCATGAACCATTTCCACCCGTACCTGTACGGGCGGAAATTTTTGGTTAGGACTGACCATTCCTCCTTGCAATGGCTCCTTCGGTTCAAGGAACCGGAGGGCCAAATTGCAAGGTGGTTGGAAAAGTTGCAGCAGTACGATTTTGATGTGGCCCATAGGGCCGGGAAGGCCCATGGTAATGCGGACGCACTCTCTCGGCGTCCTTGTCTGGGGGAAAACTGTAAATTTTGTGCGAGACACGAGGAGAGGGAGCAATTGGGCGATTCCGCCCCGATTCTCGTCGTCCGGGCAACCCGGGTGAGAGGGCCAATTTTGCCACTAACCGCGGACGAGGAATTTGGAGATTTGGCATGGAGCACGGCCCAGCAGGAGGATCCTGTCCTGGGACCGGTGTTCAATTGGGTCAAATTGGGGCAAAGACCAAAGGGGGAAGAGGTCACCCCCCTCGGGGCGCAAACAAAGGCGTATTGGGCTCAGTGGCAGACCCTGGAATTGAAAGGCAACATCTTGTATCGCAAGTGGGTGGAGGTTCCCTCTGATAGAACTTCCTGGCTGGTGATAGTCCCTGACAAATTCAAGAACGTCATATTGCAACAGGTGCATGGTACCCGCTCCGGCGGCCATTTGGGCAGGACAAAGACAATATCTCGGGTCCGCCGGAGGTTCTATTGGGTGAATATGGGGCGCGACATACAGGACTGGTGTCGGAGATGCGACGCCTGTTCTGCCAAAAAGGGACCAGCACGGAGGATGAGGGCCCCCCTTCAATTACATCAGGTGGGGGCCCCCCTTGAGCGGGTGGCTATGGATATTCTAGGACCGCTGCCCCGCACCCACCAAGGTAATAAGTATATCCTCGTTGTAATGGACTATATCACCAAGTGGCCGGAGGCCTATGCCCTCCCCAACCAAGAAGCAGGGGTGGTAGCACAGGCCTTCGTAGAAGGATTTGTATGTCGGCACGGGATTCCACAGGAGCTGCACACCGATCAGGGTCGAAATTTTGAAAGTCAATTACTAAAAGATGTGTGCAGACTCCTGTCAATTCGAAAAACCAGGACCACGCCCTTGCGGCCACAATCTGACGGGATGGTGGAAAGGTTCAATCGAACATTGATCCAACAACTGGCATTGTTCACCACCACCCGTCAGGATGACTGGGACGAACATCTCCCGTACCTGTTGATGGCCTACCGAACTAGCCAGCACGGGGCCACCGCATGCAGTCCAGCGTTGCTTATGTATGGGCGGGAGTTACGGGCTCCCGCCGACTTGCTATGCGGTCCCGTGCCAGACACCACGGACACACCGCCGAGGGAGGGTTACGCACGTCACCTGGAGGAAGGCATGGAGCGGGTCCATGCCTTCGCCCGCCGCCAGCTCCATCTGGCGGGGGCCAAGATGAAGCGCAGGTACGACGACCGGAGCCAGGGGAGTCAATACGCTCCGGGGATGAAGATTTGGTTCTTTAATCCCCGGAGGCGGAAGGGAAGGTGCCCAAAACTCACCTCCCCCTGGCAAGGCCCAGGAGTCGTCCTGTCGCAAATCTGTGACGTGGTCATTAAGATCAAAATGGGGCCACGGACCCCCCCTCGGATCGTCCATGCCGACCGGATAAGACCTTATGCCGGCGAGCAGGCGCCCTCATGGATCGCCTCGGCTCTAGATGCCGAGGCAGGACCCAGTACCTCTTGCGACGGGGGCTCGTAGCGTCAGAGGACTGGGGGGATGGTAGTGAGAGATGCCCCCGATGTGGTGGGATGGCAAATCCACCATCCCTCACAGACGGGTGGGCAAATGCGCTATAGTTTATGGGGTGTATGGCAGTGAAAACTAGCCCGGGTGTGTTAGGTTGTATTGTAGGGATCTAGCGAAGATGACATTAGGTAACGTTAAGATTAGTTAGTGACTGATACCTGTAGTGGGGACGCAGGTAGATTAGTGTGGATGATAATGACGTGGGAGCGCAATAGTTTAAAGGGACGACTGGGAAGCGCAAGTTTCAGAGGGGAGTAGTTAGCTGAGATGATGCCGTGTGTGTGAGGATTGAACAGGTGTGATTGAACAGGTGTGATTGCACAGGTGTGCAACTGAACAGGTGTGTGGAGCAGTGTATGAGGGAGTAGTGGTGATTGCGTGTTGTGTTGACCAAATGGTCCAGGAAGAAAGGAGGGTGCAGGTGGCACCAGGTGTGAGGGCACAGGTGTGCAACAGCAGGTATGGAGAATGGTAGTGTGGAATAAATGGAGTATTGGAATGGATGGTCGTGGAGTGAGTATGGTGGAAATTGTGGAGTGGAGTGGATGGTGCGAAGGTGTGAATGGGGGAAGAGTGGACCCCCATCACGGATACCCGGGGCGGGTAGTGTAAGTGTTAGGTAGAGGGTATAGGTAAATTGTGGTTGGATATTGGCATCTGTGGTGCGGGTGAAAGAATGGTCTTTGGATGGGTGCATTAGTGTCGTGGAAATGGCGGGGCGTGTAGCCTGTTAGTGTGTGTAGTTGGTTGGGCGCTCCACCACTGTAAGGATGTCGGCCAGGTGAGGCCGCAGGTGGGCTCTGGGAGCCGGTAGTAGTTGTTGTGGATGGGGCCCTAGGATCCGGAGGACGGACCCGGGTAGCCCAGTGCCAGAGGGCACCGAGTGGGGTGACAGAGCCAGGAGGGGCCTGCCCCAGTTAGATAGGTTAGGGTGAGGAGCTAGGTAAGCTCGGGTGGCAACTACAGTGGTGGAGGTGTGCAGGTGGGTAGACCTGCTGGGAGAGCTACACGTCGCAGCTCAGAAATTGTGCGAGGGCACCGGGAGATGAATCGGGGGAGTGAGACCCCAAATTGAGAAGCACCACAGTTTGGTCAATGGGAATTGGTTATTAGAACCCATAGTGTAAGTTGGCCAATGGATTGGCAGGGAAAGACCCCGGGTAGTGTAAAGTGTGTTAAAGTCATTTAGAAAATAGTTAGGATGAAGGATCTCCTCGCACCATCTGCATCCACTCACCTGAGGTGACAGGTACTCCACACCATGCCATGTTTTGATTATTTTTTATGATGCAAATGTTTGGATTGTGAGACGCATCATGACGTGGGTGTGACATTGTGCTTTGATGTTCCATCTCTGCCTCCTTATGAGGATTGATGACGAATTGGGTGATGGCAAATTTTGGTTAGAGGGATTGTGGTGACGAATTTGGTATAGGGGAAATATGGGGAAGACGTGACAGTAGTGACGAATTGGTAATGTGTAGATTTTGTACATATGGGGTAAGGGCAAGGGTAGGGTAGGTGACAGGGGGGTGACGTACGGTAGGGACGAGCTTTCTCACTTCGCCCTCCGTACGCATTTCACCTTGCATTGCCTTATTGACGTGTACCCTTGTGACCTTACCCCTCGCTCAATTGTCTTTCTTTTGTCTCCCACATGACCTGTGCACCATTGGGTGCCGAGGGGAGCATGCGTGAGGTGGCCATTGTGCGCCCGAGATTCCCAGAACCAGCATGCATTGCATTGATGTACCACTTTATGGACCGCTGTTCTGCGGCCAAGTACCACTTGATGGACCCCAGGTTCTGGGGCAGGGCACCTCTGTTGGAGACCGGCCATAGTGGCCAGGGAATCTTGCTTGCGGACCTCGGTAAGGTGGCACCTATGCCAAACAGGTGGACCACCCTTAGTTGGCCCCTGAGGCCCTAAATAAAAACGAACACAAGTTGTGCTTTTTATTATGTCCAAATAGGCCGCATGAAGCCAGAAGACGTCGGGAAGAACATCGGCCCAGCAGAGAAAGTGAAGACCACCACCAGTTGTTTTGTTGTGTTTATTAAGAACCATGGTGACTGCGCACCGAGTGGTGCTTTTGGTGCTTTGTGGTGCTTGTGGTGTTTTTGGTGCTTTTGGGTGCTTTGGTGGTATTGGTACTGGTGCATCGATGCAATGCGTGCTGTCTCCTCCCTCCCAACAGGAATTTCTTTTTCTTGTTCCCTAAGAAAAAAAAAAAAAAACACAGGTCCTGGGTTGCGTTGTAAATAAGAAATCACGTCATTGTAAATAATGCTCCCCACCATAAATGTATAGTTTGAGAATAATTCCGTAATTCGGTTAGCTGTGGGCTTGAGTCTGTTAGACAGGGTGCAATGCAATAGGGGGACATACTGATTTGTGTTTTAAGATTGTCACACTCAGGGTCAGGTTAATTGTAGAGGGAATTACACCTACGTGTCACACTAAGTTAAAGTTTAGTAGGCCCGAGTACGGGCCTGAAGAAAGGAGGGTGCAGTGTAACGATTTTGAGAAGTGTAACGGTTTTTTGAGAAGTGTAACAATAACAATGGTGCAGTAACAATTTTGGAGGAAGTGTAACGGATGTGAAAACGTTACAATGTGAACGTTACAAAAGTATGGTAACACCCTGTTAATGTAAATAATGGTCGCAGCCGTCCTCCTAGTTAATTCCATGAAACTTACACGCAGGTCACGATATATCTTTTTAAATAGTGTATTTCCTTATTCCATGTAGGCTAAATCTGTGTTTCCCACTAGATTGACTTTGCATTGTATCAAACAAAATAAGCATAGGCCCTTGCAATTTCCCCAAACATCTCCGCTCTCCAAAAGTCCTTTCAAAAGGGTGGGAGTTGTGTTCAATCCCGCAAGCCGCCATTGCCCATGTGCTAATCTCGGAGAAGAAAGGTTGTCTCCACCTCGTCATAGAGGGGAGGAGTGAGCCAGAGGGTCGCATGGCCAATCAGCACCGCGGTGAGCGAACCGGTAGGCGTGCCCTCGCAGCCGGCGGCTTGATTCCGCGGCGAGTTATAAAAGCGACTGAAAGGGACTGCTTTACCAGATGACCTGGGAGAGGAGCGAAGAGGCGGCACCAAGAAGAGCGGTGAGATGCGAAACGCTCCAAGCCAAAGAGGAGAGGTACTCGCAAAGGAAACCAGCTTTTGAGAGACGCGCTGAAAAGAGGGAGACGGCTCCACCAGGAGAGGAGCAGGTGTGCCGAGCCAGCGCGTGACGTCTACAGCAGCGGATACGCGACGGAGGGTTTTCCCGCCAAAACCGCGAGGAATTGAGAGCTGCTGCCTCCGACTTTGCCTCCCTCTCCAGCAATCCACCTCAAGCCCTACCTGCCTGCAATATCCCCTGTGTAAGTGTGAACGTCCTGTCCTGCTCGTTGTCTTGGGATTAAGTAAATTGAATAGTTTAAGCTAACAATGCTTTTGCGTGCACTTTTGCGTGCAACTCCAGCGTGCACGCGTGTGACTGCTTCTTCCATCCATTGCTGTAAATAATTTTGGTCGCTCTTTCTTTTTGCTTGTGTGTGTATAATAAATCTGTTCTTCCTCCGTACTCTGTCTTTTTCTCTTTTCCTTCTCTTTCGGTCGCTTTAGAGGTTTCCCGATTGAATATCTGTGGGGCGATCTGGTCAACGTCGGGTGGAATCGGGTTCTAATCGGGGAGTAACTGTTCGGACGCGGTAATACACCACCGCTCGGTCAATATAACATCTAAAACCGCGTCTGTAACAATATATATATATATATATATATATATATATATATATATATATATATATATATATATATATATATATATACATACATACATACATACATACATATTACATATATATATATTGTTACAGACGTGGCTTAGATGTTATTTTACCGAGCGGTTTTTGGGATGACCACGTCTGCACAAGTTACCGATTATACTCGAAGTTGACTAGTCGCGCTATGCTAGGTCAATGAAGGAACAGACACACGGCTGGGATTAAAATGACACACCAGGGTTCAGTTCTCAAGACCTCCGGAGGAGATTATATTCGTTACGGAAGGTCAGATTACAGGGACGAGAGGGACAGCAAAGGAAGATAGGCACTTAGACACAACCTTATATTAATCCCAACAGACGACAGGTAAACGGGACAAGGCTGACTCACACGGGGATTGATGGCAAGGATAGGCAGGTAGCGATGGCTCCAGGTGCACCTGGGCTCAGGGCAGGATCGACCCGGTCCGGTCCAGAGATGCGGGAGGTTTTACAGCGCTCGAGGTGGCGACTTGCTCTTCTTCAGCTGGGGGCGCATCTGACGTCACGTCCGCTACGTGGCCGCGTATATCCGGCGGGGAGTGACACGCCCTCGGCTCGTTAGCTCCGCCTCGTGGAATCGGCACGTTGCTTCTCATTGGGTGCGTGCGGGGGGTTTACCAGGCTCCGCCCTTGACGAGGAGCTGACAGCCAGCCCCTTTGTGGTAACCCCGTGGAGCGCATGGTCTGGAGCGCATTGTCAATGGCGGCTAACCGAGCCGGTGTCAGGACGCACACTCCCCCCCGCGCAGCGCCGTGCCCCTCTGTTGTTGTTGTTGTTGTTTGGGGAAGAAGATGGGAGGAGGTATGGGAAAGGTCCTAAACTCACTACTGGTGCCATATAATCACATTCTGGTGCAACGAAGAGTCATAATTAATGGAAACGAGGCCTTAACTGACATAGACTAAGAATAACTAGCAAGATGTCCGAAAGTTGTCTACGTGTGATGCGGTGGACCTGGGCACGACATTTAATGGGGGAAAAAGGGGAAGGTCGGCTCTACTGATTGTTGTTTACAGACAATGGGACTAGGGAATGGGGGATTGGGGATAGTCGGGGAGTATTGGGGAAATAGGGGAATATTTACAAGCGGATATGGAGGCCAAATTCCATATTCGCAACATTGCACCCTTCTCTACCCTCGGGGCGTCCCGACCCGATAAATTTTTACCTACTTTAGTGTGGCACGCAATGTAGTTCCCTCTACTATTAACTCTACCCTGAGTGCGACAGTTTTACAGATATTCACAAATGAGTAAATATGTCCCCCTGCGACGTTGCACCCTTCTCCTCACAGAAACACACCCACAGGATAACCGAATCCGGAAAGAATTCGCAAACTAAACATACAGCCGGTAGGGAGCATTATTTACAAGACTACGCTGATATTTACACTACGATCCAGGACCTGTTTTTGGAGGAACACATGCAGATGTTAAGCAAAGAGAGAGCACGCATGCTAGCATCGATACACCAACCCACGAGTGCTCTGTGGCCGACGGCCTTTAATAACGTGCAGAGCACCCCTTCCAAGCATCAAGCACCACCCCATCACACAGTGAGCACCATCCGGTGCACCAATAAAGTGTTTATAAATCATTGTGTGGTGTCGCAGCCGGCCGATGTTCTGCCGCTGGTCTTGCCTTCGTGTGGTGCACTTGGCCTTCTTACTTCTTTTCAAAAATAAAGAAAGGCGCCAACCGCGTCCATTTCTGTATTTTGGCCTTCAGTGGTGTCAACTATAAGTGGTTCACCTGTTTGGCATAGGTGCCACGTTGACCCATAGGTCCTTCCACGGGTGGTGCTTGGCCGCAAAAGAACTGCGGTCCATTGTGGGTGGCCACAAACATTGCGGTCCGTATGGTGTATCGATCCAAGCAGCAAGCAGCGAAAGTGCAGGCCCACAACTGCGTAGCCAGCACCTCTCTCTCCTCTCTCTCTACCCCAAAGCCAGATCCTCGGAGGTGGGAGACAAAAGAAGCAGACAAGTGAGTAAGGTGGTAAGGGCGCAAAAGTGCACGCAATACAAGATGATGCACACTGGGGGCACATGGGAACCAGGTGAGACAGGTACGTTCCTATCGTATGCCCCCCCCCCCCCACCAGGTAACCTACATGGCCCCTCCCTTACCCCTTACTGCATCCACAAAACACAACACTACCCATAAACATCTACTTTACAAATCAACAAACATCCCTACTGTCTTCCCCGTTCCTCCCATAAACCAAATTCGTCTTCTCTCCCTCCTAACCAATCAAATTTGCCATTTTCAACTCTCATCAAAATTTGCCATTTTCAACTCAACATCAAAATTTGCCATTACCAATTCATCATCAGTCCCTCCTAGGGAGGGAGAGATGGAATCACCCCAATGTCTCATCCACGTCGTGATGCGTCTCACAAATCCACAGCAATCTCATTTCCTGCTACAAACCAAGAAAACACAGATGTGGAGTCATCATCATCACCTCAGGTAAGTGGCTGCGTATGGTGCGACAGGTTCATCAATCCTAACTATTTCCTAAGTGACTTTAACAACTTTACACTACCCGGGGTCTTTCTCCGGCCAAACCATTGGCCCTCTTACACTATGGGTTCTAAAAACCAATTCCCATTGGCCAAACTGTGGTGCTCTTCAATTTGGGGTCTCACTCCCCCGATTCATCTCCCGGTGCCCTCGTACAATTTCTGGGCTGCGACGTGTACCTCTCCCAGTGGGTCTACCCACCTGCACACCTCCACCACTGCAGTTGCCTCCGAGCTTACCTGCTCCTTACCCTAACCTAACTACCTGGGGAAGGCCCTCTGGCGCTCTCCCCACTCCGTGCCCTCTCTGGCACTGGGCTGCCCGATCCACACCCGGGATCCTCAGGCACCCACTCACAACTACCGGCTCCCAGAGCCCACCTGCGGCCTCACCTGGCCGACATCCTCACAGTGGTGGAGTGCCCAACCAACTACACACACTAACAGGCTACACGCCCAGCCATTTCCACAACACTAATGCACCCATTCACAACACCATTCTGCAACCGCACCACAGATGCCAATATCCAATCACAATTTACCTGTACCCTCTACCTAACACCTACACTACCCGCCCCGGGTATCCGTGATGGGGGTCCACTCTTCCCCCATTCACACCTTCGCACCATGCACACCACTCCGTACCACTCACTCCAACTCTCTCCACACACCTGTACTTGCACACCTGTGCTCTCACACCTGGTGCCACCTGCACCCTTCTCTCCCCAAGCGCATTCGCGCTGATCCACAACACTCACTACTCATACACTGCTCCTCACACCTGTCCAGTTGCACACCTGTGCAATCACACCTGTTCAATTCTCACACACACGGCATCATCTCAGCTAACTACTCCCCTCTGAAACTTGCGCTTCCCAGTCGTCCCTTTAAACTATTGCGCTCCCATGTCATTATCATCCACACTAATCTACCTGCGTCCCCACTACAGGTATCAGTCACTAACTAAACTTAACGTTACCTAATGTCAATCTCTTCTAGATCCCTACAATATAACCTAACCCACCCGGGCTAGTTTCCACTGCCATCAACCCCATAAGCTATTGCTCCTTTGCCCCCACCTGTGAGGGATGGTGGATTTGCCATCCCACCACATCGGGGGTCTCTCACTACCAATTTTGCACATCAAATTTCAACAAATTAAAAATTTGCCAATCACTGCCCATCATCTGCCAATCACTACTGCCAATCCCTTGCCAATCATCAAATTTTGTTTTTCTCTAATTTTGGGTCCAAAACACTAACCTCATCACCCAGTCTACTCACTAATGCCTCTCGGTGCGCCAATTCCTGTCCAAAGCCCGGCTTCGTAAAGCCAAGCAATGGATACTGGTTGTTTTGTGCCGGCGGCTGGATGCGTCCGGCATTCGGGGCAGGGACGGGGGCTTACCCGTGCCGAGATCCCACGCACCATCTCGGCACGGAGCCATCCAATGTCCCGCTCTCGACCTGCCGGCACGTCTCACCAAAAAGTGGTCGCCATGACGACCCTTTCTATCGGGCTGCCAGCTCCGCCTAGTGGAGCACGGACGCGGCCGTTCAAAGCGAGGCCCGGCACGCACCGAGGGCCCGATTCGGCTATAAGTCGTTCTACACTCTACCCCGTCTAACGTCGATGCTTCACCTGGACGCCTACACCCCGCAGCCCGTTCCTTGCTCACACATCCAGCCGTTTCCATGCTCCTCGTACCTTTCCTTACACACCCAGGTACCCTCATTCCACTCACAGCCTTGGTCACACACCTGACCACCGAACACTGTGGCACACACTCGTTGCTCGCACACCTCACCAATACACCGCTTCGCGCCCCCTCCTCGGTCACCTCCTCTGTGACCATCACAGGTGTGCCCTCATTCGCACACCCAACCATGTGCCTCACCACCAACTCCAGCGTGCATTCCCACTCACGCTCTACCATTCCAGGTGTGCATCCTTCCATCCCAGGTGTACATCCTCGCTCACCTGTCACAACTAACTCACGCTCCATGTCACTCTCACTACTTTCACCTCCATTCTTGACAGCGCACTCACCCTTACTCTTGACAGCGCCCTCTTTCCTCATGCACCTGTCCGTCACACACCTTTCTCGCGCACACTCTCCCGTTACACCCTCTGTAACACTCACCACAGGTGCGCATTCTTCCTTGCCTTTGACAGCGCACTCTTTCCTCATGCACCTGTCCGTCACACACCTTTCTCGCGCACACTCTCCCGTCACACCCTCTGCAACACTTACCACACCGCGCTTCCATGTGCCCCCTCGCACACGCGCTACGACCGACTCACTCTCGCCAGCACCCTCACTACTCCTTGGCACGCACTTTTTCCTCACACACCCCAGAGTCGGACTTTCTCGCACACCTCCTCTTTCGCACACCAGACCTGTCGCACACTTCACCAACGGCCTCTCACGAACACCCGGGTCTATCTCGACCCCCAAGCTTATTAAATCCCCTGGCGCATCATACGCACGACCATATTGGTCACCACTTACACCGGGTCCTCTTCCTCTTCGCTTCTCCTCCATCACCTGCGAATCCCTCATCCGGTTAATGAGCACATCATCACGATCCAAACACAGACTTTGGACCAATTCTTTTATCTCCTCTTTTATCTCTTTCTTATCCCCTCTCCGTCGCTTCTTAATTTCGCTCATCCCTTCTTCCACTTCTTCTAATTTGTGCTTCACCTCTTTTATTCCCCGGTACGTCTCCTCAAGCTCGTCCTCCAAGGCTACCTTGACCGTTTCCAGGTGCGTCCTCACCTGCCGGTCCTTCGTCTCCATTACCTCTATCACCTCGTCCAACCTCGTTGTCAGTCCCTCACGTACCATCTGACATTCCCTCTTTGTCGCTATCAAGTCGTTTTTTATGTCGTTTTGTGTCGCTTTTAAACCTCCTAATACCGCAGTGTTCCTTCGAACCTGCTCCACTAACTCCGTTTGTCCCACCGTCAGCTGCTCCACCTCCTGCGTCAGGTCCTCTATGCCCCCTTGTAACTTTACAGTCCCCTTTCTCACCTCCTTCTCCATGTGCTCCTTACAGTGCCTCACCTCCTCGCGCACTCCTCCGACCTCCTCACTCACTCCTCTTCTGATCTCCTCTCCCATCACTTGCATCTCCTGCCCAGATGCCACCCTCATCTGCTCCATTTCCTCCCTGTGAGCATCCAGTTTGGTTTCTACCCCCATTCTGACCCCCTCTATCTGCTGCCCCATTTGGTTAACTTCCCTTTCCGCTTGGTCCCTCATGTCCCTCAATTTGCCTTCCATGGTGTTTTCTAACCCCTCTAACCCATTTTTCACTCCCTCTATCTGATTCTCCTGGGCAGCCATTCTATTTTCTACCCCCTCTAACCCCTTTTGCATCCCTTCCATTTGATTCTCTTGAGCGGCCATTCTGTTTTCTACCCCCGTTAACCCCTCCTGTATTTCCCCTAATCTATCGTCTAATTTCCCAAATTTCATGTCTAATCCCTTAAAATTATTGTCTAATCCCTTAAAATTATTGTCTAATCCCTTAAAATTATTGTCTAATCCCTCACTGGTACCCCTCGCTTCGTCCCTCATTACCCACAATTGCTCACCCTGAGCATCCATCCGGTTCCCCATTACCCCCAATTGCTCACTCTGAGCATCCATCCGGTTTCCCAACCGCTCACCCAATCGCTCAATTTGGCTCTCCATACTCATCTGTACAGCTGCCTGTAACTGCGCAATGAGGGCCTGCATGTCAATCGGCTGCATGTTAAAGCCCGTTGATACAGCGGGCTCGGCTACCACGCGCTCTTGCGAGGCGCCATTTTGCGCTCCCGCAATGTCGGGCACAACGACGCTATTTTGTGCGTCTGCTACCCTCGCTGCTTCGCTCTCCTCCTGTCCCTCAATTTGGTCCTGGATCGACCCTACCTCACTCTCCTTTACCGGACCCCAGCTGTCTTGATCCGCCATAGCGCGACTTTCAAAATTCGGTTTTTTTTATTTTCGTAAAACAAATTCAAATTTCGCCGTTATAATTTCGCGCGGGAAACGCGCTCCGAATCGATTCTACTTGTTACAAATTTGGGCCTAATAACGCGCGGGAAACGCGCTCCGAATCGATTCTACTTGTTACAAATTTGGGCCTAATAAATTTAGTCCCGGGTTCGAATTCCACTCCTCGACACCAATTGTTACAGACGTGGCTTAGATGTTATTTTACCGAGCGGTTTTTGGGATGACCACGTCTGCACAAGTTACCGATTATACTCGAAGTTGACTAGTCGCGCTATGCTAGGTCAATGAAGGAACAGACACACGGCTGGGATTAAAATGACACACCAGGGTTCAGTTCTCAAGACCTCCGGAGGAGATTATATTCGTTACGGAAGGTCAGATTACAGGGACGAGAGGGACAGCAAAGGAAGATAGGCACTTAGACACAACCTTATATTAATCCCAACAGACGACAGGTAAACGGGACAAGGCTGACTCACACGGGGATTGATGGCAAGGATAGGCAGGTAGCGATGGCTCCAGGTGCACCTGGGCTCAGGGCAGGATCGACCCGGTCCGGTCCAGAGATGCGGGAGGTTTTACAGCGCTCGAGGTGGCGACTTGCTCTTCTTCAGCTGGGGGCGCATCTGACGTCACGTCCGCTACGTGGCCGCGTATATCCGGCGGGGAGTGACACGCCCTCGGCTCGTTAGCTCCGCCTCGTGGAATCGGCACGTTGCTTCTCATTGGGTGCGTGCGGGGGGTTTACCAGGCTCCGCCCTTGACGAGGAGCTGACAGCCAGCCCCTTTGTGGTAACCCCGTGGAGCGCATGGTCTGGAGCGCATTGTCAATGGCGGCTAACCGAGCCGGTGTCAGGACGCACACTCCCCCCCCGCGCAGCGCCGTGCCCCTCTGTTGTTGTTGTTGTTGTTTGGGGAAGAAGATGGGAGGAGGTATGGGAAAGGTCCTAAACTCACTACTGGTGCCATATAATCACATTCTGGTGCAACGAAGAGTCATAATTAATGGAAACGAGGCCTTAACTGACATAGACTAAGAATAACTAGCAAGATGTCCGAAAGTTGTCTACGTGTGATGCGGTGGACCTGGGCACGACATTTAATGGGGGGAAAAGGGGAAGGTCGGCTCTACTGATTGTTGTTTACAGACAATGGGACTAGGGAATGGGGGATTGGGGATAGTCGGGGAGTATTGGGGAAATAGGGGAATATTTACAAGCGGATATGGAGGCCAAATTCCATATTCGCAACAATATATATATATATATATATATATATATATATATATATATATATATATATATATATATATATATATATATATAGATATATATATATATATGATAGTGCTGTGCCGACATCGGCTATTGGTGTTGGTGTCCTGTTTTCTGAGGAGTTTGAAGACAGTGTGGTGAGTGTGACTAGAGTGAGTAATAGGTTGATGATGGTGAAAATGATGTTTGGAAAGCTCTTGGTGAACGTCATCTCAGGATATGCTCCGCAGGTTGGTCGGAGCGATGAAGAGAAGGATAAGTTCTGGTGTGCGATAGAGAAGCTGATGGAAAACGTGAAAGATGAGGAAGTTTTTGTGGTAGGAGGAGACCTAAATGGACATGTGGGAAGGAGTATGGATGGTTTTGAGGGAGTTCATGGGGTTTACGGATATGGTGTGGGAAATGGAGAAGGTGAAAGGATTTTGGAGTTTGCTGATGGAGCTGGTTTGTTGATTTGTAATACTCAGTTCCAGAAAGAGTATAACAAGCTTGTTACATACATGTCAGGTGGGTCGACGACAACCGTTGACGACCTGATGGTGCGTAGGCGAGATAGGGGCACCTCTGGGACACAAAGGTGATCCCAGGGGAGGAGGCTGTTTCACAGCACCACTTGGTTGTCTGTGACATAAGGGTGAAAGGTGCGAGGAGAGCTCGGCGGGTGAAGTACCAACCGAGAATGAAGGTGTGGAGGTTGAAAGAGGTGACAGTAAGGGAGGCATTAAAAGAGAGGCTGAGTAAGGTAGACGATGATGTGGTTGAGCTTGAAAGTGGTTGGAAGTCAATGAAAGCTAGTCTGTTGGGAGCCGTTGGTGAGGTATGTGGATGGACAAAAGGACCACCGAGGCACTCGGAAACATGGTGGTGGGATGATGAAGTTGGAAAGAGGATTGACGAGAAGAGGAAGAAGTTCAAGGAGTGGCAGAAGGCGAAGGGTACGGGAGCAGAAACAGCAGAGCATGAAATTTATAAGGCAGCCAAGAAGGCTGCAAAGAAAGAGGTAGCAAAGGCGCAGGAGGCATGTAGGAAAATGTTCAGAGAACGCTTGGATTCGGAAGAGGGTCAGAGAGCAGTATTCAGGATTGCAAAGCAGATAGCGAAAGAGAGGTGTGATGTGATGGGGGTGAGTTGCTTGAAGGATGAAGTGGGACAAATTGTTGTGGATCCAGATGGAATTAAAGGAAGATGGAAAAGATATATGGAAATGCTGTTGAATACAGAGAATGAATGGGATGGCAACATGGAGAGTAACCCAGTTTTAGGACCGGCAGAGAAGATAACTGAGAAGGAAGTTGAGGAAGCGATAAAAGCAATGAAGAGTAGAAAAGCGGGAGGGCCGACGGGAGTTGTGGGAGATATGTTGAAGGCAGCAGGAAGTTGGGGTGTGAAGAGAATGAGAGATCTGTAATCTGGTGGTGAAAGAAGGCCGCATTCTAGTGGCTTGGGAACTGAGTACCCTCATCCCTCTATACAAGGGGAAAGGTGATCCTCTGGAGTGTGGCTCGTACTGAGCGATAAAGTTATTGGAGCATGGAATGAAGGTATTGGAAAAGGTGTTGGAGAGGAGGATAAGGAAGAAAGTGAAGATCGACGAAATGCAGTTTGGCTTTATGCCAGGAAGAGGAACGACAGACCCGCTTTTCATTGTGAGGCAGTTGCAGGAGAAGTACATGGAGAAGAGGAAGAAGTTGTTTCTTGGGTTTGTTGATCTGGAGAAAGCATTCGAAAGGGTTCCACGCAAAGTATTGACATGGGCATTGAGGAAGTTAGGAGTGGAGGAATGGTTGATCAGAGTAGTGATGGCAATGTACAAAAGAGTGCGCACAGCTGTAAGGACGAAGGATGGGAACAGTGGTGAGTTTGAGGTGAAGGTGGGAGTGCATCAGGGGTCGGTACTAAGTCCACTACTATTTGTAGCTGTGATGGAGGTGCTGGCTCAGAACGTAAAGGAGGGTTTGCCATGGGAGTTGTTGTATGCAGATGATCTGGTGTTGATTGCGGAAAGTATGGATGGGCTGAAGGAAAAGATGAACAAGTGGAAGGAATGTATGGAGACAAAAGGTCTGAAGGTGAATATCGGAAAGACGAAGGTGATGGCAAGTGGTAAAGCATGTGGTGAGGTGGAAAGAACTGGAAAGTGGCCCTGTGCTGTGTGCAGGAAGGGTGTCGGAGTGAACTCCATTCAATGTACAATGTGCGCTGAGTGGGTTCATCAAAAATGTAGTGGTCTGAGAGGGTCATTAACCAGTGTGGCAGCTACATTCATATGTAAGGTGTGCACAGAGGGAGCTGCAGATGGAGGAAATGTTGAGTTGGATCTTGGAGACGGCATGAATCTGGAAGGTGTGAAAACATTTTGTTACCTAGGAGACATGATGAATGGAGAAGGTGGATCAGACTCGGCAACGGTTGCAAGAGTGAGATGTGCACGGAAGAAGTTTCGGGAACTGAGTGGCATGCTGATGAGGAGGGGAGTGTCGTTGAAGCTGAAGGGAAAGGTGTATGCTGCATGTGTGAGAAGTGTTATGATTTATGGGAGCGAGACATGGGTAATGAACGTAGAGCAGCAACGAAGGCTGGAAAGAGTGGAAATGCGAATGGTTCGGTGGATGTGTGGAGTATCGTTGAGAGAGAGGAAGACAAATGATTAATTGAAAAAGATGATGGGAATAGAGTCTGTGATTGATGCTGTGAAGAGAAACAGGTTGAGATGGTTTGGTCATGTGTTGAGGAAGGATGAAAGTGACTGGTTGAGAAGAGTGATGGAAATGAATGTAGAAGGAAGTAGAGGACGGGGAAGACCGAGAAAGACTTGGCTAAAGATGGTGGAAGAAGAAATGCGGGCAAGGGGGTTAACAAGGAGAGATGCAGAAAATTGGGCAAAATGGAGAAGATTGTCATGGGGACCGCAAGGCCAACCCCCGCTCTCGCAGGGAAAATGGCCTTTAAAATGCATGTTGTTGTTGTTGTTGTTGATGTTGTATGTATGTATATATTGTTACAGATCTGGGGGACGGCAATCCCGTTAGCAAGGGGGGGTTAATCCCCTTGTCCTGTTAAGCTGGCCGTCCGACCAGTCTTGGGGGTATGACGTCACTTCCGTTCGGTGGTGAGTAGGGTTGTAAGCCCAACCCGTCTTACTACCTAATTACCACCACCGGCCGTAAGTGAGGAAATACTCCCACCCAGGCCGCAGCGTGATTGGATTGCGCCGAGCGAAGCAAGCTGCGACTCGGGCCGTTAACAAGAGACTAAACCCGACTCCGAGCGTTGGCTGAATCGTGCCATAGGTACTCAATTGGAAGAAGGGACTAAAGCGATCGGGGAAAGAAGAAACCAAAGTAAAGGAAGAACAGATATTTTTTCACTATCTACAAAACCAAAACCAAGGAAGAAACGAAAGGTAAGACTGTACAGGAAGAGGAAGAAGCAGATACACAGGGCAACCTTTAAACAGTCTTATATTACAACCCCGGACAAACAAATAGACACACGACAGGGAATGGCAGGAAGGAATGGCTAGAAGGAGGAGAAGGTCCAGGCAGACGGTGGGCGTCGAGGTCCGGCTCCAGGAGTGGACTCGTGTCGTGGCGGGAAACCCTGGCAGGCAGCAAGCGCGTATCGTGGACCGCGAGCGTACGTTACATATATCGGGGAAACTGGGATACGGCGTACATAATATGTGGCTCGTGCCAACGCTCTCTCTCTCTCTCTCGAACAAGGTTCGTATCATCAACGGTCCCCTGCGCAGTCCATTACCATCAGCAGTTCGTGTCGCAGCTCGTACCAAAAGCAGTCCGTGGCGCACTCCCAGCTGTGCTCAAGCTCATCGACCCGAACTCCTTCTCACCTCTTCTGATCTCCTTCTTACCTCATCTGCTAAAGCAGTCCCTTGCAGCCGCTTTTATTGTCCGTTGTTGTATCAAGCCGCCGGCTCCGATGACACGCCAACCGGTCGGCTCACCTCGGCGCTGGTTGGCCGGCAAGGGTTCGCTGGCTCCACCTCTGATGGTGAGTCGACATGCCACACCTTGTTCTTGTGGTTCCGCCCCCTTTTTCCTCGGCTTGAGACCGCGTGCGTAATGGCGGCTTGGGGCCAGCAACAGCCCAAGGCAAACGGCAGCGAACGCTATCCTACTGTTACTGCACTTTGAAGAGCGGAGATGATTGGGGAAATTGAAAGGGGCCTATCTTATTTGATTAATGCAACGCAGATTCAACTATTGGGAACAGATCCTTAACTGAAACACATAATAATGAAATAACTACAGAGAGGTCCTATGGTTCTCTACGTGTTGTACATGGACTAACTAGGGTGCGATTTTTAATAAAGCCAATTGATGGGGATATTTACAGGGGATCATTTATAAGGGAAACATTTACTAAAATTTACTAGTGAAGGTTATAAAAACCGTAACAATATGTATGTATGTATGTATGTATGTATGTATGTATATATATGGACCTCACAGTAATTTGATTCCTGTTTATAAAAATGGAGTTAATCTTCAATGCACTTCTTTTTTTCTTTTCTTTTTCTTTTATTTTTTTTGTATACTGAATCGAGGCTCGTGAAAGAGCTAACATTTACTTCACAAACAAATCAACCAGACATACAAAATAGATAAAAAGAGGGAGCGGAAGACAAGATGGGGAGAGAAGGGGAAGCACACAAACACAACATTTGAGAGCAGGGACATCGGGATATGTGTGGGAGGGAGAGGGCTTGGGGGGAGGAGGCGTGGGAAGGGGGGGGGGGCGGGAGAAGTATAAAACACAAGGACACCAAGGACTTCCAGGACAGAAGTTGGTATTTCAAAAAAGTGGAATTGGGGTGAAATTAGCAGGGGTAGAAAAGATCAAGGTTTTGGATGGGGGAAGATAAGAGATGGTGGTGAACAGCTGTTTTAAAGACTTGGAGGGTGGAGTGGGATTGAAGAGAGTGAGGGAGTTTGTTCCAGAGGCGGGAGAAAAGAGGAATGAAAGAGTGAAGGTGAGCAGAGAGTCTTGATTTTGGCAGTTTAACCATAAGAGGGTTGCAGGCAGATCTTATGCAACCTGTAGGAATATTTGTGGGACAGAGCCCAGAGAGAGCTGGGGGGGCAAGGCCAGAGAGGAGTCGGTAGAAGACGGAAAGACCACCAACCTGCCTGCGGTGAGTGAGTGAGAGGCCCTTGGAGTTAGCTTCATCGCGGGAGATTCCAATGATTCTGAATGCTTTGGTTTCAACAGCGTGAAGACGAGCTAGGTGTGAGGCAGTGGCACCAGCCCAGAGGGGAGAGCAGTATTCCATTGAGCTGCAGATGAAAGCCTTGTATGTGGTGAGGAGCTCAGGTGTGCCAAGGAAGGACTTCGCACGACGGAGGATGCCCAGTCGGTGACTGGCTTTGGAGGCCAGATTTGAAATGTAGTTTTCCCAGGAAAGATCATGGCAGATAGTGAGACCCTGCATTTTTTTTTTTTTTTTTTTTTTGTAGACTGAATCAAGGCTCGTGAAAGAGCTAACATTTACTTCACAAACAAATCGACCAGACAAGCAAAATACACAAAAAGAGGGAGCGGAAGACAAGATGGGGAGAAAAGGGGAAGCACACAAACACAACATCCGAGAGCAGGGAGATGTGTGGAAGGGAGAGGGCCCGGGGGGAGGAGGCATGGGAAGGGGGGGGGGGGGGACGGAGAAGTATAAAGCACAAGGACATCCAGGACAGAAGTTGGTATTTCAAAAAGTGGAATTTGGGGGTGAAATTAGCGGGGGTAAAAAATATCAAGGTTTTGGATGGGGGAAGATAAGAGATGGTGGTGAACAGCTGTTTTAAAGACTTGGAGGGTGGAGTGGGATTGAAGAGAGTGAGGGAGTTTGTTCCAGAGGCGGGAGAAAAGAGGAATGAAGGAGTGAAGGTGAGCAGAGAGTCTTGATTTTGGCAGTTTAACCAAAAGAGGGTTGCAGGCAGATCTTGTGCGACCTGTAGGAATATTTGCGGGACAGAGCCCAGAGAGAGCTGGGGGGGCAAGGCCAGAGAGGAGTCGGTAGAAGACGGAATGACCACCAACCTGCCTGCGGTGAGTGAGTGAGAGGCCCTTGGAGTTAGCTTCATCGCGGGAGATTCCAATGATTCTGAATGCTTTGGTTTCAACAGTGCGAAGGCGAGCTAGGTGTGAGGCAGGAGCACCAGCCCAGAGGGGAGAGCAGTATTCCATTGAGCTGCGGATGAAAGCCTTGTATGTGGTGAGGAGCTCAGGTGTGCCAAGGAAGGACTTCGCATGACGGAGGATGCCCAGTCGGCGACTGGATTTGGAGGCCAGATTTGAAATGTGGTTTTCCCAGGAAAGATCATGGCAGATAGTGAGACCCAAAAGCTTGATTGACAGAACTTCTTGGAGAGGATTATTCAGAAATGGATGGGAGGGTTGTCCAGTCGGTCTTTTCGGAGAGACATCGTAAGAGTTTGAGATTTGTCAGGATTGAAAGACATGTTCCACTTGTTTGCCCAGTCTGTGATTTTGTCAAGGTCTGCAGAGAGTGAGGAGGCTGCAGACTGCCGAGCTGAGGGATGAAGAATAGAGCGACAGAGAGTAGAGTCGTCAGCAAAGAGATAGAGAGGATTTTCAAGAGAGTCAGAGAGATTATTGATGAAGACCAGAAAAAGCACAGGGCCCAGAACACTGCCTTGGGAAACTCCAGCCTGAACAGGAAGAGGAGATGAGAGAAACCCATTCAGGGCCACACGTTGACTACGACTAGAGAGGAAGTCCGCCAGCCATGCGTGGAGATTTCCATGGATACCAAAAGAGGAGAGTTTGGTGAGCAGAGCGGGGTGCCAGACCGTATCGAAGGCACGTGATATGTCAAGGGAGACTGCTCTAATTTCCTGTTTGGCATTGAGGACCTCCATCTATTGTTGAGAAAGCAGAAGCAGCATGTCCAGAGTGGAGTGTCCAGGTCTGAAACCAAATTGATGATCAGAGATCAAGCCATTGGAGAAGAGGAAAGATTTCATATCTGAAGCAATGATGGATTCCATGACTTTGCTGATAATTTGGAGAAGGCTGATTGGTCTGTAGTTGCTGGGATCTTTTTTTGCACCTTTTTTGTGCAAAGCGGTGATGTTGGCAGATTTCCAAGCAGATGGAAGATGACCTTGAGAAAAAGAGAGGGTGAAGAGAACAGAGAGAGGGTGAGATAGAGCGGCAGAGCAGGATTTTAGGACCCGTGGGCTGATGCCGTCGGGTCCAGTTGCAGAATCAGAGTCGAGGGTTGACAGAAACTTTTCCACCTTGTCAGGAGGAAAGGACACAGAGTCCAGGAGCAGCTGGGTACGACTGGGTACGGTGGGTACAGAGAGGGATGGGTTTGGGACACAAGATTTAGAGGCAAACACAGAGTTGAGGCATTCAGCTTTTTCACGTGCGGAGTCAGCCGTGTGGCCACTTAAGGTGAGGGAGGGGATGGAGGGGGAACAAACACCAGAAACAGATTTTACCAGACGCCACCAGGATTTGGAAGAGGGAGACAGATAAGAGAGTTCGGTCCTGAGGACGCAGAGATATTGTTTCCTGGCTCTCCTGAGGGTGGACACACACTTGTTTCGGGCATTGTGAAAGGAAATGAGATTTCCTTCCATTGGATTTGCTTTCCAGGAGACGAAAGCAAGTTGTTTCTGGGCAATAGCCTCACCACAAAATCCGTTTACCATGGACGGGAGGAAGGGTATGACAACTGAAGACGAGAAGGGATAAATCTGTGCATGAGAGAGAGCAATTTACTTTGGAAGAATTCCCAGGATGAGTTGATGTCAGAGGCAGTAGAGATGGGAGACCAGTCCAGATGATTGATGGCTGCTTGAAGACCGTGCCAGTTGGCCTGAGTGAAATGCCAGACTCGTCGACGCTGAGGAGGCTTTCTGAAAATGGTCAGAGAGATGTCCACTTTAACAAGCACATGCTCAGAAGAGCGATTGGAGCAGAAGCAGAGCAGCAGACATTTTCAGGGAAGTTAGTCATAACCAAGTCCAGAAGAGAAGATTCTCCGTTGACTGAGATCCGGGTTGGGAAATTGACAGATTGTGTCAGTCCCAGTGAGTCACAGAAGTCCTTTGCTGAAGAGCCATGGCTGGTGAGAGAGGTACCCACCCCCAGCCAACTGGCATGGTGACAGGTGAAATCACCACATATGAGGAAGAGAGAGTTGGGATGGGTAGATAGAAGTTGGTCCATATTATCAGACAGCGAGATGTAGATGGAGTCATCACTGTTTGGTGGACGGTACAACACGCATATGAACAAAAGGTGGGAGCGAAGGGGAAGACGTAGCCAAAGGTATTCCTGGGGGTGAGGTGGAGAGAGGGCAGTGCAGGACGAGTGAGGAAGAGAGTTTTTTATAAAGATAGCAACCCCACCTCCAGGACGAGGCTCAGGTCTATCATACCGGAGGAGGGAGTAACCTGGGAGAGATACCAAGGAATCAGAGACATCATGAAGGAGGAAGGTTTCTGTTAAGCAGATCACGTCTGGTTTGTCAGAAGCAACCTGTATGGAGAGATCAGTTAAGTTTGAGCGAAGGCCCCGGATGTTTGAGGTCCATACTGTTAAGGAAGAGGAAGGGGGAGCATCGGATACAGAACAGGGGGGGGGGGAGCGGTAGGGCAGGATGTGGAAGAGGAGGAAGAGGTAGGGAGAGCTGTTGCAGGTGTGTCAGAGATTACAGAATAGCTTGGAGAAAGGGAATAATGGGGCGGACAAAAGGTTTGATGGTGTTTGGGTGAGGCGCAGTGAGGTGTTTTTTGAGGAGGGGGAAGAGTGAGGCAGAAGGTTGAGGAAGATGAAGGTGAAAGTTGGAAGGGGGAAGAAGCAGGGAGGACGCTTTGAGGAGGAGGGGTGAGAGGGGAGTCTAGGAGGGGAGGAGTGAGGGAGAGTCTCGGAGGGGAGGGGTGTGGGGGGAGTTTAGGAGGGAAGGGGTATATACGGGTATATATTGTTACAGACGTGGCTTGGATGTTATTTACCGAGCGGTTTTATGGTATGACCACGTCTGCACAAGTTACCCGATTGTGCCCGAACGTTGACTAGTCGCGCGATGCTGGCTCAATAAGAAAAAGAAGACACCCGGCTGGGTTATAATGACAGACACCAATGTTTCGATTCTCAATTATATTCGTAAGGAAAGGTTAGATTACAGGGGCTAGAGGTATATTACAGGAAGACAGGCACTTAGACACTCTTATATTAACCCCGGACAGACGACAGGTAAACGGGACAAGGCTGACTCACACGGGGGTTGATGGCAGGGAAGCGGGTATCGATGGCTCCAGGTCCTCCTGGGCTCGGGGCAGGGTACAGTACGGTCCGGTCCGGTCCAAAGATGCGGGGAGGTATCGTCGCGCTGGGGGTGGCGGTGGCTTCTCTCTCCAAGCTGAGGCGCATCTGACGTCACATCCGGCGCGGGGCCGCGTATATCCGGCGGGGAGTGACACGCCCTCGGCTCGTTAGCTCCGCCCCAGATGGAATCGGCACGTTGCTTCTCATTGGGTGCGTGGGGGGGTTACTGGCTCCGCCCCTGACGAGGAGCTGACAGCCAGCCCCTTCGGGGTAACGCCGTGGAGCGCATGGTCATGGCGGGTAACCGAGCCGGTGTGAGGACGCACACTCCCCGCCCCTCTGTTGTTGTAGTCGTAGTTGTAGTTGTAATTGTTGTTGTAGTTGTTGTTATTGTTGTTGTTTGGGGAAGAAGATGGGAGGAGGTATGGGAAAGGTCCTAAACTCACTACTGATGCCATATAATCACATTCTGGTGCAACGAAGAGTCATAATTAATGGAAACGAGGCCTTAACTGACATAGATTAAGAATAACTAGGAAGATGTCCGAAAGTTGTCTACGTGTGGTGCGGTGGACCTGGGCACGACATTTAATGGGGGAATAAGGGGAAGGTCGGCTCTACTGATTGTTATTTACATGCAATGGGACTAGGGAATGGGGGATTGGGGAAAGTTGGGGAGTATTGGAGAAAATAGGGGAATATTTACAAGCGGATATGGAGGCCAAATTCCATATTCGCAACAATATGTATATGTATATACACACAGGGGTATATATGTATATACACACATACATACGCATACATATACTTACGCTCACATTTGGGGTCTACCTCGCAGGCACGTAAGACATCGGCCATTATAAAGCTCGCAGTGTTAAGTGTGTAAAATTCTGAGGAGATCACGGCTGGCTCAATAGCGCAGTGGGCTGTTGACGCGTAATCAACGGAGGTCCGTGGTTCAAGCCCCGTATTGAGTCAGGATTTTTTCACACTTAGCCCCTCTTAGAAATGTGATTCTTGTTTAATATATATATATATATATATATATATATATATATATATATATATATATATATATATATATATAGACATATATAAGTTCAAAACACACCCGGTCACAAGTGTGCCGCACTGACCGGGTCCTCAGTCGAGGTCCTCAGCATCATCCCGTTTCGGCCCTTCAACCTCGATACGGTCAGCTAAGGTGGGCCAGCAGGGGCACGTACACATCCACATGCAGCAACTATATATATATTGTTACGGACCGTGGATAAGATGTTGGTTTTGCCGAGCGGAGGCCCCGCGGCCCTAACAGTTACCCGGACTAACCCGATTCCTGAACGTTGCCCGGATCGCGCCACAGATATTCAATAGGGAAAAGACTAAGGCGACACGGATGTGAAGAAGAAGAAGGCAAAAAGGTTGGAAATACGAATCTAATTTATTTACTATTTACAGGCTCAAAAAAACCAAGGAGAAGGAAAGATAAGAAAATAATATACAGAAGATATTAGAGACACAGTGTAAATTCCTTATACAAGCTTAATTAAATACCCAGGGACAGAACAAACAAAGACAGACTCACGCGGGGAATGATGATAGGACTGGCGGGAGGTGGATGGCTGGAGGGAGAGGATGGTCCACCGGTACTGCAGCACGATCGGCACGTTTGGCAGCCGCCGTTCCTTTGCGGCCCCGCTCAAAACTGCCGTCCAGGCCCCACGCTGCTGTTGTTGCTGCTGTTGCTGCGTGGACGTCGCGTGCTTTGCCAGGACTCGTCTGGTCCAACCACACCACTGAACAACGTGCTTGCTTCTTGCCCAACTCTTTTGCTTGGTCCAACTTTGACGAGCAAGGCGACGAATAGCAGGCTGTGTGCTTCCCTGGATGATCTTTCTGGATGATCCCCCTTTGGACAAGAATCGCTGCTCGATGATCTCCCTTGGACAAGAATCGCTGCTGGATGATCTCCCTTGGACAAGAATCGCTGCTGGATGATCTCCCTTCTCTCTCCCAGGACCTTGCGCGCGCGCTTTTTATAGCGCCTCCGGCGATCAAGCCGCCGGCCTTTAGGACACGCCCATCGGTGTGCTCACCTCGGCCCTGATTGGTCGGCACGGCCCCCCAGCTCTGCCCTTGATGACGATGGGCGGGCACGCCTTTCTTCCCCGACCCGAGCACATGTTCAATGGTGGTTTTGGAGGGGAGGTAATTGGCAATCGAGGCTTGGCAATGATGAAAGGGGGGTGTGAAAGGAATCTACTCTATTTCACTTGGTGCAATGGAGTGTCATCTTAATGGGAGACAAGGCCTTACCCTAATACACATAATAAAGATATAACTATCAACCAGGGGGAAATCTATGATTGGCTGACGTGTATGCTTTATGGACTAATTATGGGACGCCCTTTGACCTTTACACAACACTGGAGGCAGGAGGGTCCAGAATCAAGCAATATTAATAAAACACACAATTAAAAAAAATACAATCCTCATATCCACAACACTGCACCCTCCTCCTCTTAGGCACGTCCCGGGCCTATAACTTTAACTTAGTGTGACACGTAGGTGTAGTTCCCTCTACTTTTAACCTGACCCTGAGTGCGACAGTTTTAAAACATAAATAAATATGTCCCGCTGCTCCATTGCACCCTACCTAACAGACTCATGCCCACAGCTAACCGAATTGCGGAATGGTCTTCAAACTATACACTGACGGTGGGGGGCATTATTTACAATGGCTCTGCTTTATTTACAAAACGCAACCCAGGACCTGTGATTGTTCTTTCTGGGGTGAGACAGTCTGCTCTGCATCAATGCACCATGAAAGCACCCAAAAACGCACCAAAACACCCTCAAGCACCAATCGGTGCACAGTCATCACTGTCCATGAATAAAAATAAAAACAACAACCCCTAACCCTGCAGGTGGTCTCTTGCTCTTCGGCTCCCTCTGCTGGCTATTACTATTTTCCAGTTGTTGTCATCTTCCTTTGCTGGCGGCCTATTTGTATTAAAATAAAATGCACCCAACGTGTCCATTGTTATTTATTTATGGCCCACAGGGCCGACTAGTGTGGTTCACCTGTGGGGCATCAGTGCCCTGTGGCCAAGGTCCGCCAGCAAGATTTTGGGCCTTCATGGCCGGTTCCAGCAGAGGGGCCATGCCCCAACCCATGGGGTCCATAAGTGGTGCTCGGCCACAGACATGTGGTCCATAATGTAGTGCATCGATGCAGACAGCTGGTTGTGGGAGCTCCGTGCGCACAATGGCGGACTCACGCACGCTCCCCTCGGCGCCCAGTGGCACACAGGTCCTCATGTGGGAGACAAAAGGGGGGACAGACAGATGAGCGAGGGGTAAGGTCACAAGGGTACACATCAATAAGGCAATGCAAGGTGAAGTGCTTACGGAGAGCGAAGTGAGAAAGCTCGTCCCTACCGTACGTCACCCCCCCTGTCACCTACACTACCCTTGCTCTTACCCCATATGTACAAAAATCTACACATTTACAAATTCGTCACTACTGTCACGTCTTCCCCATATTTCTTATATTCCAAATTCGTCACCACAATCCCTCTAGCCAAAATTTGCCATCACCCAATTCATCATCAATCCTCATAAGGAGGAAGAGATGGAACAACAAAGCACAATGTCACACCCACGTCATGATGCGTCTCTCATTCCAAACATTTGCATCAAAAATAATAAAACAACCTGGCATGGTGTGGAGGTACGTCATCCCAGGTGAGTGGATGCAGATGGTGCGAGGAGACTTCAATCCTAACTATCCTCTAAATGACATTAACACACTTTACACTACCCGGGGTCTTTCCCTGCCAATCCATTGGCCAACTTACACTGTGGGTTCTAAAAACCAATTCCCATTGACCAAACTGTGGTGCTTCTCAATTTGGGGTCTCACTCCCCCGATTCATCTCCCTGTGCCCTTGCACAATTTCTGGGCTGGGTCGTGCAGCTCTCCCAGCAGGTCTACCCACCTGCACACCTCCACCACTGTAGTTGCCTCCGAGCTTACCTAGCTCCTCACCCTAACCTATCTAATTGGGGAAGGCCCCTCCTGGCTCTGTCACCCCTCGGTGCCCTCTGGCACTGGGCTACCCGGGTCCGTCCTCCGGATCCTCGGGCCCCATCCACAACAACTCTACCGGCTCCCAGAGCCCACCTGCGGCCTCACCTGGCCGACATCCTCACAGTGGTGGAGTGCCCAAACCAACTACACACACTAACAGGCTACACGCCCAGCCATTTCCACAACACTAATGCACCCATCCAAATGTCATTCTCTCACCCGCACCACAGATGCCAATATCCAACCACAATTTACCTGTACCCTCTACCTAACACTTGCACTACCCTCCCCGGGTATTCGTGATGGGGGTCCATCCTTCCCCCATTCACACCTTCGCACCATCCACTTCACTACACAGTTTCCCCCATACTCACTCTATGACCATCCATTCCAATACTCCATATATTCCACACTCCATGTATTCCACACTCCATGTATTTCACACGACCATTCTCCATACACCTGTTGTTGCACACCTGTGTAATCACACCTGGTGCCACCTGCACCCTCCTTCCTTCCTGGGCCATTTGGTCAACACAACACACATCACCATCACTCACTCATACACTGCTCCATCCACCTGTTCAGTTGCACACCTGTGCAATCACACCTTTTAACCATACACACGGCATCATCTAATCTACCTGTTGCCCTGCTAAATTAGTGCTCCCCGTCTTCCCTTTAAACTAAGCGCATACCACGTCATTATCATCCAAACTAATCTACCTGCGTCCCCACTACAGGTATCATTGTCACTACCTAATCTTACCGTTACCTAAGGTCATCTTCTCTAGGTCCCTACACATTATCCAAACCCTCCCGGGCTAGTTTTCACTGCCATAAACCCCATAACTCTAGTGCTCCTTTGCCACCTCTGTGAGAGATGGCAGAGTTGCCATCCCATCACATCGGGTATCTCTCACTATAAATTTTGCTCGTCCAAATTCAACAAATCAAAAATTTGCCAATCATCTGCCAATCACTACCATTACCAATCATCACTCTGCCAATCCTTTGCCAATCATCAAATTTTGTTTTTCTAATTTCGGGGCCAAAACACTATCCTCATCATCACAGTCTACTCACTAGTGCCTCTCGGTGCGCCAATTCACTTCTAAAGCTCGGCTTCGTAAAGCCGAGCAATGAATGCGGGTTGTTTGGTGCCGGCGGCTGGATACGTCCGGCACTCGGTGCAGGGAAGGAGGTTTACCTGGGCCGAGATCCCACGCACCACCTCGGCACGGAGCCATCCAATGGCCCGATCTCGACATGCCGGAACGCCTCAACAAAAAGGGGTCGCCATGACGACCCTTCCTATCGGGCTGCCCGCTCCGCCTAGTGGAGCACGGACGCGGCCGTTCCGAGCGAGGCCCAGCGTGGATCGCGTACGGCGGTTCTTTCAAAACCGCCGTGGTTCGGATCCCCGCTGGTCCTCGCGGCACGCGAAGCTGCTCGGCGCGCACCGAGGGCCCGATTCAGCTAAATGTCATTCTAACCGCTAACCTGGTTACCGTCGATGCTTCACCTGCATGCTCACACGCATACGCTACCCCTTTCACCCTCACCGAGCTCGGTGCTCCAGCGCCGCCCGTACACCCCGCGTACTTCGTTATTGTACTCGTTCTTTCGCTCACTGACTTGGTCACACAGCTGACCACCACACACCTTTGCACACACTCGTCGTTCGCACACCTCACCAACACACCTCTTCACGCCCCCTCCTCGGTCACCTCCTCTGTGACAACCACAGGTGTGCTCTCACTTGCACACCCAACCACGTGCCTCACTACTAACTCAAGTGTGCATTCCCACACACGCTCTACCATTCCAGGTGTGCATCCTTACATTCCAGGTGTACATCCTCTCTCACCTGCCACAACCAACTCACGCTCCGTGTCACTCTTACCACTCTCACCTCCACACTCGGTCATGCACTCACCCTTACTCTCGACAGCGTACTCTGTACTCATGCACCCGTCCGTTACACACCTTTCTCGCGCACACTCTTGCGCACACTCTCCCTTTACCCCCTTTGTAACACTCACCACAGGCGTGCATTCTCCCTTACTCTTGACAGCGCACTCTTTCCCCATGCACCCGTCCATTACACACCTTTCTCGCGCATCCTCTTGCGCACACTCTCCCTTTACCCCCTTTGTAACACTCACCACAGGTGTACACTCTCTCGTTACATCCTCTGTAACACTCCTCACTACGCGCTTCCATGTGCTCCCTCGCACACGCGCTACGACCGACTCACTCTCGACAGCACACTCACTCCTTGGCGCGCACTTTTTCCTCACACACCCCAAAGTCGGACATTCTCGCACACCTCCTCCTTCGCACACCGTACCTGTCGCACACTTCACCAAAGGCCTCTCACGAACACCCGGATCCAAATCAACCCCCAAGCCGACTGAAGCTCCCCTCACATCATATACATTACCTCATATATCGCCACTCACCTTGGCACCTCGTCTCCGCACCTCCTTCGCCACCTGCAAACTCTTTATTTGGTTAGCGAGCACACCATCATGATTCGAGCACAGACCTCGTACCAATTCCATTACTTCCTCCTTTATCTCTTTCTTAGTTTCTGTCCGTCTCTTCTTAATTTCACTCACCCCCTCTTCCACCTCCTTTAACTTTTGCTTCACCTCTTTTATTTCCCGGTGCGTCTCCTCTATCTCGTCCTCTAAGGCTACCTTGACCGTCTCTATGTGCGTCCTCACCTCCCGGTCCTTCGTCTCCATTACTTCTGTCACCTCGTCCAACCTCGTTGTCAGTCCCTCACGTACCATCTGACATTGCCTCTTCGTCGCTATCAAGTCGTCCTTGATGTCTTTTTGTGTCGCTTTTAACCCTCCTAGTACCGCAGTGTTCCTTTGTACCTGCTCCACTAACTCCGTCTGTCCCACCGTCAGCTGTTCCACCTCCTGCGTCAGGTCCTCTATGCCCCCCTGTAACCTAGCCATCCCATTTCTCACCTCTTTCTCCATACGCTTTTCACCTCGCTTTACCTCCTCGCGTACCCCCGAGACCTCCTCGCTTACACCTCGTCGTATCTCCTCCTTCATCTCCTCCATCATCTCCTCCATCCCTTTTGTAGATGCCACCCTCATCTGTTCCAATTCATCCCTCTGAGCATCCAATTTGGTTTCTACCCCGATTTTCACCTCCTCTATCTGCTCTCCCATTTGTTTAATTTCTCGGGTGGATTGCTCCCCTATTTCCCGCAATTTGTTTTCCGTCTTGTTTTCTAACCCCTCTAACCAATTTTTCACCCCCTCTATCTGATTCTCCTGGGCAGCCATTCTATTTTCCACCCCCGTTAACCCATGTTTCACCCCTTCTATCCCATTGTCTAACCCCTCAAATTTCTTGTCTAACCCCTCAAATTTCTTGTCTAACCCCTCAAATTTCTTGTCTAACCGTTCACCGGTACCCCTTGCTTCGTCCCTCATTGCCCCCATTTGCTCACTCTGAGCCCTCGTTTTGTCCCTCATTGTCCCCATTTGCTCGCTCTGAACCCTCGTTTTGTCTCTCATTGCTCCCATCATTCTGCTTTCCATTTTCTCACTATCAGCGCTCCTTCTGTCTTCCATTTCTTCACCCGACTTAACCATAAAGGCCTTTATTTGTTCCATAAAAAGGTTCAAATCATTCGGTGCTGCTACGGTCACGGGCGCCGCCAAATTTGGTGCCGCTGTAACCGTGTGCGCAAAGGCGCCATTTTGCGCGCCTGAAACCTCCTCAACCACCTCCTCATTGCCCTCCTCCACATACATTTCCCCTAGGTCCTGGGTCGTTTCTACCGCATCTATCTCTCCCACCGACATCCCGTCGCCTTGACCAGCCATGGCGCGATTTCAAATTTCGGGTTTTGTAAAACAAAACAAATTTTGGCAGCTCCAAATTTTTACCAAATTTTTTTTTTTTGATGTTTTAAAAATTTGGTTCGGGCCTCGTATCTCACTCCCAGACACCAATTGTTACTGCCAATAGTACAATTGGTGTTCCAAAATTTGGGCTAAATAAATTTAGTCCCAGGTCCGAATCCCACTCCTGACACCAATTGTTACGGACCGCGGATAAGATGTTGGTTTTGCCGAGCGGAGGCCCCGCGGCCCTAACAGTTACCCCGACTAACCCGATTCCTGAACGTTGGCCGGATCGCGCCGCAGATATTCAATAGGGAAAAGACTAAGGCGACACGGATGTGAAGAAGAAGAAGACAAAAAGGTTGGAAATACGAATCTAATTTATTTACTATTTACAGGCTCAAAAAAACCAAGGAGAAGGAAAGATATGAAAATAATATACAGAAGATATTAGAGACACAGTGCAAATTCCTTATACAAGCTTAATTAAATACCCAGGGACAGAACAAACAAAGACAGACTCACACGGGGAATGATGATAGGACTGGCGGGAGGTGGATGGCTGGAGGGAGAGGAAGGTCCACCGGTACTGCAGCACGATCGGCGCGTTTGGCAGCCGCCGTTCCTTCGCGGCCCCGCTCAAAACTGCCGTCCAGGCCCCATGCTGCTGTTGTTGCTGCTGTTGCTGCGTGGATGTCGCGTGCTTTGCCAGGACTCGTCTGGTCCAACCACACCACTGAACAACGTGCTTGCTTCTTGCTCAACTCTCTTGCTTGGTCCAACTTTGGCGAGCAAGGCGACGAATAGCAGGCTGTGTGCTTCCCTGGATGATCTTTCTGGATGATCCCCCTTTGGACAAGAATCGCTGCTCGATGATCTCCCTTGGACAAGAATCGCTGCTGGATGATCTCCCTTGGACAAGAATCGCTGCTGGATGATCTCCCTTCTCTCTCCCAGGACCTTGCGCGCGCGCTTTTTATAGCGCCTCCGGCGATCAAGCCGCCGGCCTTTAGGACACGCCCATCGGTGTGCTCACCTCGGCCCTGATTGGTCGGCACGGCCCTCTAGCTCCGCCCTTGATGACGATGGGCGGGCACGCCTTTCTTCCCCGACCCGAGAACATGTTCAATGGTGGTTTTGGAGGGGAGGTAATTGGCAATCGAGGCTTGGCAATGATGAAATGGGGGTGTGAAAGGAATCTACTCTATTGCACTTGGTGCAATGGAGTGTCATCTTAATGGGAGACAAGGCCTTACCCTAATACACATAATAAAGATATCACTATCAACCAGGGGGAAATCTATGATTGGCTGACGTGTATGCTTTATGGACTAATTATGGGACGCCCTTTGACATTTACACAACACTGGAGGCAGGAGGGTCCAGAATCAAGCAATATTAATAAAACACACAATAAAAAAAAATACAATCCTCATATCCACAACAATATATATATGCCATTGCTTCATATCAATATTTGCCTGTGGTAATGACTCATTGAGATGGAAATGTGTATCAACAGATAATGCAAACGTAATGTCTGCAGAGGTAAGTCATCGATATCAACGATATCTAAATCCATATATAAGAGTTCACGAGACCTTTCATTGACTCACATTCACCATAGATCCTTCAAAGGACATTCCGACGTGAATACGTGTACTCTTTGTCGGATAAGAACGTTCAAGTCGTAAAAAATGATTCAAACATTTTCAGACATGATGCTCCATCAATGTCGTTTTATGAGCCTATATCCACGTGACCTTCAAGTTGGAAAAGGATGCAGAACATTTTGTTAGTGCACTGGGGATATTGAGGTGAAATTTTACAAAAGCGAATAGTACTTTGTCACATATTGGGATGATTCAATGCACGACATGAAATGTCATGAACTCCTTTTTCAAAATGATCCATGGTACATTATTTAAGAGATGGAGGAATAAGTGAAGGTCTTGTTCCTTCCATCTTGTGTACTCTTCAGAACGATTGATGCCTGATACCTCATTTGGATGGGAAAATGGTTTGTGGGTGAGTAGAGTGGAGTGGAGTGGAGTGGAGTGGTGTGAGTTTGGTGTAAAACATCCTTGATCAAAGCATCTCTTCTTCACTGCTTCTAGATATTGTTCAAATTCCTTCCACAACAGTGATCCTTTGTCCTGAATGTTAATCCTGCATATGATATATTCCTCATTATTTTATCATGAGCTTCAACCTCCAATCATTTCAACCACCACACATCCAATACCACCTCTTTTCCATTCCTCATCCACGTCATTACTCACAACCCACATCCATAGAACCCCAACCTCAATACAAACCATACATTGAAAATTTATTAAAATGCAGTCGCAGTGACTTCTGATTTTCAAACTCGAAACAAATGTAAGAAATGCGTTAAAAAGTTCTCGCAACGACATACAGCATTCCAAAAATTCAAATTTTCACAGCATTCCAAAAATTCCCAACATTTTTGTTTTTCCATCTTCTGTTCTGAGTTTCAACTGACCTCGTACCTCGGTTAGGCTGACACCCGCAAGCTGCTGCAATGGTGATGGTTCTAGGGGACCATTTGAATTGTCTGAGGTGGCTATACTGACCGATTACAGTCATTTTATCAAATGCATTAACTCTTAATGGAGTGTTGGTGCTGTCCAAGCAGAGCCTTGGCAAATGTTATGTTGTGGTGGTTTTCCGTTACAGTCAGCAGTCAGTCATGGCAGTAATTTGTAATTTGTTTGGGTGCTGGCGATAACTTGCCGACTCTTCACAAAAGACTCTGCATCACGTTTAACGTCCACAAAGACCATTGCTGGCACACAGGTCATCCGGCTTAACGTTCATCCGAGGACGCACATTTACGGATCACTCTGCCTGCCAGACTGCGAGGATGACAATTTATCGCTGGTTGGGATTCAAACCTAGGGTAGACAGCTTGGAGGTGAGTGCGCATACCTCCAGACTATCGTGTCTGGGATTATAATGAGGGAAAATGGGGAATTTGCTCCAGGCCCATGATCCTGACCATCCCCAAAAAAGTGAGTGAAAATTTTCTTTTTGCACACGAAAATAGCTGTTTGGACATGGTCGAAACTCAATAATCCGTTCTGTTCTAACTAAAATAGAGTGGTATGAGGGGGCGAGCAAAGAAGACTTGAGTGAATTGTGCGAGTGAGTGGTGTGTGAGTGGCCAGATGTTCTGTGTGAGTGAACGTGTAAGGAGGAGGTGTAAGGAGGACCTTGAGTTGTTCCATTATCCTGTGCACGAAATGCCATGTTTTTGAAAAAATATTCTCATATTGATCTAGTTATACTTTGTATTACACAAGCTCCATATAGAATTTCTGGAAAATATTTCTGATTTTCGGTTTTGTTTAGACCCCCCACCAGGATCGGGTAAAAATCAGGTACCCCTGCTAATTCGCCAATTTGGCCAAATGTGAGATTTGTCAAATTTTATAAAAGTAAGAACACTTTCTTATGGTAATTCACAGTCACTGATTCCAAAAATTGCCTCTAAAAGGTGGTGGGATCAAAATTGGAATGGAGGCCTGTGCGAAGTTCCGTATGAGTGAACGGTGTAACGAGGGCCGTGAGTTGTTCCGAGTTAATGGTATAAGAAGGACCGTGAGTTGTTCCATGTGAGTGAACGGCGTAAGGTTAGTCGTGAATTATTCCGAGTGAGTGAACGACGTAAGAAGGGCTGTGAGTTTCATGTTTATATGTGTGAGGGTAATGAATGAAATGAGGAAAAAAAACAATGTATTTTATGAATATAACTTCTTTAACTATAAATCGAAATAAGCCAGAACAAGAGGCAAGAGATTTTTTACTCAACTTCAGACAATCTGTGCTCCCCGAGGTGGCACTCGTACTGAGACCCGCCCAAAAATATTCTTTGCCACCGCCCTGGCAAGGCTTAATTCCGGCACAGGGAACAGCAACAACCACGAGCCCAATCGTTTAAAACAATGAGAATACAAACAATAGTGATGTGCTACAAGAACATGATTTGGAGGTTTTTGCACTTACCTGTGAGCTGTTAAGTCTGGATTCGAATCCGGACTCAGCTCTAAAATGCCATCCTGGTGTCGTTGGTTAAATTTAAGGATCTCACGTTGTCATTCGTGAATAGCAGGTGCGTTTATTGTCGACACTCTGAACAAATTCTGCTCCCCCAGCTCTATCTGTGCTCTGTCCCCCAAATATTCCTACAGGCCGCACAAGATCTGCCAGCAACCCTCTTATGGTTAAACGGCCAAAATCAAGACTCTCTGCTCACCTTCACTCTTTCATTCCTCTTTTCTCCCGCCTCTGGAACAAACTCCCACACTCTCTTCAATCCCACTCCTCCCTCCAGGTCTTTAAAACAGCTGTTTACCACCATCTCTTATCTTCCCCCATTCAAAACCTTGATCTTTTCTACCACCGTTAATTCTCCCCAGATCCACTCTTCTGAAAGTCTGACTAATTTTCTGGAACTCCTAGCAGTGTCCATGTGTTTTTTTTTTAACCTCTCCCACCCCCCCCCCCCCCCTTCCCATGCCTCCTCCCCCCAAGCTCTCTCCCTCCCACAGATCTCCCGACGTCCCTGCTCTCCATCTTGTTCTCCCGCTCCCTAACCTTATGTTTTATGTGTCAGTTTGTCTTTTTGTGATCAGTGTTAGCTCTTATATGAGCCTCGATCTTGTATACAAATATATATATATATATATATATATATATATATATATATATATATATATATATATATATATATACGTATATATATATACGTATATATATATATATATATATATATATATATATATATATATATATATATATATATACGTATATATACATATATATATATATACATATATATATATATATATATGTATATATATATGTATATATATATATATATATATATATATATATATATATATATATATATATATATACATACATATACGTATATATATATATTTTTAACAAATTCAAATCACAGAAAGGAAACAGGAAAACTATACCAACAAAACCCTCTCCAAGGGATGACACACTTTTGATGTCATGGTACATTTGATTGATTGATTAGCATCATCAGTTCTATATTCGGTATAAAGAAGTAGAGATATCGACCTCACTTCCAATCCCAATCTAGTTCTATATGAGACTGGATTTCAAAAAAAGCAGAAAAAAATCCAAATCTTTACCAATGAGATCTTGGCACTAAAAATGTCGTCACATTGCAATAAATAAATCAAACACCTTTGACACACGCTCAGTCTCTTTAGCTTTCCTCCTTTGCATGAAGATCACTATAAATGAGGATGAGAGCTCTGGCCAAATGATAAGAACCTCCGATGTGACGTCACTTTGACAGCTGTTGACAAATGAGGAAAGACAGAGCGTTATTGCAGGTGCTTCTCGCACCTGATGAAAAAAAATATAATAAAAATTCATCCATTCACGTGACCAATATGATGGATGGGAAAGCTCAAGGAAAACAAATTAGAAAAGTCAACCGTGGTGATGAACGTCTTAAGTTTGGCTACCTTTGTATGTCTTAAAACCCTCTAATGTTCCTCTATAATGAGTATCTCTGAGAGTACTTATGATACACAGGATCCTGTTGACGTTTTCCATTATAATTGGAATAATGACGTCAAAAATGTCCAAAGTCTTAATGGTAACGGGGTAGGTGAAGATATTATTCTGTGTTAAGTAAATTGTTTCTCGAGCTCTTGTGCAAATGTTTTACATAATTTACTTGACAGGGATGGAATTTATGCCATGGTGCATGAGGATCAGGATGACTGATGGCAGATATCTTATTTGGAAGAGCAGGAGAGCGAGAATGAGGCGAAGGGTGGCGATGAATCGCTGGAGAAGAAAAGATTGCTCAAATAATCCGATTACGATCACCATTTCTATATTGCTTATTACCTACGGCCTCGAAGTATGTGAAAATTCCAAAAAAAAGAAATCTTGAAATTCCCACCAAAAAGGCCATATTTTACCCCAAGGCTGGCAGGATAGCCGTGAGGTATGCCCACTCACCTCCGGATCATCGAGCCTGGTTTCGAGTCTTGGACCGGCTACAAACTCTCATCCTGGTGTTTGTCATCAATGTGTGTGCTTTTGCCTACAAATCCTAAGGTGATCCTAAATCCTAAGTGATCCTAAGGTGATCCTAAATGTGTGTGAAACAATTCCATGAGGGGTGGGGCTTGAAGCACCACCTGCTCTAATAGTGACGTTATCCAGCATGGCGAATACTTTGAGAAAAGTTTAATATGCACTGGATCGAACAGAATAAATGGAGGAGTTATAAACAAGACAAGACAGGTTTTGTGACGGTGCACGGAGCGGTGAGACTTGAGAGAGGAAATGGGACAGACGAAGGGACACGTAGCGTCTTTTTATTTAAATAGATGACTTCAGGTAGTTTGGTTCTTTTGGACATTTGTTGTTGACATTTCACTCCGATCTAAGGATCCGCCATCCACAAATTTCAACTCCATTTTCTTCCTGCATTTGTATATTTATTCATCTTTATTCTGTACCTTATTTAATCCTGTAACTTATTTCTTTTTCTGCAATGTCGATGAGGCTTACATGAAAGCTATTAACATGTAATGTGAGGAAAAGTCAAAACATTTTCTGCTAAATCCTGGTTTCGGAGCCAAAACCATAACTTCTATTCCGATGGCATTAGGAAGCTTACCCACCGTTGGGAAAAACGTGTGACAACCGCTGAAATCTACAGAGAAAATGACTGGTATTGGTCTGTTGGGCCTGTCGAGCACTCTGTTCTCAACAGATGCTTAATGATGCTTAGAATCAAGGATTCTCTCATTCTCTCTCATTCTCTCTCATTCTCTCTCTCTCTCTCTCTCTCTCTCTCTCTCTCTCTCTCTCTCTCTCTCTCTCTCTCTCTCTCTCTCTCTCTCTCTCTCTCTCTCTCTCTCTCTCCCACTTTGCACAGCTACCGCTCGCTTAGCACGCACGTGCGATTGCCAGGTCTGTTGCTCAGTCACTGGCGGTACGTGCTGTGTCTCGTGTTGCTTTTTCCTTTCTTCCTACCTTTTGGTCCTTTCTGCTGTCCGAGTGTCGGTGTCCCTTTCTATCGTCTTGTCTACTGAGCGAAAGAGGGAGAGACAGCGCGGTTAAAGTTATCCGCTTTAGGTGGTTAACGGGATTTATTTATTTATTTCCCAGTTATTGTTGTTGTTTATTTTTTTGCATTTATTTAGGCTTTATAAACCTTTGTACCATTTATTGGTTATTTTTTTCGTTTAGTTACTTCAAATGGCTAGCAAGAATAGTCGAAGTAATGCCGGTCATGACGCCGATGAGGGGTTAACAGATGAACACGGCATGTGTTTTGTCCCACCGGAAGATGTCTCGCTGGAGGAGACGCTCCTCGCAATCGGAGAATTGATCGGTTGTGAGAACATCCGGGCAGCGTCCCGAATGCACCCACCACAAGGTGGTTGTTTTCGTTTCACGTGTCCGTTTCGCGCGCATCGTCGTGCAGAACGGCCTCACCTTGGGCAATGACCAGTTTGTTCCGGTTTCGCCATGGAACACTCCGGCCTCGAAGGTAATACTATCAAACGTTCTACCGACGCTGTCTAATGAGGAAATTCTTCAGAAGCTCGGTCAGTACGGTACTGTGGTGTCGAGAATTATCCAAGCCTCCATTCGCACCACAGACGGGAAGCTTAAGCATATCGAAACGTTTAGACGGTTTTGTTATGTTGTTTTGAAGGATGGTTTGACGCAATTGAATGTCTCTCTCGTTTTTAAGTCGTCAAAACGTGAGCACAGGATTTTTGCGGCAACGGAGAGGTTGATTTGTTACGGGTGTGGTGTACATGGACACACTCGGCAGTATTGTCCTGATGGGGAGAAAACGTATGCCTCAGCAGCCGGACCAGCCCCACCCGTGACCATTACGGAGGATTCTATAGATGTTTCGCCTTCAGTGCGGGAATCTACGTCGGACCATCAAGGTACGGCTAAGAGTGGTGCTGATGAGACCCATATGGATGTGCTTCGTGTAAGCGATGAGTCATCCAGTACAGCTGGCCATCGTGCAACCGATGAGTCAGCAAATGTAGGGGAGAAGCCTCTACCTGTAGAGGGAATGTTTTGTGAGGAGCAGCAGATTGTAGATGCGGCGTTTCGGAAAAATTTGAAACGGTCACTTGTAAGTGCGAGGAATGAGGACAAAGGTGTTAAAGTGTTGGTGGTGCAGACAGGAAGCAGTTTAAACGATTCAGACAGTCCTTCACATGAAGATCAGCAAGGTGGTGAAACTATGGCTGACATGATACCAACTGCTCAGGATGAAGGGGAACTTTTTCCTGAAGGTTGTAAATCAACCTGCGAAACCGAACAGCCTACTGATGACCATATCAATTCTAATGGGGAATGCAAAATAACCATTACTACTAATAACGACTCCTCCCCCCCCCCCCCCCCCCATTGCAATGATGCATGAGGATGAAGAGGATGAAGAACCTAAGGTAGATGGGGATGGAACAGATGTTTCTGTACAGGTTCAGGAGGAACTCGTTACTAGCGTCACGGAGGGAATTCTAACTACAGAGACACTGATCGGCCATGAGGAACCAGTGGCAATGGTTGACAGGGCTCCCCCCCCCCCCCCCCCCCTCAGGAGGAAGAGCAGCCTTTGGAGATCTCAAAATAAAATATTGTCAGATTTTTGAAGGAAACTTTCAGACAAAGGCATGTACGAATTAAGGATCATTTTCCTAATATCCAGGCTTTCCTTGCAGCCGCAAAACCTTTGCTGAAAAGGAGTGAGCATGTGGAAATCTCCGAACCTGAATTTCAGCGGCTGAGGAAATCCATCACGAAGGCAAACAAGGAATTAATTGAGGAAGAGGACTTCACCCCCTAGAAGAATCAACCATGGAACTAAATGTTGTATCCTTAAATATAAATGGGGGTCGTGCCCCCTTACGGAGGGTGCAAACCATTCAAGCGGTTGGAAAAGAAAAGGCTGACATTATTCTCTTACAAGAGACCCACGCTACTAGTGCTCAAGTAGCCGATTGGGGGAAACTTTTTAAAGGGCAATGGTGGCTAAGTGGGTTCCCTACACCTCGGGCCGGTGTTGCCATTTGCTTAAGTCACAAGATTTGTGCTCAACAGGTTTCATTTAAAGAAATCTATAAAGGGCATTTGATCTCCGTAGATTTTCTTTATAATACCCAAAAGATTATCGTAGTGAATGTTTATGCACCATGTGACCCAATGGAGAGGAAAATTTTCTTTTCCACTCTGCGGGATTTTGTAAAAACTCTGGACCCAACAGCCTTTATCTGTATCGCGGGAGATTTTAATTGCACAATTTGTCCGTCAATTGATAGGAATGGTCATGAGCCTCATGTTGCCTCTACGAAAGCTCTAGAGGACACCATCAACATCTTTCGGTTTAAGGATGTGTGGAGATCACAACACCCACTCTCACGCTGTTATACATGGTGTAGATGCAATGATGGTATTATGTCAATGGCAAGGCTGGACAGATTCTATGTGAACAAGCCAATGTTGAATGTGGTGTCTGTCTCCAAAATTTTACCAACTGGATTCACAGACCACAGTTTAATCTCAATGTCCTTTAAGTTACCCTTTCCACCCGGTGGTAGTGCTTACTGGTCTTTGAATACTCGTCTCTTACATGACAAGGAATTTAATGAGGCCTTTCACGTCGTGTGGGAGAAAATTCGCTCCTCCAGACCTGAGTATGATAGTCTCCGGCTGTGGTGGGACATTGCAAAATCCCAAATTAAGAATTTCTGTCAACAATATAGTGCATACACCACCAAAATCCAATCAATATCAATCGATCAGTTAAAATCTGAAATTATATCGTTAGAACAGAATGTTGACGAGGTTGGGAGAGGTGCACGTGACCAACTAATATGGGCAAAGAAAGCAGTGCTGGAGGAAGCGGTACGGCAACGGGCGATGGGTGCCTTGGTCCGAATGCGAATGAGCTATTTAACTCTGGACATGCCAAACAAAGAGTTCTTTAAGTTAGAGTCTTCCCTCAAAAGGTCACAACAAATTCATACTTTACTCACTCCCAATGGGTCACTGGTGACCTCTCAGCAGGCGATCAGGTGTACTCTGAAAGGGTTCTATTCTAACTTGTATTCTCCTCAGAACGTGGACAATGAGGTGATACGAGAGTTAACTGCTGGGCTTCCGAGTGTCGAGGAGGATGAGCGATGCATGCTCGATTCCCCAATTTCGGCTGATGAACTTGAAGCAGCTGTGCGGAGCCTGAAAGATGGGAAAGCTTCTGGAATAGATGGCCTGCCCACAGAATTCTACAAGACCTTCTGGGCCCTTGTGGGACCTGACCTACTCGATGAAAGCATACGTGTCGGAGAACTTCCAATGTCTTGTAGACAAGCAGTCGTTTGTTTGCTACCAAAAGCTGGGAATCTTCAACTGGTTGATAACTGGCGACCTGTCTCCTTATTGTGTGTTGATTACAAGATTTTCTCTAAAGTACTTGCTAATCGTATGAAGACTGTGATCAGTTCAGTTATACACCCGGACCAGACCTACTGTGTGCCTGGAAAATCTATTTATGATAATATTTTTTTGGTAAGAGATATTATTTCATGCAATAAGTTCCTGCGTGACGATTTTGGGTTGCTGTTTCTTGATCAAACTAAGGCCTTCGATCGTGTTGACCACAAGTACCTTTTTTCTGTCCTGAAAGGAATGGGGTTTGGTGAAACTTTCACCTCTTATGTGAAACTCCTGTATACTAATACTCAATGTATGATGAAGATCAACAATAGGTTATGCTCTCCCTTTCCTTTCCAACGGGGTATTCGCCAAGGTTGCCCCCTCTCTGGGCTTTTATATATAGTCGCCCTTGAACCACTCCTTCGGTCTATTAGACAGCAAATACCTCAGGGAATGAGAAGTATAGAAGGAGCAGAATTTGTGCAGACGGCTTATGCTGATGATGTCTGTGTTTTGATTAGAAGCTCCAATGATGTCTCTGCTTTACAACGTTGTATGCGAGATTTCTCTGCAGCCTCTTCCGGTGGGATCAATTGGAATAAAAGTACAGCATTATGGTGTGGCAAAGGCAATTTCTCTTGTGTATCACCACCCTCACTCCCACACAACCTGGTCTGGAGAACGGACGGGGTTAAATATCTTGGAGTGCATATCAGTAATCGTGAAACAGAAATGAACTAGAACGGGCACTCGGTAGAGCGCATACCTTCGCCGCAGCTACTGTTCTGTACTTGGTAAAAATACGATTTTGACCTTTTCGTGACCTTGACCTTTGACCCGATTGCTCCCAAAATCTAATCAAATGTGTCCCGTATAATAACCAATCATCCCACCAAATTTCATGCAATTCGGTTGAATACTTTTTGAGTTATGCGAATAACATACACACACACACACAGACATACAAATAAATACACAGCGATCAAAACATAACCTTCCGCTTTTGCGAAGGTAAAAATTGGGAAGGAGTGTTGGAGCAAATTATGCACAGATTGAAAGCATGGGAAGGACTGCTGAGGTCCATCTCCGATCGAGGCCGTACCCTTGTCATAAACAATCTGGTTGCAACAAAATTATGGCACAGAATTATTGCTTTACAGCCATCAAACCAACTAATTATGGCTACTCAGCGAATGCTAGTAAACTTCTTTTGGAGTGGCTACCATTGGCTGAGGCCTGAGATATTGTACTACCCCCGGAAGGAAGGTGGCCAGGGCATTGTTGATATCTCTGGTCGGGTTGTGGCCTTTCGGCTGCAGTCTCTGCAGAGACTACTGCTCGCTGAACAGCTGCCCTGGCGGCCCTTTGCATTTTTTCTGTTACAACAGGCTGGTAGACTGAGATATGATCGGCAGCTTCTTTTGATAGACCTCGAGCATATAAATTTTGCCTCTCTTCCGAGATTCTATCAGAGTTTATTGGACACTTGGAAAAGGTTTGACGTCCACCGCTTCCTTGAGGGCTATAATTGTCGAATGTTCCTTCAAGAACCCCTTTTCTTCAATAACTTTTTTCCTGGTATCCCTCATAGCCATGCCCTGATTAAAAAATTTATCCAAGGAGGGATTAACAAAGTATGTGATCTGAGAGATTCATCTGGAGTTAAGTGGAAACCTGCTGGTTTGGTGGCAACCTCAGTTGGATCTCGGTCTGTCCGACTTGTAGACCAAGTTGTACGTATAGTCATTAGGAAATTTAGACAGCTAAACATCGGCTGGGAAGGTGTTGGTAACATTGAGGACTTTCGGTTAGGTTTCCCTGAAATCAAAGTGCTCCTTTCGTCTTCTCTTCAGCTGGAGATTGAACATACCCCCCCTTTTCATCTTGTAACTAAGATTGGAATCCGTGATCTCTCTCGACAAAATAAGAATGTACCCCTCTCTGGGAGAACACGAGTGGCTTTGTGGTCAGAGCGGTTAGGGTTGGGGTCTCCCTCTACCCCCCTTTGGCCTCACATGTACACCTTACCAATACATGGTGTGTTAGCGGACATACAATGGAGGTTAGCACACTGGGCGCTTCCCTCCAATATTTTTGTCCACCGTATTAACAGCTCACTGCCGGAAACTTGTCATTCTGTGACCAGAAGGAGGATTTGTTTCATGCTTATGTACAGTGTCGTAGACTGACATCGCTTTTCTTGTTCCTTGAATATCTTTTTCACCAATTGTCCTTCCCTTTCAATATGCATATGTTTATATTTGGTGTGTCTTTCAGGCCCACATGTAGAGATGTGGGTGTTCTTCTCAATTTTTTGGTTGCTGTTGCAAAATATGCGATATATAAATCTCGGAAAATTAAAATAGATAACGGCTATGGCTCTGATGCTATTTCTATTTTTAAAGGGTTTGTCTCAACACGACTCAAGCTAGAATTTGATTTCTTTGTCAGTAATGGAAACGTCCAACTTTTTGAGAGAAAGTGGTGTATTGGCAATGTTCTGTGCTCAGTCGATGATTCAAAAGTGGTAATTACTTTATAATTCCTGATTGATTTGACTTTTTTTCTTTGGAACTGATTGCTTGCATATATGTTTCTTCCTGTGTCCTTGAATACATTTCTCTCTCTCTCTCTCTTAGTTTTTCGCTTAATTTGCTCTTGATGTATTTATAGCTCTTGCATGAGCATTTCCTTTAAAATTGGTTGTGGTTTTGTTTGTGTCTTCCCCTTTGGTTTGTAAAATATATATTTTTTGTATATTTGCTGGTTTCTTTTAAATACCCTTTGCTCTTTTTGTGGTGTCTTCATGATCCTCATGCAATTTCTTTAAACTGGTTGCTGTGTTTTTTTTTTTTACAACTGCTTTGTGAAATGTGTTTTTTTTACAACTGCTTGTGAAATGGCTTTACATTGTTTATAATAAGAGGACACAAAAGTCATCTCTCTCTCTCTCTCTCTCTCTTTCTCTATCTCTCTCTCTCTCTCTCTCTCTCTCTTTCTCTTTCTCTTTCTCTTTCTCTTTCTCTTTCTCTTTCTCTCTCTCTCTCTCTCTCTCTCTCTCTCTCTCTCTCTCTCTCTCTCTCTCTCTCTCTCTCTCTCTCTCTCTCTCTGTGTCGCCATCTGCTGGCTGTCAGTGCGTTGGGTGCGGTGTCATGGCGTCTGCTCGCTTCGTGTCGTGAGTGCTCTGTGTTGGCTGGTCCTATTTCCCTTATTCACTCCATTGTGTCCCTGTTTCTGATTGTAAAGTTTTCCCCTTGTTTCCTGTGTGTGTTGAGACTTGAGAGAGAGCGGGAGAGCGCACGGTAAGTGTTTTCGCAGGTTGTTGTTGAAACCTTCGGTTTCTGGGCCTGCGTTTCATTTGCCTTGTTTTTCTGGTCGAACTGCTCGTCGGTGGTTTCGATTCCTCATTTATATATGTTTTTCCTTATCTTTTTCCTTTACCTTCACTTGCTGGTTGCTTGTGACAGATTTCCTTTTGTTTAAACTTAAACTTCCCTTTTTTTTTTTTTTTCAGCTATGGCAAACGGACGTTTGTCCAATAGTGTGTACGAGTCGCTCACTCGTAAGGAGGGAGTGATAATTACTCCACCTGATGGAGTTAGTGTTGAGAATGTGGTGATTGGTTTAGGAGACCTTGTTGGAATCGAGAATGTTCTTGCAGCTTCAAAAATGAATCATCGCATCGTGGTTTTCCTGTCGGACGTGCGACACGTGGCCCAGGCGGTTGAAATCGGTTTAACCGTCTCGCCGGATATTTTTGTTAATGTCAATCCTTTGGACACAATGGCCGTTCGGTTAACTCTGTCCAATATTCCTCCTTTTTTCACTTGTGAAGAGATAGTCTCTGCACTAAGTGTCTTTGGCACAGTTGTGTCGCGGGTCTCGATGGTTCCACTTCGTCTTCGCACTGACGCCTCGGTTCGGCATGTTATGTCGTTCCGACGTCATTGTTATATCATTTTAAAAGATAACGCTCAATCACTCAATGCAGTTATGACGTTGAAATATAAAAACCGCAATTATCAAATCTATATTGCAACGGAAACTATAACTTGCTTTAATTGTGGTGAATCGGGGCATTTAAAAAACGTTTGCCCCAAGAATACCGCCGGTGATGCATCGATACCGGTGAAGACCATTAACACAAAAAGTGGTCCATCTAGAGTCGGGGACCCTCGTGATGCCTCAAACACGAGTAATTTACCTGAGCCGTCGGCGGCGGGGGTGGCTCAAACCCCAGGCAGATAGTGAGGGTTTTACCGTTGTTCCTTATAAAAGGAAACATAAATTAAAACATTTAACTGATAACAGTCAGGATGTGGCAGCGAGCTGTCCAAAAAAGATGGCACCGGCTGACGAACATGACGAGTCCCGTTTGGAAGCAGCAATATCTGAGGTTTTTAAAACCGAAAATCGGTTCGACGTTCTTGCTCTGGAGGATGATAATGCTTCTGCTTGTGGAGTTGGTGAACTCGAACAGGAAGTTGGTGTGGTGCAACAGGAAGCGCATGTGACCACTCCCGTGGTCACAGGCACCGTGTATGTGAACGCCAAGTCCACTCTTGTCCCTCTTCCTGCTGGGGGTGAGGTGTGTGACGTTCCTGAGTTGCAGACAACCTCGAGCCCAGGTGAATCAGAGTGTAAGGCATCAGCTGATGACGTGCGGGTTTGCCCCCAGCAGAATGTGAAACTTCTCCTGATAGTACATCTCTTCCTCTCCCTCTTCCTCCTGCCAAGTGCCACTCCTCCTCCTCTTCCCACCCCCCCTCCTCCTCCCACTCTCCTTCCTCCTCCCACTCCTCTTCCTCCTCCCATCCCCCTTCTTTCTCCTCCCGCCCCCCCCTCCTCATCCTCCCGCCCCCCCTCCTCCTCCTCCCCCACATACTCCTCTTCCTTCTGCTTTGGGTGCGGAATGTGACGTTTCCCTTGTGAAGCCACCAGCTCCATATCAGGAGCATGAAATTGATGTCATGGACCGACACTCGGAATGTGATTCGGACTGGACCTCGTCGCTCGCCTCTGCCGGGAGTGTCGAAGCCTGGAATGACCCGGGTTTTCCCCAAGATTTGGAGGGTGAGACCAGTGTTCCACCCTCCGAGATCATAAAATTTCTCCAGGACACTTTTCGGAAGAAACGGGTAAAAATTAAAGATTTTTTCCCTGACCTAATCGGCTTTGTGGTCTCTGCGAAGCGACTGCTTGTTAAAGCCGGACAGCTTGGCGTGACCGAATCGCAGGTCTATCGTCTCCGGAAATGTATCCTGAAAGCGAAGAAGGAGCTGCAGATGTAGCCCAGCCAAGCTGTTTGACACGTTTATATACACCCTTATATCATGGCTTTCTCCTTCGCCAGTTTGAATATTAATGGGGGACGTTCTTCCCTAAGGAAAATTGAAGTTAAACAGTTTGTTAAGGAAAATCGCATCGATATTCTACTTCTACAAGAGACAAGATGTAGTTCCTCTTGTATGGGGGAGTGGCAAAGGATAATGAAAGGAAAATGGTTTTTTAGTAGTCTGGAACACCCAAGGGCTGGGGTAGCTGTCTATTTACAGCCTTCCTTCTGTCGCTCTCATATAGTTTTTAATGACATAATCAAAGGGTATTTAATTTCAGTCACTTTTACACACAATGGTTTTAAACACACGGTACTGAACATTTACTCACCTAGTGATAGCACAGAAAGACTTGCCTTTTATACTAAGTTGGAAACATCTCTCATGCACATTGATTTTAATGGACTTGTCTGTTTGGGTGGAGATTTTAACTGTACCGTGGACCCTGCCCTTGATCGTAATGGAGAGGAGCCTCACCCAGCAAGCGCAGTCAGTGCCTCTGTTAAGATCCTTGTCCAAGTTCTCCGTTGTTGACGTGTGGAGAATCCGCAATCTTTCTGTCCGCCAATATACGTGGTGTCGGTGCTCAAAGAGTCGCCTCTCGCTCGCAAGATTGGACCGGTTCTATATTAACAGTATTTTTCTGAATATCGTGAGTGGCGCGGACATTGTCCGGAGTGGCTTCTCAGATCATCACATGGTTACGCTTTGTGCTTGCCTACCAGTTCGGAATCGTGGTGCTGCCTACTGGACCTTTAATGTGAGCCTTTTGGAAGAAAAAATGTTTGTTGATGCATTTCATGCATTCTGGAGGGCCTTGCTCCAACGTAAACCATCCTTCCCCCGCCTTGGGCAGTGGTGGGACAATGCCAAAGTACAGATGAGATTGTTTTGCCAACAATATGGAGCTTATCATACTCAACACAACTCTGCCCTTCAATCCCTGATTGCCAAGGAAATATTATCCTTGCAATCCAACCTCTTGGCTTCTAGTACTGAGAGAACGAACTCTCTGCTGGCGAAGAAAAAAGCTCTTCTTGCTGATCTATGTGCAAAGCAAGCTAGAGGAGCGCTGATTCGTCTCCGAATGGAGAACCTGTGTCATTTGGATACCTCCTCCAAGTTCTTTTTTGCACTGGAAGTCCGAACTAAGAGAGGTCAGCAGATAACTTCAGTAAGGACGAAGGAAGGAAGAATAACGCAAGATCAAAAAGACATCAGGTATTCCCTCAAGAACTACTTCTCTGACCTGTATCGCGCTAAGGGAATCGATAACAAGATCACAGGATCCTTGACTTCCTCCTTACCCACCTTGTCGGAGTCTGCGTGCCTGCAACTGAACAAGGAGCTAACCATGGAAGAACTCCATGCTGCTTTACAAACCTTACCTTCAGGTAAGGCCTCTGGCTTGGATGGGATACCTGCAGAATTTTACAAAGCTTTCTGGGACCTCCTGGGACCAGAGTTACTCGAAGTTTTGGTTGACAGCCTACGATTAGGCTTACTGCCGCTAAGCTGTCGTAGGGCGGTACTCGCCCTGGTCCCAAAGAAAGGAGACCTCCAGCAACCGCAAAATTGGCGTCCCATCTCACTGCTTTGTACGTATTACAAAGTTTTCTCCAAGGCTCTTACCAACCGGCTCAGGCCCATGATTGGCGACATCATACACCCCGATCAATGCTACTGTGTTCCGAAAAGGACAATACATGACAGTATTTTTATCGTGCGTGATTTAATTGATATCTGTGATCTTAAACAAAGAAATGTTGGTTTGGTTTTTTTAGACCAAGAAAAGGCCTTTGACACCATTGATCACTTTTATCTTTTTTCGGTTTTACGTGGGTTTGGGTTTCCAGAAAATTTTATCTCTCACGTACAGTTACTGTATAATAATATCTTTAGTCTACTCAAGGTTAACAATATTTTATGTCCACCTTTCCCGGCCAGTAGAGGCATTCGCCAAGGATGTCCTTTGTCTGGCCTGCTGTACTCCCTCACACTTGAACCTTTGCTTGTTCGCTTGCGTGCACGTCTTCTCGGTTTCCTTCCGCAACCAACGGCGCACCCAGTTAAGGTGATCGCTTATGCGGACGATCTTTGCGTAATCGTTCATTCGGATGAAGATGTCTCCGCCTTGGTCCAATGTGTCCATGAATTTAGTTTGGCAAGCTCTGCAAAGGTCAATTGGAAGAAGAGCAGTGCTCTTTACCTTGGTCCACAAAATGGAGCCATTCCTCCAACTCTGCCCGAACAACTTGAATGGACAAGGGATGGAATCCTTTATCTCGGTGTTTTTCTTGGCCCTGGAAACTTCATTTTAAAAAACTGGGAGTCTCTTATAATCAAAACTGAGAGACGGTTGCTGAAATGGAGGGGTTTACTTTGTCAACTTTCTTATCGAGGCCGAACCCTTGTTATAAATAATCTTGCGGCATCAATGCTTTGGCATGTTTTAATGGCACTGCAGCCCCCAGATTTCATTCTCAAAAAGCTACAAGCTACTTTTATCGACTTTTTTGGGGAGGTAAGCACTGGCTTCGACCTGGTGTGCTCAGCCTGCCTGCTGCTCAAGGAGGACATGGACTGATTGCTGTTTCTAGCAAAGTGATGGCTTTTCGCCTCCTTTCACTTCGTAGGCTGCTGTACACCGACGTCTCGTGGAAAGCGTCGGCTCACTGCCTGCTTCAGCAAGCAGGGAAACTCAACTACGACCAAGAACTGTTCCTTATAGACACCACAAAAGTTGATGTAACACCAGTTCCTCTATTCTATAGGAGTATGCTGGAGGCATGGCAAGCGGTTCCTGTTCGCCGTGACAACAGGAACTATTCTCTTGAGCTGTTTTTAAACGAGCCCATCTTTCTAAACCCCATATTTGAAGGGGTCTGCAGTAACCGTGCTTTTATGCAAAAGTTTATCGACGTCGGATGCATCAAGGTTAAACATCTCAGAACCCCTTTTCCTTACAAGTGGAAGCCAGCTGCTGACATTGCTGTAGCCACCGGAGTTCGATCCATTCGAGTCATAGGAAGGATCTTTTCTGTGATCCTGCGTTTTTTCAAGGGAACCGGGCTAAAATGGGCCCCACAGGCGGAAGCTAGACCTTCTTTATCCGAATTTCTCTTTCCTAGACTTCTACTTCATTTTCAGGGCTTCACCCCTTTTCAATTGATGGAGAAATCTTGTGTTTATGCTTTGTGTGTTTTAACCCTTGTTCACGATAGACCCGCAGAACCGCAAGCGCACTGGGGGAGAATGTTCCGGACCACTCCTTCCACCACCATCAATTGGCTTACTATGTACAAGGCCCCCATCGCCAAGCGCTCCGGAGACTTACAATGGCGGCTGGCGCACTACATTTTACCATCACATGTTTTATCGCATCGCATATGTTCCGATAACACGGAATTATGTCCGTTTTGCGGTGCGACGGAAACCATTTCTCACATTTTTGTTGATTGTCCTCGGTTGGCACCCCTTTTTACAGTTTTATCGCGTGTGGTCCGGGGGCTTGGCCTAATTTTTACGCATTGTGTTTTTATCTTCGGTTTCACCACTTCCCGCCTGTGTAAAGATGAGTGCCTTTTAGCCAACTATTTGTCTTCTGAAGCAAAACTTGCCATATACTTGTCGAGAAAACACAGGATGCAAAATGCCTGTAATTCTGTTGATGATGCTGTTCACCTCTTTAAAGCCTTCGTCACATCGCGTGTAAATCTTGAGTTTCAATCGAATGATTGCACAGTGTTCTCACAACGGTGGTGTGTCAAGGCATCCTTATGTCAACTGGCTGATGGTTCTCTTACAATGAATTTATGATTTATCTTGTCTCCCATTTTAAACTTGTACAGCCATCGCCTTGAATTGTTTTTTGGGTTTTCACTGTAAACAATGTTTTCCTGGCAACAAACGGGGACAAATGTCGAATGTTTCTCTCTCTCTCTCTCTCCCTCTCTCTCTCTCCCCCTCTCTCTCTCCAAATTTGTGGGGGGGGGGGGGGGGGGGGGGGGGTTACAGCTCGACCCGGGGGTAAATGAGTGAACTGATCACCGCTGTAGCCCCAGAAAGCTTGCAACTCCAAAGCTTCATACAGATGGAGCATCTGTAAGATGGAGAACCTACAAGATGGGGCACCTGCAAGATGGATGACCTGCAAGATGAATAACCTGCAACATTGCGTGCCTGCAAGATGGCGCACCTCCAAGATGGAGCACCTCCAAGATGGAGCACCTGCCCATTACGATCGGCCTTTTTCCAACACCTCTGGAGTGGCTCACAAGTCCCCAAGTTCATCAAGGAAAACATATCTGAAAAGTGTTATGATGTAATGCGTTCACAAACATTCCTCCAGCAGTGAACATGGTGACGTGTTACATGGTGCATTCAGAAAGGAACACGGTTGGGAAGGACACGGATGCTCTGTCGCTCCCAGCTACTGGTTGTGCGAGGTTTGTCTCCTGGTCTGTCCATTTGGATCGCATTGGGATCACCAATAAAAAAAAGAAAGAAAAAGAAAAAAAAAGTCTCTCTCTCTCTCTCCCTCTCTCTCTCTCTCTCCCCCTCCCTCTCTCCCCCTCTCTCTCTCCCCTTCTCTCTCTACCCCCCTCTCTTTCCCTTTCTCAATTTTTCACTTTATTTAATCAAACGCTTAATTTGCTCTTGATGTGTTCATAGCTCTTGCGTGAGCATTTCCTTTAAAATTGTTTGTGGTTTCTGTTTGTGTCCTCACTTTTGGTTGGTAAAATTTTTATACTTGCTGATTTCTTTTGAATATCCTTTGTTCTTTTTTGGTGTGTTTATGATCCTTATACAATGTTTCTTTGAACTCGTTGCTTGGTTTAACACTGCTTTGTGGAATGGTTTTATACTTTTATAATAAAAGGATACAAAAGTCTCTCTCTCTCTCTCTCTCTCTCTCTCTCTCTCTCTCTCTCTTCTCTCTTTCTCTCGTTCGTGTGTTGGGCGTGGCAAGATGGCGTGCACTGGTGTTCGTGTGCTGTAGCTCCGTGCTTGTGTTGTGTTGTCCCCCCCCCCCCTCCTATTCCTTCCTTTCCCATCGCGCCTTTGTCGTGTCCTTCTTTACCACCTGTGCCCCTTTCCCTCCCTTGAGACAGAGAGAGTGAGAGAAGAGCCCAAAGGTGAGAGCAGACCCGTTCGGTTCAGTTTACCTGCTCCGTCGGTGCTGTTTACCTTACTCGCGTCGTGAGAACTTTATTATTCATTATTTCATTTCGACTTTATTTATTTTGTGTCCTTTCTGCCTGGTCAAGGTGGAAAGGTGAGACATTGCCGTTATGGCGAGTGTTCGTGCACGGCAGGAAGGGTTTGAAACCCTAACAAGGAAGCATGCTTTCGTGTGTGTCCCTCCCGAAGGTGTTCCTACCGAGGACATTATCCTAGCTGTAGGGAATGTTATCGGCGATGAAAATGTCCGCGCCGCGTTCGCGGATGAACCAAAAGTTTGTTGTTTTCGTGTCGGACGAGAAGTTCGTGCATGATGTTGTTAGTACCGGTCTGTCATTGAAAGGTGGGCAGTTCGTCATGGACACACCGGCGATTAAAGTTATTATTTCAAATGTCGCTCCGTTTATCACAGATGATAAGTTAATGGCTGTTCTGACCCGGTATGGAACTGTTGTTTCCCGAATCTCGATGATTCCCCTGGGATGTCGGGATGAACGAATGAAACATGTTATGAGTTTCCGGAGACAAGTATTCATGGTGCTTCCTGATCGCGGCGACGATACAGGACTAAACATCTCGTTTAAAATTTCGGTAAATGATCGTCAATATCAAATGTACGCTTCGTCAGGCACCTTAACGTGCTTCCTTTGTGGAGCCTTCGGACACGTTAAAAGGTTTTGTCCCAAAGCATCTTGTACGAAGTGCGGCAAATTGGGACGCACCAATGTGGGCTGTAAAAAAGAAAACACCCCGACCGTGCTTCCTCATGCCTCGACCGTGCTTCCTCACGCCTCGACCGTGCTTCCTCACGCCTCGACCGTGCTTCCTCACGCATCGACCGTGCTTCCTCACGCCTCGACCGTGCTTCCTCACGCCTCGACCGTGCTTCCTCACGCCTCGACCGTGCTCCCCGACGCTCAAACCGTGCTCCCCGACGCTCAAACCGTGCTTCCTGGCACTCAAACCGTGCTACCTGAAGCCCCGACCGTGCTTCCCGACACCCCGACTGTGCTTCCTGATGTCCCAACTGTGCTTCCCGAGGTCCCGACTATGCTTCCCGAAGCCCCAACCGTGCTACCTGAAGCCCCAACCGTGCTACCGGAAGCCCCAACCGTGCTTCCCGAAGCCCCGACTGTGCTTCCCGATGCCACGACTGTGCTTCCCGACGCCCCGACTGTGCTTCCCGACGCCCCGGTGCTACCCAAACCCAGTGAGATGGCACTTGGTGATGCTAGTACTGCTGGCGAACCCATGAATGAAGAACTTGTCATACTGACCAAAAAACGGAAAGCACCACTAACAAATAGCCCCGATGGTGCGATAAAGAAGGCTGTCTTGGGCAGAGACACTGTCTCTGCAAAAGAGGGCAAAACGTTTACAGCAAACGAAAATATCGAACGCCAAAGTGGAAAAGAGGATGTTACTGATTTCCCAGGCTCTGAGAATAAAGCCTACATTGATCCGAACAATGCGGCCATTTTTGAGCCTGAACGCGAAGCCCTACCGGTTCCCCCTCCAGTAGCTGAGCGGACTGGTGACCAAACAAATTGCTCTGTCTTACAAACAGAAATCGTAACCCCGGCTACGCAGAGATCTGCAGCCATTTGCCAAAGCACACATAAAGAAAGTAAGCACCAGTCTGCTCGTGAGTGTGTACCGGAGTACCCAACGAAATCTCAGGAGATGCATCCAGAGGAGCTCGTGAGAGCTGCAAGTAAGGCCCAAGATCCAGGTGGGACATTATCAGACCTGTCAGAGTCTGAGGACGAGGTGGAAGTGACTGAGCTGTCACAGTCATCAGCATCTCAGTCACAGATACCCCCCCAACACATCGTGTCGTTTCTAGCCGAAACGTACAGACAGCGTAACATAGTCATTAAAGACTATTTTGACGATTTGGTTGCATTCATCCACACTGCAAAATCCATAATTAAAACGCCTGAACAATTTGACCTGAATAAGTCACAATACCACAGGTTAAGAAAATTCATCACACGTGCAGGTGTAGAGTGTTCCCAGCCACAGGCTGATTTCATCAATACAGGATGAAAACTATAAAACTTGCAACTTTAAATATTAACGGTGGTGGTGCTAGCCACCTCCGCCAGGTTCAAGTAAAAAACATATTTCAACGGAAAAAGGTGGATGTGATCTTACTTCAAGAAACTCACATCACACCAAATGTGGAACATAACTGGCATCAACTTTTTAAGAGCCAATGCTATTTCAGCAATTTATCAGCTTCATCTGCTGGAATCGGCTTCTTGCTGAAGCCAGGCCTCGTGTGTGAGTCATGCCATTTTCAGGAGGTAATAAATGGTCGGCTTAGCTCTCTCAAACTAGTAAGCCATAACTTCCATTACACCATTTTTAATGTGTATGCGCCAAGTGATAGCGTAGAGCGTAAGTCCTTCTTCACCTCAATGATAAATCACTTAAGATCGGTTGATTTTGATCATTGTGTGTGTGTCGGAGGTGATTTCAATTGCATCTTCGACCCATCGGTTGACAGAAACTCTGTCGAACCCCATCCTGAGTCCCATGTACACTTATCCAATTTTTTTAGCACAATGGGCTTCGTTGATGTTTGGCGGTTGCACCACCCAAACACATCCCAGTACACCTGGTGTCGATGCGCCAATAGTCGAGTATCCTTGGCAAGGCTTGACAGATGGTACATCAACGTACCCTTTAAAAATACTGCGGTTTCTTCATATCTTTTTCCTTCCGTGTTTTCAGACCATCATATGGTAACCCTAAACCTTTCCTTTCCTCAACCTGCAAATAGGAGCGCTTATTGGAAGTTTAATGTTAGACTTCTAGAAGATGGTATGTTTAAAGAAGCCTTTCGTGTTTTCTGGGCAAGTCTAGTAGCAAAGAAATCTTCCTTTTCTTCATCCAGCATATGGTGGGATAACATGAAATCTCAAATTCGGGTTTTTTGTCAATGTTTCCAATCACACAGCACAAACGACAAGCACATTACAATGGCCCGGTTGGAATTGGATATTCTACAATTGGAGAGTAAATTGGCTCATGAAAACAATGACGCCAATTACCGGTTATTGCTTGTAAAGAAAGCTCTTTTAAGGGAGTTAGTTCAAGAGAAAGCAGCCGGAACATTAATTAGACTTAGAATACAGAATGTAAAGTTATCAGACACCCCAAACAAGTCTTTCTTTCATTTAGAATCCTTAAGCAAGCCATCACGGCTAATCTCTTCTGTTTTGGACTCAAGAGGCAACGTTGTTGTCAACGAGGATGATGTTAGAATAAACATTATTGAATTCTTTACAAAACTTTTTGAGGAGCAGACTGTTTGTAATGATACAATGATGGATTTAACCTCTCACCTCCCCTCCCTAACTGAGGCTCAACGGTTGGAGCTTGACCTACCAATCACCCTCCTTGAGCTAACCTGTGCTCTTGCTGCCATGGATTCAGGGAAAGCTCCGGGTATTTACGGTCTACCTCCCGAATTCTTTCTGACATTTTGGGACCTTTTAGGCCCTGAGTTGCTGAATGTTTTGGACACTTCTATACAGACTGGTATAATGCCGCTGAGTCTAAGAAGAGCCGTAGTGTGCTTGCTCCCGAAAACTGAAGATCCCCGACTTTTGGTGAACTGGCGACCGATCTCCCTGCTGTGCACGGACTACAAGCTTTTTTCAAAAGTACTAGCTAATCGACTAAAAAAGGTTATTGGTGATCTAGTACTGCCAGAACAGAGTTACTGTGTTCCTGGAAGATCCATCCATGATAATATTTCTTTAATCAGAGATCTCATTGATGGTAACCGTGTTAAAGAAGACTT